>NC_051199.1:1373047-1677001 GCF_015220075.1 Falco rusticolus
AGTTACTAAGGTCTACCTGAAATCTAAGGTAGCGGAACTAAGTCTAAAAAATTTATAATTTTGTGATGATTTAAGAAGATTAGGAAAGTTTCAGTGTTGCATTTTAATGTCCGTGGACAGTGTGAGACTTGGCCATCGTAAAGTTCATATGTTTTGAAGATTCACTGATACTAGGTGAGGACTTGTCCTTATGTCACTAAGCTATGTAAGTAGCCAGTGGCAGAGCACATCATCGAACTTGGGATCTGCAGGTTTGAAACCGTGACCTTAAATACTCGTCTACTTCTAAACATATAAATAAATTAACGATGTGCGCTTTCATTATAAAATTGTCACTTACTTGACTACAAAGCCATCCTGTCTTTGTGTGGGAAATGCCTCATAGTCTTTAATCTGAAAGATTATAGAAATTTAATAGGAATGCTAAAAAAATAACAATAAAAAAGTTTGCGTTAAACTACTATTTTTTCATGTTTTGGACTCCAGTTGAGCTCCTTTTCTATATGGAAGATTGATTTTTCTAGTAAATCATTGACATAGAATGAGTCTAGCCACAAGTGTGATGCAGGAGGCTTTTTGGGAGTAACATGTAGAATTTTATATGCCATAAATTACACGGTTGACTGAACTGTAAGTTGTTCTTAAAATTGTTACAGATTAACTCATTCTGTTTTTGAGGCCATTTGTTTGTAGATGTTTATATTGATGACAAAGGAAGAAGTTAAACTAGGCGTGCTATTTAGTCTAGTCTTCTGCCCCAAGTTGCTCTTGAATACTTCAGTGGTATGAATCAGCTGGATCTTGTTTTATTCTGTTTTCTGTACATTTCTTACCTCTCTGTTGTTTAATTTACAACTCTTGTGACTTTAAATCTTGAACTAGTTATTAGCAAAACATGATAAAATACAGCTTGAGATGTTTCTGCTGGCTACTAGAATGGAAATAGCTGAATGGGGAAGGGAGAAGTCTGATTCGTGTCTTGGATCCTCACAGAATGCTCTCTGTTCTGCAGGAGGCACAGCAAGGTCAGAGCGTCCACTCGTGCTTCGAACACAGACATGCCAAAGCAGGTCAGTTCTGCGGCCCCCTCTATCGCAGTCAGGGAGGCTGACAAACAGCTTTCTGAGATGACAGTGAAAGAAAGGTGATCCAAGTCAACTGTTTGTCCGGTATTGCTTTCACTGTTTGACCTTTGTACCTGATGCACATTTTTAATTCTTTCTGTGCCTGCTATCAGTTTTGATAGTTGTAGCCAATGGAGTGTAAAGTGAGTAGTATTTTCCTTTTCAGAGTTCAGCCAAACTGAAAAGAAAATGTCGTACTTTCTAGTATGTTACTATTTCAGAGTATTAGTTTGTCTTCAGATGCTATCTGACTGCTTTCTGTGGAAGTCCTGAGTTTATTGTATATATGCCTCCTACAATCAGTGGCAAGAAACAAGTGTTTCACTGAATACACTTGCTTTGTGTGGGAGGTTAAGGAAGCATCACAGGATTTCACTGTCATTGTTTTGTGTTACTTTCCATTGGGGATGCCTTTTCAGCAGAAGCTATAAAATACATGGATTTAGTTTTCTGTCCAGTTACCAGAAATCAACAAAAAAGATCTTGCCTCTGACTGGGGCTGCTGGATCGATTTATGTATACAGTGTTTTATTTACTGTTAAGTGAGGTCTTTTGAAGCACCTATTCCTTCTGCATCAGGAACTAGATATTGCATTTGTTTTTATGTATTATAAAAATCTTTTTATCTCTTGTGTTTTTACTTTTTTTTTTCTCTTAGAGTGTCCCATTCACTGAGGGCTTGAGAACCCCAGGGTCTCCTGCCTCAGCAGCTGCCCCCTTCCACTCAGTTCACGCATCGGCCATTCCTACTCCCATCCTGCCCATCTTTGCAGAAACCAGCCCTTCCTCTGTGGACCCCCGAGCGCCATACACAAGGAATCCAGAAAAAAACACTGCAGTGCCAGCAGAAGAAGCAGGGAGGAAACTGATGCAGCAGCCTGGATCTCCCATGCTCCAAGGTGTTGGGTTTGGTAGTGTTGCAGGAAACTGTACCCCTGCTTGTCCTGTTGTTGAGAGTGGTTGCAGTCTAGATCTAGATGTAGAGAGGAGGAGTAAGGAGTGCAGGGTTGCTGTTTATAAAAATGACAATGATGAGGATGACTTTACCACAGGTGGTTTTGTTGCTGAACGAGAGCATCAGTACGGCAGTCGGGGTGCCCCTCTTTTCACATTGGCAAATTCACAGTTACAGGTTTCAGAGGAATTTATTGACGATGACCCAGCAGAAATTTCCTTTTTTGCTGGGGGCTCTGAGGCATTTTCCTATGTGTACAGTGGTTTAGAGTTAAAGGGCTCTGATTTTTCTAAGCACGTGTCAGAGTCTCCTGGCTTAACTACAGATGCCCTTCAGCAAAATACAGTCTCTTCTCAGTCAAGTCCTGACAGGTACTCAACTGAAGCAGTAGATATGAATATGGAAGATGAATTTGAATTTGAAGAAGGGAGTGATTTCAATGGCAATGAGAGACCATCTGATACCTCGGAGCTGTTTGAGGTGAAGGCCCAAGCAAGCAGAATGCAAAGCCTCCTGAGCCCTTCTGAAACGAGTTCACTCATCAACAACCGCTCTGAGAGCAGCTCCCTCAATAATTTGCCACTGAACGGTACGTCCTCCCTGCACACATACAGCTCCGCGAACCATTCAGAGGCCAGTTCCATGGTGAACTTCCCTGCCTACTCAGTCCGCTCTGAGTCCAGCTCAGCCTTTCAGTTCACAGACATTATTGACCAGCTGGAACAGCTGAGTTACCCACCTACCACCACGGAAGACTCCAGCAGCACAGACACAGACTCCTGGGACTCTGAAACGGCTGCACCACTGGATGTAAACCTTTTCTTTAGTAACCCTTTTGCTCAAGCCACCGGTGATAATGTTGCTTTTGACTTTCAGAATAATTTAAAAAATCTCACACAGGAAGACTGGACAGAGAAGTCACATGTCAACTGATTGATTCATGATTTTTGTGGTGGTTCGCTCTGCTGTTCAGGCTTAGAAGCCAAAAGGGTGTGATATCAGTCACTTTTAGCAAGAAAACCCTAATACATTGGCTGGATTTTAAATTACATAATGTAGTTGATTTTTAAAAAAAAATTTTTCATGTACCTCTTCAGTTTCCTTCAAAGCATCCTAGCTTTGGTGCTGCATTATGTGCATCACGCTGCATCCAGGATGTGTTATAATAGACTACAACTGCAAAATACTGCATTTAGGGAAAACCACTGCTTTCAGAGGAATTATCATCAGCTGGCTCATGCAGACATCACAAATTACAGTATATTGAAGGATTTCTTCGGCTGTAATGTGTCTCTAAGAGCCTGATACAGTATGCTGTTCAGTCAACACCCAAATGCAACAGTCACTTTTGCACATGCTTGCTAACAAGCAGCTGCATCCAGTAAATCAGCTGTTTTCCTGCCCTGCAGGAAGAGTCCTCATTTTGTTGGTGGGTTTTTTCAACAATCAAAAAAATGGACAATCTTCAACTATGAAGGAAGGTTTTACAATGTCAACCTATGCAACGCATCTGTGGTATACTTCGAAGAATAGCCTGCGTGGTAGTTTAAAATGGGGGATGTGTACACAATCAAAATAGCAGTCACCAAAACTTCTTGTGAAGACAATCATTGTATTTTCTAACTTCAAAGTGCTTTCAGCAGTCCAGCAACAAACAAGTACCCTTTGCTTCACAGCAGTTTGCAGAGATACGCGTAGACTACAAAAGCACTTAATCTCCATTACATTTTGTCTCACCTTTTTCTTTAATCACTCTGCATAAAAATGCTTACAAATGAATTCATAAAAGTGTTCTTTTTCTGTGGAAGACAGGTAGTGGTAAACCCAGTGATGGCTTTAAATTTTTCTTGAAAATATGGGCTATGTTCAGAAAAATACCGTAGTCTTTCTGAGAAATTGAGATGTTAGGAGGAGTGAATACCATAGGCTTTTATAAATCTTTTTTTTAGGTGACATTGATGTGAGGCTTGATCTGTAAGTTTGAAAGCGTAAATTGAAAAGACAGTTACTGAACTGATCACATATAATTTAGCAACATTTATTGAGGTGAAACAGTAAAAGTTATGAAACATCCTTCCTGTCTGCCGGTCTGATGGATTGAGGGGGTCGGATTCTGAGCTTCAGCTCGTAATAGCATTTTTTTTAAGTATTCTACTTCGTGCAAGCAAGAATGTGAGGTGTGTTAATACCTGACCAAAACCTTGTGATGGAAGGCATCATCTCCTTCAACCATCTGGTTTTGGGGTTCCCTGTGGCCCGGTTTTCAGTCCTTTGCAGAGAGGGTGCTAATACAATTGACGCCTCCAAAATAAGCAGCTTACAGTTACAAGCAGAACTTCATGCTTGATGTTGTTATATCAATTTTCTTAAATGTGGTCTTGTTACATCATTAAAAGACCTTCATTCTTTATTCAAACGTTTAAAAAATACTGCTATTTCTTAAAGTTCTGATAACTAAAACTTCCAGGGATTTCTTCTCAATGTATGGTAGAACACAAGGAGATGAAACCTCCTTTAGTCACCCATTTCTTCCAGCTGAGTTTTTGCCAAGGTATGATTATTTCCAGCACTTGCTTTTGTGTTGTGGTTACTGTGTTTGAGTGGAATCACTGTTGTTCCATGAGAAACCTGTTGCCTTTGTCAGTGGCACAGAAAATGAAAGCACATTTATAACAAAGTGTTAGTTTGGACCTATAGGAACGTGCAGCAGTATGATTGCTCTTTTTTTGTTTGCAAGTGCTATACAGTTTTGTTTGGGGTTGGTTTTTATTTTTCCCTTCTGTTGAATGTGTGCTCTGGCTCATTGTGTGACCTTATTCATACCTGTGGAGATGATGTCATGGATGGGTAATGTGACATTTCTAAATAGGCCCTTGGAGGAGGTCTTCAGTTGTGTCCCCAGCTGGTGCCTTTAAGTATGTTTTTAGGTGGTTTGTCCGATTTCCTTCCCACAACTAACTACATTATGTAACTTGAAAAAGAAAAACAAAAAAGATGGAACTGTCTGCAAAGTCTCTTACAGGTGGTAGTCAGGGACAAAATGTAGATAAAGATTTAGAGAAAGGCTGTTAATTTCTTTGATTTTTTTTTTTTTAAAAGAATCAGGATTTAGCTGTTTACATATAACTGTGTTTGCCTCCATTTCATGCTCTGTGCCTCAGTTGTAGGCATTCTCTCTAAATGTGTTAGAACTGCTTAATATGGGAATAAATCCAATTAAATTCTCTAGGTTTTCAAGAGATCTTAGGAAAAAGCTTCCTGTATTTTCAATTAAACAACTTGGCAGTCCTGAGAGAAGGCCTGCCAATATATTTGCTTGCACTGCAGTTAATTTGGAAGGGTATCTTCGGTGTTTTTCTTGTGTTTTGCAACTGTGCAGATCTTTTATTGGCAATTTTAAATCTCAGGGATTTTTTTTTTTTTTTTTGGAAAAGTAGTAAGGTTCTTAATGTAATGCCCCTTTTGTTTTCTAAGGGAATGGGAGTGGCTAGCATCTTGGTCATTTAGCTTAGAACAACCTGGATCCACAGGCGAGGATGGGGTGAGGGGAGCTTTGACCTGGGTTTGGAGCTGTTCAGATGAAGGTTTTAGTTCCAGATGTCACCAGCATCAGTGATCTTTCATGCCATCTGACCGCTCTCTATACCTGCTTTTGGGATGTTTGTGCAAAGGCGATGCTGGTCAACACAAGCCAGTATCCCGTGCTTGGACTGCACGCCGAGGCGTACCTGCAGGCTGTGTGAGCATTCAGTGCTGCTGCCTGCGAGTTAGACCCTTGCTGTTGCTAACTGATAGCATATAGCCGTTGTGGTTTCTTCCTGGGCCTTTCTGATTTTCAAAGCTGTACAGCTTCTGAGGATATAGTTGCAGGCTTAGCTCTGTTGTTTTACTTGTTTCCCGGATAGGCACAAAAGAGAGGAAAATTTACTTCCTAAGTAGAGGTTTTATTATAGCAAGACAGCTGTGGGAAAAGGTTCTTCCTAATTTCTTCCAGAGGGATAAGTTCAGATTCACTTTCAAGTAGAGATGGAGAGAGAACAGCCTGCCTTCAAGGGAACAGGGTGGCTCAGTGCTTTGCAATGACCAGTTGTGAGTTATTTTAGTGCAGCGGAGCCATGCCAGGCATCCTTTTCTCTCCAGCTGTCTTCTCAGGTGGCAGCAGAAGGTGAGAAAAGGAAGGACTTTCTGTTCTTTGTCCCTATTGTTTGTCTTTGGCTAGTGTAAGGGAACTGGTGAACGTCGTGCAGTGTGGTTAATGTCCCAAGTGGCAGCGATGCTGCTAAGCTTTCAGTGTTACTTCTTGTGGTTTGCTTTGTTTTCTTTTTGCCATGTTGATATTATTAAAACTTAGTTCCTGGTACTGATTTCTGGTTTTTTTTTTTTTCCTGAGCACACAAGTTTTCTTTTCAAGAAGGCAAGTAGTACACTGGCAGGTGTGGAGTTGGTGCCAGCCACCTAATAGAGAGAGCTGGGACCCTGGCAGAGCCCGAGCAGTGAAAACTGCTGTGGGAGTTGCATGGCATCAACAAGTGGGGAGGTTACATAGGAAAAATCAGAAGGTCTTTGTTGAGTGTCCTGTGCATGCTCGCCTTGAGAAGAGAGCATTTGAGGAGGAGCTGTGCTAGGAGCAGATGAAAGCCTAGGTGCATGCCTTCACTTAATTGTGCCAAGTGAGTGATTGTCCTCTCCTCCCCCCGAAACTCTCATTTCTGCAGGTACGTTCTTTCACATTTGCTTTCTGCCCCCCATCTGAGGGAGACTGGGGGGGGGGGGGGGGGGGGGGCAGGCATGTATAGGTACTTACATTTCTAGTTGACAAACACACTTTAGTGCTGAGTTTTTCCAGTATGGAGAACCACTGGGGTTTCCAGGCTTGTTCTCCTGCGCCAGACTGTATGTCCGTCCATCAGCTGTTGCAGTGACAGCTCAGCAAAGGGAGCGTGCCAGAGCCATTGTTCCTGCTCCTCGGTGACTTAGGGCTGTTCTCCATCCTTCAGATTCTCTGTTTTCTTATTTTAGCAAATACATGCAGCCATAGAAAGCATGTCAATATTAGTCACTTTTCAGAATGAGTTAGGCTGATGGCTTTAGCTCTCTTGTGGTACTTAACTTGCATGTTGCAGTGCGACTAAAAGACACTAAGAAATGTGTGTCTTGAGTGGGCAATTTAGTCTGCACCTGTAGTCCTCTGTGTATACTTAAAACTTTTTTTTGCTTAAACACATTTATTAAATGTAAAGCACTACAATGGAACATTTTTGATCTTTGTGTATTGCAGTTAGCGGAAGTTTTAATTTGCACAAAACATGGGTCATAGAATATTCTCTGACCTATCCACCACCCAGTTAAACTTTGGTAGACTTTACTAGCCTGTGTTATCTATTGAGTATAGACTCTGTAATTTTAAAGTACTCACTCATTATTAAAGTAATATGTGCTGTATATTTCCCAAGACTTACCATATTTTGTCTTAAGATGGAATAGGGCGCTATATTGATCTGCTCTCAACTTTCACTTTAATTTCCAGTGAATATCGGAGTTGCTGGATAATATCAAGTATTAATCTCCTTATATTTGTGTTGTGGTCATAGGTGATTTTAAGAGATTTTTTTTTTTTTTTTTTTTTGGTTGGTGGCTTGGTTTTGGTTTGGTGGTGGTGGTTTTTTTTGGGGGGGGTTGGTGGTGATAGTTTTTGTTTAGTTGTAGGTCTTGATAAAGGTAAGATTTAATGGAGACACTAATAAAAGTCATTATAATTTTATGCTTTTTGGTGCAAACCTGTCGGTAAGTCATTCCCATTATTGTCATTTTACAAAAAGCCCTAAGGCATAATTATCTGGTATTGATTGAATGAATGAGCATACGATACAATTTTGATTATGTTCCTTTAGTTTTTAGTAATCTTACATCATACTTGTCACAAATTCTGTGTGTATATGTATGGGTATACATATACGTTCTCTATATGAATACGGGGAGACTTCACAGTTCCAAACATCATATAATCCACTTAATTTATTATCTGCTCATGGGCTGTTGTAGGATTAGTCCACCAGGTGAGCTGTAGCTTTGCAGGTTTCAAATTTGGAGCATGGTTAGTTGAACCTGGGTTGTGGGAAGGTGTTGCTGTAAATTTTGTGAAGTCACAATATTCTGCTGTTGCTTGAACACACAAGGCTCAGACGGTAGCCGAGAGTGCACCTTGCAACAGCCCTGCGGAGCGGTAAGAAACACAAAACGCCCATTTATCAATACATACAGGGGTGTGCGTGCCTTGGTTAGGGTGTCTCCCCAGTTAAATAGGTGCTACTTTTTTTCAGGAAAAAATTATGTTAAGTAAACAGAGGGCTGGATTTTCTTAATTGATCTCTTGAACTTTATCTTTTATACAGTGAATGTTTTATCAAATTTTATGTTGGGATTTTTAATATCTTTGTTTCTGTTCAGATTGCCGGTTATGAACATACAGATTTGTACTGTTTTCATAATTTTAATTGTTTATGCAATAAAATAAGGAAAACTTTGATCTAAATGACAACGTGGGCTTTTTAGCTTTATTTTTCATTACCCTTGTGTTTGAAATAGAATAAATATTTGTTCTCCTAGCCAAGGCATCTTAGAGTTTTATTACTGGATTTCTCCAGGCAGATTTCTTCCTGTACCCTTTTGTTGAAAGTAGAGCACAGCTGGGGCAAGTACTGGGATGTGATGGTGTGGGGGTTTTTGTATCTTATGCTTGGCATGCAAATGGGGCTAGGAATTACGTTTCTTGTGGAGACTTTTTTTTTAAATTGGGTATGTCCCTCGAACTCGCTCCTGTATATTTGTTTTTGTTAGAAGCCCGTCCTTTGTTGAAGATACAGGGTATGGAGGCAATTGCATGTTTTCTAGGTTGAAAGTTCTCCTTCAGGAGTCTGTGAGAAATTAATGGGTAAATCCTTTGAATCATGTAAACATTTGCTTAAAAAAAGTCAGTAGTACCTGCATAAGTAAACAACAAGTTTCTGGGCTAGTTTGAATTGACTTTTTTAAAACAATTTTCTCCATCTTATGTTTGTTGAGTTATAAAACAATGAAAGCACCCGCTCCAAAAAACTTCGCTTTGCAGTAAGGAGGAATTATTGGGCAGTATTGACTGACTTTTGAATATCAAGAGATTTTAGAACATAGCATGTTTTATCTCTTTATTACAGGGGTTGAATTTGATTGACTTTAATTGGTTTTGTTACAAAGTTAAACCAATTTTATATAGACTTCAGGAAAATACGTACCTGATGTAAATAAATAAGCGGTTTACATTGAAACACCCTGCCCATTCGTTTCAACAGTGCTGAAGAGTGGTTTGTGTAAAGCCGTAGTTTGAGCACAGACAGATCAAAGCTGTCAATGCAGCATAAAGAGATTTCTGTTTAATGCCATGACAGTATAAAAGTTTACAATCTGCAGTCTATAACAACAGATACATACTATTTTTGCCTGCAAATAGCATAGCCTTTATAAGGCAAGGAAGACTGCAAAAGAAGGATGACAGTGTCAGATCCTGGATGTAACTAAAACCAGGACCAAAGCTTAGGACTCTCCTACAGTATCACGTGTGGGTGTTAACTGCACAGGTACATAGGGCTTCACTGGGGCGTGTGCTAAGTGCTATAAACATGCTTTAATGTGATCTGTACTCATTTGAGGATATAAGAGATCTTTGAATTTGAAGTCTCTTAGATAATTGCTTCAGGTTCTTAGATAAGTATTTTTTTCCCCGAGATTCTCTGTCTCTTAACTATCTGTCATTATTTGAAATGGAAGATTGGCAGGAGAAAATGTTTTAGTTGTGATATTTTGAAACAAGGAAGATAAGGGATAATCAGGATTTCAGGTGTGCGTTAGCCTGCAGAACATTTTCACTCTAGAAATAATAATTTGGTCTATGCATGCGATGGGTTCAGCAGGGCACTGTGCAGGAAGGGGCTCTGAGCAGGCTCCTGTCATCTTTTGGTCAGCTGCTGCAGGGCTTTAGAATGAGAAGAATCTCATCTGTTGGAAGTAGTAGTAATAATAATAAAGTTGCTCTTTAAAGGGAATCAACCAGGAAATGCAAGAGGCGCTCCCTTCTAATAAGGAGTCAAATTGCTAACGGTTGAATCTCACATAGCTTTTGGTACATCCAATAATGCTTATTATCGTTATCAGGATACTATTTTTGTTGTCTGTCTTTGGCTTTAAGCATTCAAGCATAAAGCTTACAGAACCAGTACTTGCGTTTTATTTTTGTGAAGCTTTGCACTTAATATCTGGCTTTCTGTGTAGAGGTTGAATTTAGATTGAAGAGTGGAAATATCCTCTGAAAAAAATAACTGAGAAGTGATGCCAAAAGCTTATTATCTTATTACACCTGTTGTTTCAGTGTAAAGCAAATGAAGTCCATATTAATATAATTAGCAAAACCTGTATTCTGATAAACTGCTGTAGCCCCTTAGTGGGAGGCTTTTACCATTTAAAAATTATATTAATCTGAGAGGAAAGCCCACAGAGCTGTAAGCTTCTCTTTTTTTCTGAAACAACAGATAGCCAGTGATCTTAGTAATGTGTGACAGGTCCTAGATTTGATATTTCAGATCTGAAAATGAGACTCTCATCTCTTCAGTTAGCGTCACCATTGCCGCAGTGATTTATTTTTTTTTAGTCCATATTCTGCCTCGGACCTGGACCTGTTCCTGCTGGAGCTGAATGTTTCCTGCAGACCAGAATTTTGCAAAAGAAACAGGATTTTGCTTTGCACTTCTAAGGTACAGTACTGGCAAGGGGATGGTGGGGGAAAGGCAGTGTTTTTTTCTGAAATGTCAGCTGACATGCGTCTGAAGGCACACAGGAAAATGAGTTTGGGTTTAGCATGTCAGTTCCCAGACAGCTTTTAAAATTAAAGCTGCAATTGACACTCAAATGCACAATTTTAAGTCCCCCCTCCCCCTTCCCTTTTGTGAGAGTTCAAAGGCATGAAGTATCTTCTTCCTTAACTGTTTTATGAGTATGGTTCAATTTACCTTGGTTTATAACCACACACACACAAAGGTCTTAATATATGTATGGACATCTAGTAGTTTATTAGAGTGAAGGTATCACATGAGTGGTTTCAGACAACAGAAATTTAGAGGCCTCTGAAGATTCACATAAAAATCAGTGTTATGATTAAAAAAGTAATCTAGTAGGTGGTTCTCCTTGTACTCATTTTTATTCCTTTTTGCAGAAAATAGTCGTAATTTTTCATGTATCAGTTTCTTTTTACTCTCAAAGCTTGATCGGGAAGGTGGTTTCATCTGTCTGGCATGTCTCCTCCTCCTCCCCCTGCTGTGGGGCAAAAATGGTTTACGCTAATATAGTAAATGACAAGTCAGATTTAAAACCTGGCTGCTGTGTGTTTTCTTCCTTGCTTTTTCTGGCATTGTTGATTGACCTCAGGTGATAGTTTTCTGAAATTTTCCTTTGCTACCCGCATCTCTGAAGTTTGCAAGGGTTAAAGAAACGTGTTCCCTGTGAAATGCCTAACAGGTTAGAGATGATCTCCGCTGTATTTCTATTAGCAAGGCAAATAAGAATGGATTTTGGATATTGGGTGCTAAACAGGTGTATCGAGGGGGGAAAAAAGAAAACAATTGTATGTTAACCATGATAATGTCAGTGAGAGGGATGGGATTCAAGTACTCTTGAAGAAAATACAAGGTAAGGTCATGGTTACAGCAGCTGGCTTAAAGGCTGTTCTGTAATTCCGTAATGAACTTCTCATGACCGATTTTGTGTAGTATTCTGAACAGATGTCTTTTTCAATTTGAGTACGAACGTTCACATCTGAATACACTGAAGTAAAAATACACTCAGTAAAAAATAGAGTGGACAAACATTTGAATTAAGTCATAGTTTTATATATCAGATAGAGGCTTTTGCATTTTTGCACCTGGACAAAAGAAGAGGCAGCATAATAAATAATAAAAGTGTTTCACAATATTATGCAGTAGCTGTGAAAGATAAGACTAGCATCCTCACTGAAGTCCAGTGTTCGTGCAAACTACAGTGCTTTTGCAATGTTCTACTGTTAAACTTATTTTTTCCCCGTTATGTGTATGCCAGTCTTTTTATGAAACTGTGGTTTTGTTTGCTTAAGGATGCATGGTTATAACTACATAGTGTGATTAACTGAGTAGTATTAGTATTCTTAAAGATCTTTATGTGGAATATTACACCGAACTGACACATTTTTTGATGTTGCATTGAGTTAAGTGCATTTGTGATAGTAAAGCAGGAATTTATTGTGTACAGAGTGCAGTCATGTCTGGTTTACATCGTTGAGTACCCACGTTGCTGCATGGAAACTCTGACTCCTGCTTACAGCAAGGCTTCCCAGTTCAGAATGTTTGTGTAGTGACTTACACATAGAGAACAAATTTCCACTTCCTGCAGAATGCTGAAACATGGGAATGCCCCTCTCAAAGAATGGTCCCTTTTAATATGCCTGGAAGAGGATGCTGCCTGCGGGGCAGGGAAGACCTCAGCGCACCAGGGTTTCACATCAGAAGAAATCATTCATGCATTTTGATCTTCACACCAATATTTCTACCTGTTTAGGAGTTTTCTGCACTGAACAGCTGTTGGAAGCAGCAACAGCTGCTCCAGCTGTTGCATGGATTCTTCCTTTACCATCCTTCCCCAGGAGAATAGAGAATCGTCATACATCTTACTTGCTTGACTGGGAGCTCCGCCCTTGCTGCTCTAGTGGAGAAATACTGTTGGATTATGAGAATGAAAATTTAAGTACATGCTTGTAATGTCATCTGTCAAGATATGCCATCATATTGGGTTTATATCAAACAGTTAAATGTTAGCAAAAAAGCTAACCTGAGCAGCTCCGTGTCATTTTATAGTCCTTTCTAGAAAAGACAAATTTCAGAAGTCACATTAACCTCAGAAAGTCCCTCTGCAGAATTTGCTGTTTAGGTTGACAACCTATTACAAGTTGCTGCTGTAAGGGCTCCTTCCTGAATTCTTTACTGCTTTCATCCTGGCAAGACAAACTGCAGCTGCAGGGTGTCCTGTCGCGACAGCTGTGCAGGGGAAGGGTGCTCCGACCCCGGAGCGGGGAGTCTGGAGGTTCCCCCCTGCCAGGCGTGGGGAGAGGGAAGCCCTGCGCTTCCGTGTCTTGGGTTCTGCTGCTTGTTTCAGGCTTCTCAAGGAGCTGAATGTGCCTCTTGTTTTCATAAAATCGCTCTGGCTTTGGGCAGCAGGACTCTTGCTGTCAGGTACAAATGTACAAGTCTTTGAAATTAATTTAATGGCCAGCTTCTCTTCTTGGAGGTGATGAAACTAGAACAACTGGACTGTAATAGGCAGGCGGTGGAGTTTGTAGCAAGTTAGATCCCTTTTGCTCTCCTTGTATCTGAACATTCAGTCTGTCCAGAAGTGATTCAAGTTACAAAGTCTGGAACATGTTGCTACATCATGTTAAATTCCAAGAATTTAAAGAAGCTCCTCACCCCTGTAAGTTTGTAGCTTATTTGTTTAAGCTGTTGTTCCAGCAGCCCTGACATGTAAAAGCAGGCTTCCAATCAACTCCTGTCCCTGTATAGGTGAAACAAATGCCTGACGTAGCTTTCCTGTGCTAATGTTAAAAGCAGCAGGAATGAAGAAAATGCTAAGCCAGAAACAGAAATGCTCCAGAATGACTGTGCTCGACTAGTGTATTAATAGTTAACTCCGCAGCCCCGATGGTCCGAATCTCTTCCAGGTGACAGTGCAGCACTGTTCAGCTTCCTGCATTTGTCACTGTGGAACAGCCTGGGCTGCCTCGCCATTGTCACCCGCGCCTTGTGGTTCTGCTTCCCCAGCCAGAGCAGGCGCTCCTGCCAGGAGGGAATCGAGAAGCCCCGAACTCCTCCTCCTCCAGAAAGCGTGCCCTGTGTCAGTGTTAAGGGATACTGGATATCCACAGGGGCTGATTTTTTTAGTTTGTTTTTTTTTTTTAAGTCTTTTGGGATGATTTTTAAGTGGTCTGGGAACTGATGAGTTGGCGGTTTCGGCTTCGGTTGCTTTTTGTTTGCCTTTGGTCAGGCGCTTTAGCCCTTGCTCTCTGCTGGTAGCACACCCGAGCCGTGCTGGGGAGGGCTGGGAGCATGGCTGGGTGTCGGAGCAGTGCCCTGGCAGCCCTAGATACTGAAGTGCTTGGTACCCGTGCAGGTGCTCTGACAGAGCTCGTCTGTTTATCATAGGGAAGATCAGGAAAAAAAAAAAGTGAGGTTTGGTAGGGCGTCATGTGAGTAGTTGGAGTGTCTGTTGCCTTTGTTTGGTCCCCAAAAGCTGATTTTGAACAGTTGTTTTCACTGAACACCGAGGGGTGGCTGCACACTAAGGAGTTTCTAAGGAGTCTGCAGAAGAGAGGGGAACAGCTCCTGTTCATAGGCTTAAACTCACTGTAGTGGCGCCTTACGTATCAGAAATCTCTAAAGGGTCAACAAGTAAGAAAATATATATATATATATATATATATATAAAAAATATTGACAGTAATCTAAAGCAAAGCAGTACATGTTACTCCTGCTTCAGACAGGTTTGCAGTGCAAGAGGATTTTGTCCATCCCATTAATACTCAGTGCTACAAAACTGTTTTCCTTTGAGATAGGTAGGTTATTCTATGCATATACTTAGAAGAGCCAGGAATGGACTCTCTTGCATGCTCCCTTTTTGTACGGCAATGTGGTTTTCACTCCCTTTGGTACAATTTTGGAGATTCCCTGATTTCTGAATGCATTTTTAACGAGCTTTATCTTCTGGAGTGGAGAGTAGCAGAATCATTTGTCTTAGCTTTTCCCTGGGGTGAAAAGTAATTGTTACTTTGAAAAGGAAAAATTAAAAGCTGTATTCTTGTTACTGCAGTATAATTCTGTGTTGTGAACCCTGCTTGACAAAATACAGTGGGATTTGAGCACTTTTTCCTAGACACTAAACAATTTATCCTTTTCCTTAAATGCAATTTTAAAGGTGTCACGTAACAGCTGGGTTGCAGGGAATGCTAACTTTGTTTTGAGACATGCACTTTGGATATTAATTTGAGATACTGTCGTTGGATGTATAAGCATTTTTTCACTTTTGCCTTTTTTTAATAATGTGAGATTGCAGTTGTGGTTTACAGTAACAGTGGGTAATCATCTTAGATGCGCTATCTTTGAAACCATTTTCTCTCCTTTTCCACTCCATGGTCTTATTTTCTTCCCACCCAGGCCTCCGAGTGGACCATCCTCAGCTCTCTTCCATCATGCTGAAGTGTCCCCTGGGCTTGAACCCAGCATTTCAGGTGAACTTGAACGCAGCCAGCCACGGTCCGTCTCTTCTGAGTCCTGTCCTTAGTGATGCTGGTGGTGCTAGGATAGAAGAGGATGATGAAATGAAACGTAAGGTAATGACACGACTGGGAATTTATGTCACAAGAAAAGCAATGGTTTCAGGAGCTGTGCTTGCCAAATGTTGATTGCATTATATTTCATGGTAGAACAGATGTGTTTGGTGGTTAGTGTTAAAAGTTCCAGTGCTGAAGATTTGGTTGTGTCTGTGTATCTTGCTGTTGTGGCAGGAGTTCCTGCTGCCCTCTTGGCAATAAGGGTCTAATTGGCATCTGCTGCTGGGACCACCTCCCGCTGTTTCAGCAGGAGCAGCTGCTGAGAGACCCAGTGGCAGGGAGCTGTGCTTGGAGTCTGCCTTTTGTACTCCAGAGTGGAAATCAGTTCAGGTGGGACAAAGGAGAGGGTCCTTCACGGAGCGGCAGGTCACTGGAGCAGGCTCCCCAGGGAGGCGGTCACAGCACCAAGCCTGTCAAGAGTTCAAGGAGTGTCTGGATGACGCTTTTAGTCATATGGCTTGGGTTTAGGTAGTTCTGCAAGCAGCAGGGAGTTGAACTCGATGATCCTTGTGGGTCTCTTTCAATTTGAGGTATTCTAAGAGTCATGGATTCCTGAAATGAGCTGTTTGGGGGAAACAGTATTGATGTAAACAGCAGCAGTGCACTTGGCGCATTTTGGGCTGTAACTGCTACATTAGAATGTGAAACCCCCTTGTCTTTTTGCTGACTATTGAAAGGATGCTCTGGTGCCAGTGAGTTGTTCAAGGTGATTCTCACCAGGGCAGTACACTGACAGGCTGGTGGGGGAGGTGGCTGTCAGTTCTGGAAATCGGTTGCTCATTCAGTAATAAAAACCTGTGTCACGTGGTGGCAGTGAGCCTGGCCTTGTCTTTGCTGAATGCTGTCACGTTTAACCTGTGTCAGCTCAGATGGCTGTGCTGTCTGTGCAAAGTGCTGTGTGTCACTAATAAAAATATATTCTAAAATAATTCTATTTACCAGCATAGAGAATAGCCCAGAGCTAACATTTGTTAATATATAAGGTATGTTCTTCCTAGGTTCCTTACTTCCCATGCAGTCTCACCATGGCCTCCTTGGTCCATCTCACCATATGATGGTCCTCCAAGCTATTCTTTCTAATCGTAACAGGATGTTTAGAGCTGTCCTGAGATGTTCGTCTTGGGCATAGAGAACCTGAGCTCAACTCCAGCTTTCTCGGCTGCAGGCATCACAGTGGATCCTCTTACACCCAGTCAGTCACAGGGTTGTTCAGCAGAGAGCTGGCAGTGTCGTTGGAGCTGCCCTCTCCGTGGCTGACTCTGGCGAGAGGTAGATGATGCCCTGGCCTTGTGGAAGCTTGAGGCTTTGCTTTCTGAAAAGAGGTGAGCAAAAATGCCCCTGACTTCTGTGGGTGCAACAAGTCTCAAAGGAGGAACAACGTTGTGTATTCAAGGTGTGCTTATGTCCAGGTACTCATCCTTAGCTGAGGCTGCTTTCCTTTCTTTCCACTGGTAAGCACTGGTTGCTTTAACTGGGAACTCCCCAATGTGATGTGCAGTTTTCCTCACCCCCGTGTAGAGCTCAGGATTCACCCTTGCTTTCTCAGGTAATCCTAATTACAAAACGTTCTTGTTTTGGAGGACACCTCACCTTCAGTCCTTGAGACATGAGCTTCAACTCTTCACTCTGTGCTTCAGCACCACTGAGCAAGGCCTCTGTGCCCCAGCGTATCATCTGTGTCCGTATCCTCTTGCACACTGGAATGCTGCAGAGCCTTTCTGAAAGGTGAAATAAGTGGTGGTAGCCCAGAAATTCTGACCAGAGTCTCCCAGGAGCTTCTCCAGAGTCTTACATACTCTGTGCAGCAAGCCTCCTCTGGTCTGTGTGGCAAAGCTGACGTACTGCTTCATACCAACATCTGACTGTGTGCGTTGGTAAGCAGTGGCTTCGCGTGCCCCTGGTTTTTCAAAATTACAGAGATGGCCAGATGTCAGCGTGTGATTCACATTTTCTTTTTTATGCACACTGCACCACGGTACCAGGGTTTCACAGTGGTTGCTAGCAATAATAATAATCTGCAACCACACAATCGTTGAGGTTGGAAAGGACCTCTTGAAATCTTCTAGTCCAGCCAGCTCCTCTTTTTTTAAGCAATGACTCCAAGCATTTAGATGCACTCAGAAGAAAGAAATGTGTGTGTTTGCATATACATACGTTGGTACATGCATTCTTTCACTACTTTTCAGATATGGGTAACGTAATTACTAGACTTTGCCTTTGTAGGGGCATGGTATATGCTATCTGACAAACTGCGCTCCACAGAACACTTCATTTCTCCCAGTAAGATAGCGAAGTCCACCTAACAGACTTCAGTGACCATTTTTCTGCAAGCTACTTTGCTCCCCTCACCTTGCCTGCTTGCAGAGGGTGAGCAAGCAGCCAGGTTTGTTGACTCTTTGGTACTTAAGAAGGATCCAGGACCTTCCATTATCATGAAAGGAAGGCTCCATCGTCCAAATTCAGTTCCTTGCGGAGTCAGTAGCCACAATGTGATCTATAGTTTTCTGTACAGCCTCAAAGAAGAAACCACTTTGTGTGCTCTTTACTCCTGCTTGGCCCATCCAATGTTCTGGTTGTCTTACCTCTGTCAGGATCTTCAGGCGAGAAGGTCACAGGCCCACGCTGTTTGCCGTCTTCACCACATCTTTTGGTGGTACTTGGTGTCAGCAGCTGCATGCTTACTCACTCTTGTTTCATCTCAGTTGATGATCTGTAGATCTCTGGAGAGTCCGGACTCTCAGCTGCTCAGGGAACATGCGGAAGTCTCACCATGAGCAAAGATGCCACTCTAAATTTAGTGAGTGTTTGAAGTTTTCCAGGTGGGAATATGTGTACACAATACAGTGGAAATACTAGTTTTTCCAAGTGGGGATATTTGCCTTGATGCCTGCTGTGGTTGTAGGAACATTATTTTGGACTTTGGAAGCAGCCTGCCTCCTCAGGAGAGTTCTCTGTTTATTTTTTTCAGGCATAAATAATTTTCTTTGCTCTTGCAGTGCCTGACCAGTAATGGAGGTGTTTGTCAGGGCCCCTTTTGTACTGTGCCAGCTATACTGCTTTTCAGTTCTGATACAGGGTCTGCCTAGCAGCTGCTGCCAGGATTTAGCACAGAGGATTCAGTTAGGACTGAACCCTTGGGTGGAAAACCGAAACAAAGAAAATGTAGGGCACTAAATTTCAGCAGGGAGCAATCTGGAAATCAGCAGGAACTTCAGAGAGTAAACAGAAAGTGATGATGCAGTGGGGAGGGAGGAGGGAAGGAGGGGATGCTTGGGAGATGAAAAGCATCTTCTGTGCCTCAAGGCTAGCACACAGTCACCTGGACAACAAAGCAAAAACCTGCAGAAGTGCTCAAAGGTGATGAAAAAGGTAATTTGTGCAGGCGACGAAAAGTGCGAGGTGGTGGGTATGGCATGCGTTTGCACGCTTTCATGCTCTGTAAGTTTTTAAGGAAGAAACAATCCAGAAAAGCGTTTTTGAGAGTGAAGAAAAAGCGGTCGAGTGAGGATCGAAGCACAAGGTGTGAACTGGCAGCAGGCAGGGTCCTTTCAGAGTTCTCGCGAGTATACTAGGCAATATACATTGCTTAAGGGTAACTATTTAAGCAACTGCTTAAACAGATGTGAGGTGGTGGTGGGTCCAGGTGAGCTGGGAGGCTGCTGGGGAGTCCCCAGAATGGAGAGGCAGTGCTGAGGAGAGGAGTGAAGCCAATGGAGACGCGCGTGTGCAGAGCTTGCAGCAGGGTCATTTCCGCCATGGCTGCAGAGGTGAGGTTCCCTGTGATCTCCTGTTGTTGCAGCCTGTGGTTGATTCCATAACCCAGCTTTGCTTTGCCTTGGGATCTATAGAATTTAGTGCCTTAAGGGCATTATGTGCTGTATTATCCTGTGCAGAGCCTGGGAGGAGACGTACGCAAAACTGTATTACACAAAAACATAACCTGTTAGCACTAATTCTCATGTCACGTAAGAGACACCTGAAGTTAAAATCAAGCTAGCGTGTGTTGTTCCATCAGTCTATAAAGGGTGTTTCAGGATATGCAAGTGCTACTAGAGGAAGCTGGTAAGCGAGATGAAAGAGCTGTGTCACCTTGGTCTTCAGGGAGGGCAGAAAAATGATGTCTTACCCTTTGGGAGGAGGCTGGTTGAGAAGGATGCCCACTGAGGTTCAACAGCGTTTTCAGGGTGTGTGATGCTACAGTCAGGTAAATAACCCAAGAAAAAAATAAAAAAAACCCTGGAGCCAAGATTAGGTAGGATTTTCCCTGACACAATGTACCTGAGACAGGTACGTTAAAGTTAAGAGCATGGCTATAGAGTGAATAAAGTATAGAATCACAGAATGGTTTGGTTTTGAAGGGACCTTTAAAGATCATGTAGTTCCAGCCACCCTGCTGTGGGAAGGATGTCAAAGTATGTCCGCTGGTTCCTCTAGGGAGGGGACTGATGTGTGGGGCTACAGTAATGAGCATAAAAAAAACCTGGAAAGAGGCTAGACAGTTTCTCAAAATTAATTATTTGGGGATACACGCCTCCAGGGATTCTGTTTGGCCAAGATGGACTCAACAGATATATTACTGAGCAACCAGGAAGACTTCTTTTCCATGAGCAATACTGAGATAGCGGATTTAGAAGCACTGAGTAGCTGTACTGACAGTGCTGGAGGGCATCTCAAAGCATCTCTCAAAAGGGAATTTTTTATTAAGTTGGTACATACAGGGAAAAGGAGAAACAATTTTCAAAGCTGGATTACCCTGAGGTGGGTCAGAGATAGAGGCTAAATTTTGATGTAACTCGTTTGAGTTTGCTGTCGTTTCTCACCAGACAAGAATTTAGCACAAAGCTGCGGCACGGCATAGTGAACTAAGGAGACAAAGCAGCATCTTAGCTTGGAATGTGATTATTTCTTTAATATTACTTATCTGATTATTAATAATGTGTGTTTTTAACTCGTGATGTTGGTTCACTGCAGCTGCAGAAAACCTTGTCACCATTTCATTCCTTTGTGCTTCCTTATTCTGTCTTTGCTTTTCTTTAAATAGCAGCCCTGGAGCAACCATGCAGCCAGGAACTGATGTAGTTTGATTTTTGTGGGTTTTTAACTAATTAATATGGTCCTCAAAGGATTTGAGTAAAAAGCTGTAAATGGAAATAGAATAGTTTTGAAAAAGGGCTGTATTGTCAATCTTCTATACTTCATTTAATTAGAGAAGTATTTAAAACCTAGAAAACATGGAATAACCATTTCCATATTTTTGTAAGGTATGCCCTTGATCTTGAAATGGAAGTTTATATAACCAACATATAATTGACGTTATTTTTTAAATAATTTTGAAATATAGTATTCTATAGTAAAGTCAGTATTTGAGAATACAGTACTGAATACAGAGTTGCCCTGTTAGTAATCAGCTGCTCCATTTGCATACAGCAAGGGGAAATTGTCAGGTTTGAGCTTGTGCTCAAGCAGAGCATTAATATTTTATTACTTACTAATTACTGTGTATTCTTTCAGCGCTATCCAACTGACAAGGCATACTTCATAGCAAAGGAGATTCTTGCTACAGAACGGACGTATTTAAAGGACCTGGAAGTGATTACAGTGGTATGGGCTTTTAACTTCCTTTAATGCTTTTCCTTTTCTTGGCAGATTTGTAATTGTTAATGTAGAAAAACTTGGAATTTCTTCCAGGAAGCAGAAGAAGGAAGTCCTATGATAAAGCATAATCCATGATCCATGTAGCTGTTACCTTCCTTCTTACGTAGGCCCTCATGTGGGAGGGCACATACATTCTCTGGACTTCTGTCAGTAGCTCCAACAGCTACATCACATGTCATTTTGATGTCTGAAGCAAACTTTTGCTCTGAAAATTGTGGACTGGTACAACCTAAAACTTTTTTTTACATTCAGCTTCAATGATAGTCACTGCTTATAATCCAGTCATCATCTCTGCAGTAGTTCTTGGGAGGCTTTTATCTTTGTGCCTTCAGATCGTGAGAGCAGATGGCAATTACAAAGGATCCGTCCATCTGTAGGAGTTTGAGGAGTTTGGTCTTATTGCTTCTTTTTCTTTCCCCTTCTTTCAGCCAGAGTAGTCAAGAGCGAGTTGTTGTTTGGAGGACAGCTTGAGTTTCCAGCTCTTTTTCTTTAAGAGCTTTTTGTTCATTTACTCCAGGTTTAAACACTGTGACTGTTGTGTTTCTATAAGATATTGTTTTAATTTCATCAAAGAGAACTTTGAGTCCCTTAATGCCATAAGTCTTCAGTGGAGGTATTCTCTGCAAGCTCAGTGAGCACCATCTCACTCAAATTCCTCCTACAGGCTTCCCAGAACTTCTTCTAAAGATGGGGGAACGTCTAGCACCTCAGAGGATTTTTATAACATTCACATCCCTGCCAGAAAGTGGGGAACAGAAAGCCATACAAAAGTGCAGTATGTGACACGTGAAGGTGTCTCCAGCCACTGAATAACTTGCACAGGGCTCCAGGTTTTATGAAAGAGCAGTTGTATCTGCACTGAAGTGAAAGCAGTGGTGTAACATCAGCTGTGGCAGCCGCTTGGTAACTGACGGTGATTTAGAGCAGTTACCAACCATCTCATCGTTGCGTTAAGAAATGTGCTTGTGCCCAGAACCAATGATAAGCCTCACATTTGTAACGTTTGGCAAGGAAAAAAATTTCATCTTTCCCAGATATTTCTTCTTCCTTCCTGCTGTTGCCCTGTGCACACACTTTCTCCTCCCCCATCACTGCAGGAGCAGAAATTTTTATGCTAATGATTGATTTCTTAGAGACATTTATCATCATTTATGATTTTTCTGGCAGTGGTTTCGCAGCGCAGTCATCAAGGAGAACGCTATGCCAGAGGGCCTGATGACATTACTTTTCTCTAACATAGACCCAATTTATGAGTTTCATCGAGGCTTTCTGAAAGAGATTGAGCAAAGGCTGTCGCTCTGGTAAGTGTCCGGTATTGCATCTCTAGCCTTAGGAAAGAGAAGGAACACAAGGTCAAAAAGATGATGTGTGTGTTTCTCAACAACTTTAAATGCTATTATTTAATGAATTTTATTTATTAATCTCCAATTAATGAATCTCCAGGTGAAAACCTAGGAAACACTTCTTTGTAATTAAGGTCAGAGTTAAGTTCTTGCAGCACAATTTATATTGCAGAGTATGTTTTTAGTCTTCTAACCTTTTTATTACTTTCTCCTGACCTGAGGTGTGATGTAATAGCATATAATTACCATTCAAAAGGAGGTGTTTAACATAAATGGAAGTATGAACAAAACCAAATTCATAAATTCAGGTGGGATCACGTTATGAAATTTATTCAGAAGTGTGAGATGTTAAAGTCCTAAACGGATTCTCACACGAATTCATTTCTGTTCCTCTCTCAGTTGTCTAAGCATGGCTTTATGGTCTTGTATGCAGCTTCCATACTTAGCGTACCAAGTTTTCAACCCAAACAGTGAAATGGGAATGTCAGGTGGCTAAAAATGGATAGAGGAGGCCTTAACGTTAGTACTGCTTCACTTAATTTTCCTAAAGCTGTCCTTAAAATACATAGATGCCTGGGAAGTGTTTCTTAAAGATTACGTCTTGAAGTATAAGGGGAAGGTGGGGGGAGCAAATTGAGATTTCTTTCTCTCCCATGTACCGCGCCTTCTTATTTCATCTCCTTACGTGTGTTGCAGGGAAGGAAAAACCAATGCTCATGTGAAAGGAGATTATCAGCGCATTGGAGATGTCATGCTCAGGAATATGCGTACTCTAAAGGTAGATACAGGATTAAAATAGTGGAATGTCAGGATTGTTGAGTCATTTTTTCCTTTTTCCAGGGATGAGAGTTCAAGGTTTAGTATTTCTGCTAAACTTGAAGTGATTTGCAAACAATTATTGTTGATAAATAAATTAAAAAGAAAACATAATAAAATGTTTACAGCAAAGCTTTATACCACTGTTGCTTATTTAACCAGCTACATTTACCTTGAGAAAAGGTTGTTTGTTTATTGGTTATTCATCAGAAGACAAAGAGAAATCTAATTAGCTTCACAGTTTCTCCTGTATTTGCACAACTCAGAGCTCTCCCCTATAGACACTGTTTTATAAGGTTGATTAATTCCAAAATATAAATGTTTTTTAATTGCTGAGTAGTTTCTTCTGAAATGAAGTCACCTGTATTTGGAGTAGAGCACCTTCATGGGACAGTTACGCTTGTGCTGTAGTAGTGGAGTAATTATTCTGTTAAAACCAGTGACTTGAATGGGAGTGCAGAAGCATGTGGCTGCTATTCTGACTCGCAGTGCTCTCTGCATTTGATATTCCCAGCAGGCATAGGCATAGTGCTGCACAAACACTTATTTTGACCCTGACTGGGAGCTGCCTGGCAGTTTCTTTAACAGATGAGATGAGACAGCGCTCTCAGGCAGAAGTGACCTGTCTTATGTGCACAAAATCTGAGACACGCAGTAATCCCCAGAAGCATGGGAAGCACTCTGAAGTTGCGTGCTAATCTCCATTTTGCTCCTAGGTAGCTATGAAATACAAAGTCAGTAATCGACAAGAATAATCTTAGAATGGCCAAGTGTTAATGGGTGGTGCTGCTGGCTGCTCCCATCGGAGGCCCATGGAAGCACAGCTGCAGTGAATTGTGAACAGAGGACAACCAAACAAATATTTTTATTTTTAATACTGTTTTCTTTTTTTTTTCCACACGAAGCCATTGTTAGTGCTCTTTTTGTCAGCATTTATGATGGCATATGCAGTCTTGGCTGGTATAATCATGGTCAGAAACAAAAGTTTTTTCTTACTCGCTGTGAAATCTATTAAAAATGGTTTTCCTTTGATCCAAGTAATTTTTTTTGTACGACTCAATAGGAGTTTACCAGTTATCTGCAGAAGCATGATGAGGTCTTGACTGAACTGGAGAAAGCAACTAAGCGCCTAAAGAAGCTAGAAACGGTATATAAGGATTTTGAGCTGCAGAAGGTTTGCTACCTGCCCCTCAACACGTTCCTGCTCAAACCAATCCAGAGACTGATGCACTACAAGTTGATCCTGGCGAGACTTTGCAAGCACTACACAGCAGAGCACCGGGACTTTGCAGATTGCCGGAGTGAGCAAGCACTCAGCTGTATATGTGCTAGGCAGAAACCCCTTCCCATGTACAAAGTTTTGCCTGTACCCTGGGGGGGGGACAAGTGATACATCTACAAATTCAGTGTAAACACTTTTTCTCCATTTAGGACCTCTCTGACTCTTGCCTGCAGCTCTGTGAAATAGACAGCAACTTTGATTTAGATTGCTGAAAACACAGCTGTTTGGTGAATACTGCAATTTAAATATCCTGAATAAAACCCAGAATATACCAAGTAAAACAGCAGAAAACAGGCAAGAAGCAGATTAATAAAAAAAAAAACACTTCAGCTTGCATTTTAAAATTAACTTTGTTTATCTTTAAAGTTTTCAGTACCGGGTTTCACTACTCTCCTGCTGTGCTCTAGAGCGGGACTCCAAAGCTTTTTGCAATAGATAGAAAATTGCCTTAACTGCCTGTTTGGAAAACCACAAAAGATAACTTAGATGTGGACTGTTCTCTTTACATAGAGGGAATGCTTTTTCTGGCATTCCAGAAAGTGTTTTTCTCATGGTAATTTTGATGGTTCTTTGTGTTTCAACCAAAGCTGGAAATTAGTCCTTTTCTTGTCCCCTTTTTTAGCAGGGAAAAAAAGTAGGAGTTTTAGAAACTTGTTCATCTGTAAGTAAAAAATGTGACAAAACCCAATTGCTTTGTAGTGTCAAAAGCTTGCGCAGTAAATTCCATTTGTTTATAAAGTAATCTTTGGCAGAAATAGTTGGATTTCCTTTTTTAATTTACTTTTGGCTACACGGTAAATACTTCTTATATGCACAAAATCTGAGACACACAGTAATCTCCAGAAGCGTGGGAAGCACTCTGAAGTTGCGTGCTAGTCTCCGTTTTGCTCCTAGGTAGCTATGAAATACACTTGAAGTTGGCAGTTGGGCTGGATGATCATTGTAGGTCCCTTCCAGCGGAAGTATTTTGTCCTATTCTAAATCTGGGATTCAATTTTCCATGGATAAAATTGGCGGCCTGGGTTTGTCTGCTCTGTTCTGACCCCTCGCTGCCGTTTCCCTTACAGATGCGCTGAAGGAAGTCACAGAAATGACATCTCAGCTGCAGCAGAGTCTCATCCGCCTGGAGAATTTCCAGAAGCTGACAGAGCTGCAGCATGACTTGATTGGTATAGACAATCTTACAGCGCCTGATAGGGTAAGTACCTTTGCTTAGTTTTTAGGATGTTCATTGTTTTATTGCCGAAGAAGGTGCCTTTGAACCATGTATTTGCCATCTAATGCCTCTCTTGTTTTACAGAACGACTGGAAAGACTTTGTGTAGTTGTCTTCATAGCAGGTCCCATGGAGGTCTTGGTGATGTCCTAGGGAATACATAAAAAATGCTTCTGCTTAGATTGTGGCTTGCAGTTTCATGTTTCCAGTACAACAGATACTGGGTACGCTGGGGTACGGTGCTCTGTGTTTGAGTGGGAAGTGGTGTCATGTACTTGATGGGAAATCCACTGCCAGGTCTCCTTGTGTCTGTCTGATGCAGCCTCTGTGGACTGAGCCTGCATGGAGAAACGTTGCGATGGCGAGAACCACAATGCCTTGGGCGGAACTGGTATCAGTGACTCTGTTTTTCCAGGAGTTTTATTAGTTCCTCCTTGGTTTTTTGTTTTGTTTTGATAGATGTACTGAGCATTAATACAGGAGCATCACGTATGCTTTTGGGATGCTATGGCAACCACTTGCGGTGGGATGTAAGTGTAACAGGTGAACTGCTGGTGTACCAACAGGAAACTCTGCTCCTTTTCTTCTCTTGCTTCATTGATTTAAATGCTGGCTGCATCAAGGAGCTGATTCATGTACAAAAGCAAAAGGAGAGGTGTCATCTGGCGTTTAACAAATTGTTGGTGATTATTGCGGGGACCATCAGCATCTCTGTACTCTGGACGAAAAAAACCCACATTAAAACTCTCTGTTTGGGAAAGGTCAGCTTTGTCTAACTTCTTATTTTCCACTGCCGGAGTTTATCCGGGAAGGCTGCTTGTACAAGCTCACTAAGAAGGGTTTACAGCAGCGGATGTTCGTTCTGGTGGGTTGTTGCTTCTGTTTTTTCATAAATCCAAAGTCTTCAAGGTAAAGCTGTTGTGAAAGTGTGTCTTCATATCGCTTGTGATGAAAATCAGCAATCCTAACTGAAAATCACTCTGAGGGATTTTTTGAGAGAGCGTAACTGTGACAAGTTCGGCTTATCTGTAATGGCACATAGCGTTTAAATAGAATTTTAGAACTTAATTGCCTTGCTGTAAGTAAATGAACAAGTGGTTTTAAGAAAGTGACTTCCTCAGACGGATTGAGCAGTTGTGTTTTTATGCGTCTACAGTGGCCTTTAAGCAACAGGATTTTTAAAATATGTCAAAAAATACTTGCCTGCTGTCTTTAGAATATTGATTGTATTCTTCCTGTCTCTTTTAGGTTCTCGGATATGTTACTCTACACAAGCAAAGGGTGTTACAGGGACAAATCAGTTCAAAATTCATGGACATCTTCCACTGCATGGCATGTTGGTAAGTGGTTTCAAGTTGCATCATGGCATTAAGGAAAGGATTTTGCCTTAAGACAGGTTGAGGCATTCCTTCAGGGCACAGGGACCAAAGCTGCCACCTGTCTCCAGGCCAGTGACATCAGCCTGTGGTGCTGCTGGCGGTGAGCTGGACCTTCGTGTGCCCCAGCCTGCGTATCACAGACTTGTCTGCAGGCGATAAGCTTGTTCCTTCCATGGCATTAGCAAAACAGCTGGAGTGCACCCTTTTGACTGTTCATTTTCATGCAGCTGTGAGAGGCTAATGTGGAAATAGGGGTTTGTCCTGGCATTTTTCCCCTGTGCACACACCTAGGCGTATAATCAGTCCTCCTGCCTCCCCACCCCCCTATTCTAATGGGAGTGTTCTTTCTGTGTTTGATTTGCAGCTGATAGTGCTCGACCCACCGGTAAGTAATAAGCTGAATCCTGCTCAGAACCCTCCTTTTCTTGCCGTGTTGGATGTGGTGCTGTGCTGCTAGAGATGCGGCAGTAGAAATGCACAATATAGATTTTCACATAGAGCCAAAATAGACTCGAAGTAGGTGGTATTCAAAAAAAGAGTAGCTGTACTGCACTTACTGCAGCTGGGTTGTAATCCTATTTGCCTCAAATTTCTATCAGCCAAGGAGGACAATTTCGGTGTTTTTCAGTCACTTGAGTAGTGATGAGAAAAAACTATTTCTTTTTGCAGGTGGAGGAGAGTGAGAATGAATGGGCTGTCCCACACTGCTTCACCATCTATTCAGCAAAAAAACCATAGTGGTGGCAGCAAGGTAACATTTATTTTCCTCAGTTGCCTGAAGGTTTGACGGAGACCTTCTTCAAAGGGTCACTGTTCAGTTGTTTGGGGCAGACCGAGCGGGCGTTTCACGCATCCTCTGGAAAGCATGCCTTCAAAATGAACACATTGCACTTCACAACTCCTTTATGTGTTGTGTTCTGGGAAGGAGTAGTTTATTCTGCTGAACGGTGTGTTATTAAACACACCGGAGCCGCAATAACGTCGACATTTTATTGTTTTCTGGTTAGTTGAATTTGCTAGTGTCTTCCTTTAAACCAAATGCTATAAAGCAGGACACAAAATGTGTCTATCTAAGTGTGCAAATATTTCAGACACCCCAAAAAGAATTAAAATCCAGAACATGCAATGCATGTAAGGAAGGGAGCGTTCCTGTGTGGATTTCATGAAGGAAGCTGGAAAGGGAGGAGAAGAATTAAAGGCTGACTTGGAGAGAAAACAATCCCTTTTCAGCGTAACTTGTCCCCATGCAGCCAGTTTGGCTTTTTTTTCTTTTACTTTCTATCTGAAAATATACTTAGGATCTACTACACTGCTCTTTGGGATCAGCTTTAGGAGGTTTTGTCCCTCTGCAGGTCCTTTAAAAAGCAGCTGGAGCTGCGAGGAATGCAGGATGGGAGCACTAAATCTCAACCTTAAATTTGTAGGTTTTTTTTACTGCTTGATAACCTGTTATTGAAAAAACAGTCATTACCAAATATTATCAGTCGGGTATGTAGTGGTGCAGCAGCCAGTACTTTTGGTATGCAGATGTATTCAGCAGGCAATTTTTTTTTTAATTCCAGCCTAACATCTGAAAATGTTGGTTATTTTTAAGATAACTGGTTTCTCAGCAGCTGCGAATCAGAAAGCGCTTGAAAGTTCACAAATTTGGAAAAAAAAAATACAATTTTTACCTTGTCATAACTTAGAAAAGCTCAAAGGTGGTTGTTTTCTTATGTTACATCTCCCTACCTGTAAAAAAAGAAAAACAACCAACAAATTGCTGCTGGGCTTAGACAGTGTGTGGAATTTTCAGTCGAATAAAAACTTTCAGAAAAAAAGAGATGGTTACTAAAAAAAGTCTCACAGACCCTCTGAAGTAAACACAAGAGCCTGTGACTGTATATAGCAGTTCATACAATTGCGCACACCGGGTATGTAGCCAGGGGTAAAAAAGAATGCTGTGGCTATGTCTAAAGGAAAACCTTTCGCTGGTTGCATACTGATAAGATACAGATACACGTTTATGAGCTGCAAAGCTCTTTCCCTGTAATCATTGTGCGAGCCATGTGATTGGAAACCAGGTGGAGTGAAAGAAGTCCTCATCTTCCTACACTGTTTTACTGATTTGAGATGTAAGGTAAATCCTATATCCCTTCTAAAGGATGTGCTGTCTGTCAGGTTGCCTTTTATCCTTTGAAAAATTGTTTCCAGTATGGTCATACACCCATCTCCAAAATGCTTTTGGAGTGAAGACATGATTTCATGTTTGAAATAACCTATCAGTTCTGAAGCTTTCTGTATGAAGAATAGTGATGGCCTCGACCACATGATTCCTCTTCTGAGTCTTATAGCTCCAGAGGGAAATACTCTGTGGCACTCTTTGCTGTAAAGCCCAAATTTTTGATGGTTATTTTAGTCTTGTTTTCAAGGCTTGAAAATAGAGGTGAAGGCTGTATGAGGTCAGCTTCTTATCTGACTTTGGAGGAATTTTTATTTTTATTTAGTGGAAAGGGACTGCTCCTTGTATTGGCCAGTGACTTGTACACCGTCACGTCTCCAGGTTGGGGTGGTCTCTTGGTTGCACTGTTTGTCTTGCAGTACCCGCCTGGAGATGGGGAAGTGGATGGAAGACCTAAACATGGCAATTGAAATGGCCAAGAAATCTACTGAGAAATCTGACATGCTTCTGGAGAACTCAGTATGCAATCGCTCCAACAGTAAGTGGTGTTTCCTGCCTCCTTGAAAAGCATCAGTTGTCACGTCCTTCTAATTTTTCTGTTGTGAATTTGATGACATAAATGGAGTATTTTTATAACTTATATGATAATAGGCAGTTAATTGTGGTTTTGTGTTGATTTAATCAAAAGAAACATGCTTGTCTTCGTAGACTTCCTAGACTGACATTCCTGGTAGCTTTAAAGACTGCAGAGATGTTCCGGTTGCAGAATTGCTAATTTTGTAAGGTTCTTACTTGTCTCTTACATAGATTTTTCTCAACTTAACCATGTAGTGTATTTTCATGTCCAGAAATGCAGTGTCTTTGGAGATCAGCTTTTATAGCCCAGCATTCCTGTGCCTGTCTCTGGTGGTGTTACGGATGTGCTGAAACATGTAGTATCCCTTCTTGGACCACTTCTTCCTGTTCCTCACTGAGAATCAACTGAAGATGAAGTGTGGGGATTTTTGTTTATTTGTGTGTTTTACACAGTACTGAGTCAGCTGCCCCAAGCAGAGCTGAGTAATGAAAGCCAGAATGATCTGCTCAGAGTGGCCCTTGAGGAGCTGTACAAACAATTCAAGTTGGCGTATTTTAAAACTGGACCATTGCAAGAAAAAACGGTTTTTCTCAGGAATCCCTGCTTCTCTTGCTCTTTGTATTGCACAGTTTTCTTAAACCACTGCCAAATTCTCCTCCCCCAGGATCCTCTGATGAGGTCTCTCTAGAACAGGAGTCCGAAGATGACATACACTCTTCTCGTAGCTCCTTGGACAGGCAGAGCCACCACCGTGCCAACACAACCATGCACGTGTGCTGGTACCGCAACACAAGCGTCTCCATGACTGACCACAGTGTGGCTGTTGAGGTACCCGCAGGGCGCAGCGCTCATCTCACTCTGTCTGTCCTGGCTCGCTCGGCCGCCACTCGTCCTCCACTCCATCTCCCGTTTTGCCTTGGCAACGTCTGCGTCCGTGGGAGAGCGTGGGCCATTAAAAGGCTGCTGCGCGTTTGCCCCGCTCTGTGCATGTCTGCGTGTCTGCACACACACGCTCTGCTCTCCTTGCAGAGGGCTTTGCTCTGGCAAAGGCACTGAAGGAGGGAAATTTTAGAGCAAACCCGGGATATCCTAGGGCTACGGCATTCCTTTGGGTTTCATTAGCCTTGCTGGAGGGTAAGTTACCTGCCCGTGGTATTTTCCTTTAGAGACTCTGACTCTGCTATGAGCGAGGCCTGGTTAGCTGCTGTATTGTACCCAGAATTAAGAAGAGTGCTTCAAGTTCAGTGGGAATACAGCGTCTCTGCCCTTCCCTCACTGGCAGGGGTGAGCAGCAAGCATTAGAAAGTGCCATTTTACGGCATTGTGTCGTGTTGTGGTGGACGTAGACGCACTGTGTGAGCTGCCATTACCTTGGGTCTTTCCACTCAGCGTGGCTGGAGGCAGCACTGGTAACTGGTAGCACGTTTTGGTACTGAATCCTGCAGATTTCAAGACAGATGTCTGTTCAGCACTCCTTACACAGAATGCTGCTTGTGCCAGTGCTACGTTTTCACTTTAAGTGGCAGTTTGGCAAGGTCAGTTGGGTAGGTCACCCTCCTGGAGGCTGGCGTGCTTGGAAGACTTCCAGAAGTGGGAAGGACGCTAAAAACCGTGAAGAGAAAAAGTAGATCGCTAACTAGACAAAGAGCAATGAGGCAGGGTGCTGCATCCATTTGTACCTCCCTGCTTTCCCTGCCCTGCGGTTAAGGCACTTTTTGTTTAATGGAAGGAGTTACAATTGGGGCACTGAAGCTCTGAGGTTCTCGTGATGTGGAGACGGTATCAGTCAGCTCAGTAAAGGACATCCTATAGCTGTGGCCTTGGCTTAGGATCCAGAAGTTGGGCACTTTAGCTGGCAAAGAAAGTATTTTCTATTGGAGGGGACAAGCCTTCCTTTCCCAGCTGATAACCTTGTGAAAGGCACAATCTCGCTGTTCTGTACCCAGATAATGAGACCACCCCTGATACAGGCTCTGGGATTAAACGTGTGAGTTCTTGCAGCTCCCTCTCGCTTTGTTCTGTTCCATGGACTAATGCCATCATTTTTTTTCCACAATCCATGTTCTTTTAACAGACGCCTTTCTTGCATCACTTCTCTTATCCTAATGTTCTGTTTTTATCTTTCTCTCCCCCTTTTCTCTGCTTAGTTTTCTGCTCTCTTGCTGTTTCTCCAGAGCTTCCTCCTCGCTATTTGCTGGGCCAGGCCCAACGGCCCAACACAATCACCCATGTTTGTTGGTACCGGAACCAGAGCCTATCCCTGTCTGATTACCTGTGCATGATTCAGGTAAAAATGCCTCTCAAGTTCTGAGCTGGTGGGGAGGAGCCGTGGGATGCCAAGGAAAATGTACTGCTGCTCTCTTCGTAACTGCTCAGCGAGCCACGTGCGCTGCGTCAGGATGCCCCAGCCAGCGGCAGCGTTTAGCGTTGCCTTGTTGACACGGGATTTCCTCCTGTTTATGTTTCCTGAAACAGTTCTCTACATAAATCTGCTGTCTTTTCTCTAACTAAAAAACTCATTTGCCCATCATTCCATGCTGTAGGTTTCCTTATCCTCCTGCGAAGGCGCTGGGTGACTGTGATTCCCAAGGCCTGGGAATGTTCAACTTCCCTGCAGCCCAGCTGCCGTGCTGAGCTTGGCTTTGCGTAGCTGCCACATGTAGCTTGTCCACAACTCCGGCACTCTCCGTTTCTTCTTCTGCTTTATTTTCTTTTTCACACAGTGTGTTCTGCTTGATGTTTCTCTGCGTGTGGATAAGGGTGGCTAAAGGGATGGGCACCCTTGTGGCTGTCCCTGTTCCCCTGACCTAGGCTGCAAAGGAGAGCGGTTGCTGGAGGGACAAGTCGATGCAGCACCCTCCTCTGTGCTGCCAGACACCACACTGAGATGCAGCAAGCACTTAAACCTTAAGGGGAACTTGCTATTAGTGGAGAGGAATCGCTAATTTGTTCATAAGACGACAGTCGTGAATTAGTGAACTGAAGCTACAAAGTCACTCAGTCACCATGTGAAAGGTCCGGGAAACCTTTTCCAACAGGGGAGCAGGCGCAGGGGCGGTTACAGCAGGCAGCTTCCAGCTTTTTATCTGCGGCAGCTGTTGTCTTTTCCTGAAGGTTGTTTTCCTGTGGTTTCATGGTAGTTTTCATTCTGTGCTAGAACCAGCTCTCTGGATACTTGCTGAGGAAGTTCAAGAACAGCAATGGCTGGCAGAAACTGTGGGTTGTCTTCACCAACTTCTGCTTGTTCTTCTACAAAACGCACCAGGTGAGCAAGTGTAGCTGAGGGGACCGTGTCCGGGGTGTCGGGGGGAAGCTGGAGGTCCCCGGGTTTCTGCTCCAGGTGCAGCTCACTGCTGTTTGAAGGAGGGTAACAAGTGGAAGAGGAGGTAGTTTGTAATGAGGCCGGTTGCTGTAAGGCCATGGGCCCTTCTTGCAGAATTTAATCAGGATTTCCAAGTCTGTTGATGGTACTGACTTTCTGTGAGCGAGGGGGAAAACGTCTCCTCACGCAGTGACTTACGGAGGTGAGGGAATTGGCAGCCTCTGGTCAGTCTCTGTCCTGCTCCTCGCTGGGCTTCAGGAGGGTTAAGCAGGCATCGGGGGTTTCTCTGCCTGTGGTGCATTCAGCGCCTGCTTGGTAACGCACTGTGCTGCAGTGGAACCTGTGCCTTTGCATCTTACTAAGCCAATAAACTTTTTTTTTTTTACTCGGGCATCTTGCCTTGAGGGCGCATTTCTTTTGGGAGGGATATTTTAGCTCCCGTGTTGGATCTGGGGGTCTCTCTGGAGTTCCAGAGACAGGGTGCAGAGCGGGAAGCGGGGAGCCCGGGAGGCAGCGACGGGCAGGGGAATAGCAGCAAGTGAATAATAATTTATATATTTATATATAAAATAATAATAAAGCAGTGAAAGGAGTGGGGGGAAGGTTTCATTATCAGCTGTTGGAGGCCTTGCAAAAGATAAAGGCTGCTCCTCCTCTGTTCTCTCCTAAACAAAAATGCAACAACCGTACCTGTACAGTACAAAAGTGCGAGTGCGCAGTGGGACGGGTTGTGCTGGAGGGGATGCCTTGCACTAAGGGCTGGGCTGTTGGGCTCTTCCAGGATGATTATCCCTTGGCCAGTCTCCCGCTGCTTGGCTACGCAGTCAGCTCCCCTGTGGAGGCAGACGGTATTCAGAAGGATTATGTCTTCAAGCTGCAGTTCAAGTCCCATGTGTATTTCTTCAGGGCTGAGAGCAAATACACCTTTGAGAGGTAATTTTCTGTTTTCTTTGTCTGTCTTGGTATATAACATGCAGTTAACTCCCTGGTTGATCATCCAGAGCCCTGTCTTTCCTCCTGACTACCTCCTAGTCCTTACAGCACATTCTCAGTAATAAAAAGTTCCTTTCTTCTTCCTACCGATGACATGTGGGGATCCCTTCTCTGCCAGCACCGTCCTCATGGTAGGACGTAGCTGGTGGTTACTCCTGCAGCTGCTGTAGGCTGTGCTGTGTCTCAGGAGTCGGGGTCTCCCTGGGAGCTGGGGAGCAGTGTGGGCAGAAGGGCTGTGAGGCGCTCAGCCCCACTAGTCTTGGGAGCCAGATTTCTAGGTTAATGAGAGTTCTGGGAAGAATACTGCCCCCCTGCCCTGACCTCTGGGAGCAGGAGTTATAACACAAGGCTGAGAGCAACATGTGCAGTGCTGCTTTTCACTTTACTGCTTTCGCAATAATTATTTTTAGCAGCGTTGGTAGGGCCTTCCACACATGGTCCAGTGAACCATGTTTAAAATGCATCATCTAGAAGACTCTGCTGTTACTTTAGGTTTTGAAAACCCTCACTTTGTGTTCTGCTATGCAGGGCGGTATTGGCTGTTTTGGAGTGTGGTTTTATTGAGAAGGTGTCACGTACTTCCCCCTTCCTTGGGAGAGTATCGCACACTTGTGAGCAACATACCTGTCAGCTACCCGAGACAGCAGAGCTGTGCTTTTTAATCCACTGGTCTCATGTAGTGATTTCAAGGAAAAAATGTCTAATTCACAATGGATATTCATCTTCCTTTTTTCACTGTTGCTTTACTTTCTTCCATATGAGCAAGTCTGTTACATAATGTATTGTAAGAAAAGCAATCCGTTGACTAGGGAAAATTTTTGTCAGCCTGTCCTTCTTGGTAAATGCTTTCTGTATACTTACCAGAGAAGACAGCGTGCTTTCACAAGAGCTCTCTGAGCCCAGAGTGCTGTTACCTGGACAGGCAGCCACACTCTGCAGTGTATTTTGCCACATCCCAAGCTGTTCGTTTGAAGAGTTATTTTCCTAAAAGAACTGTAAAAGAAAGGTAGAAAATAGAAGTTTTATGAGGTTTGGTGAAAGGGGTACAGCTCGTAACCAAAGGGCCAGATTGTGCATCTGTGAGTGAGAGGCTGAGCATTTCTCGTGTCCTTTCTTGCCAGGTGGATGGAGGTGATCAAGAGAGCCACCAGCTCTCCAGCCAGGTCGAGCCTGCTGATGCCAAAGGATGAGAAGGACAGTCACACAGACTGAAGCAGGGCAGAGCTGGATCTCTGCTGTAAACATCAACAAAAGAGGCAGACGGAAACAGGAGTGTCTGGAGTTGATAGAGCAAAGAACTGGGAGGCTCATTTCCACCCAGTATGGAAAGTGGGATTGAGGGAGTTGCAGATGGGGATCACATCCATTCCCAATGGTATGGAAGTGCAGGTCTGTTCCAGTTGAACCTACTTAGCGAGAACCTAACAACCGCAGAGCGCCGGTGTGCACGCATTGTGGAAGGTTTATTGTTCCAGTACCTGTACAGTAACACCCTTGCCTGCCCTGAAGGCAAATTCCACCTTCGTTTTGCATTTTGACTGGCTGGTCAGCATACATGGGAAAAAAAACAGCAGCCGTCAGTGGTGCAACTGGCTGGCAGCTGCTGGTGCCAGGGTTTACTGGCTCCCAGAAGTTCCCTTCCCCTGATGCTGCGCACGGCTGGCTGTACAGCTGTGGTCTTGCTGCTGTTAACATCACCCCGCTGGCAGTCGTCTCGGACTAACAGGGAATCCACCGATACATTGGCTTAAACACAGTTCATTTTGAACAGAAACTGCAGCTCTCGTAGAGCAAGCAACTCTGCTCTTTGGAAGCCGCCCCAGCAGCAGTTTTCCAGGGGAAGCAGGAGGACTGAACCTCTGCGAAGCTGTTCCAGTGTGGTGTGGGTCGGTACAGGTAGGGCGCGTGGGTTTTTCCGCTGAACTCTGCTGTGGCGCATGCTGAGAGGGTTAATCGCTCGTCTCCTATTACAGCTCCCGAGTTTCTTTATCCTGTAGCAGGCATTACCTAAGGCATGGGATGGCAAACACTCTGATGTGGGTGACCTTTTCAAGGCGTTTAAGCAACGCAGAACAAGCTTCTCTGAAAGTCACTGTTGCTTGTGCTTGTCATGCAAAAACTTCTGAAAATCCCTGTTCTTACCTTTTACATTTGGGGTGGGATCCATCTTCCATTTCTCATGAAGGTGTAAAAGTCACTGGATTCCAGATGGAGCATTAGTGTCTGTGGACTGTATTAAATCACTATATTAAATCTGAAATGTTTGCAGTTTGTTCTGTTTTTGTAAAGCTGTCTCCTTTGGTTGCCTCCATGGAAGGACTGAAATAAGCTAAGTGCCACAAAATGCTGTCGGACGAGGCTTTGATTGGCTCTAGGGACTCTGCATTTATACTAGATAGAAAAGTATTTGTGTACTAGAAGAAGGAACAATGAAGTGGTGTAGTGAAAGATCAAGGAAGGTGTTGCGTGTTGTGAGGATGAAGGAGTGCGAAGTGGGAAGTACAGAGGCCAGCTTGTGCATTCTCCAAGGCTGTTTCAGGTTATGGTCCAAAACACGTGCAGGATGAGGGCGACGGGGAGGGGGTTCCAGAAGGATTTTCCAGACTGCTCACTTGGCATTTGCATTGTGGAGAAAGACAAGTGACTGCAGATCCAGCCTTCGCTACCACTGTTAACTGACCATTGTCCCATCTAAGTTAATGTATTTAATTTATTAGTGTATTCATATTTTTTAAGTAACTACTGTAGGTGTATACATGTGAATTGACTAGTTATGTTATAACACAGCTGAATATGACTGTTGAAAGTAAATAGCATCTTTGTATAAAACTCTTCTCAGCCTCTTATTTCTGAGTCTACCATCCCTGTCACTGGCCACGCTCGTGGGAAGATGGGCATCGCTGCACAGAAGCATTGCTTTTCCTTGGACGGAGAGAAGAGGTTTCGCACTGTTGATTAATGAGTCTTTGCATTCAGTAGTTTTCCTGGATGATATCGACTATTCCTTTGTCATGGTCGCACACTGGAGGCTCTCAGCAGGAGCCTTCCTCTCTCACAAGAACTCTCCCGTGCAGTTGCTGCCCTTTGTTGGTCTTGGCAGGGAGGCTCTGCAGGAGCAAGCTGCAGAGGCGGGGAGCAGGGTGTCTGTCAGCAGCTGGGGATCTTGGCACTTAACTCCAACCTTTATTTGCACTCACCGGCTGTAGCAGGGCTTTCTAGTGCCATTTGAAAATAATCGAAATATTTTTATAGTGTTCAAGTAGTTCTTCAAGACTGGTTCTTGGCTGCTGCAGCATCAAGCTCTGCTCCATCCACAGCAGAGATCCAGCACCACGTCAGTGAAGTGGAGGGGGTGGTGGAGCCACCTTTGAGGAGCCTGAGTGCCACCAGGCTTGGGGAGCAAGGGGCAGGGACTGACAAACACCACCTGAAATTCAGCAAGGATAAATGCAGAGTCATGCAGGGGGGACAAAGTACCCATCCTCTGCAGCACATGCTGGGGACTGTGCGGGCTTGGGGCCGAGGCCCTGGGGTCCCCAAAAGCAAGGTGTGGTTGTTGAAGGGCAGTGCCTGTGCTCTTGCGTGCACATTACGGAAGCTAGGCCTGGCCGACTGCCAGAAGAGGAGGACAGGAGAGCAGGAGAAACGTGTTTCTGCAAGCGCTGTGTGAGAGGGTGCAGTGTTTTCTGCCTAAGGGGGAAATAGCCTGGTATTTGGCCCTGGTGGCTTTATTTTTTTAACTGTTTGACAGAGATACTTGTTTAACATCAGCTACACTTTGCCTTAGTTACCTCCACAAATCAGCTGTCGGTCTCTGTAGCAACACGTGTTAAAGATCAGACTGACACGTATCGGGTATTAACGGGAGGCGGAAGGAACTGTTCGAGCCAGCCTCGCCCACACCCGGTGGTGCGGAGGCTGGGGTTTTGTGCTCCTTTGCAGGCCTTCCACACCCCAACCCCCCAGCTTATTTTTCTGTCTTTTATCATTGGCAACACTGCTTTTGCCTGTAACACAAGGAAACAACTTCTGACATTTAAAAAAATGATCAAAGAACACAATGGAAAGACACATCCCAGTGGTGTGAGTACATGACTGGTAGGTACATGGCTAATCCACGGTTTGAACATCTATGCCCTGCTTATCCTCCTGCCACCGATGTGTACCGGAAGAGTAGTTAAAACTCCTGTTACAGGGGAGATGCAGAGAGCAACAGTTCTTCCTTAAGATTTTTGAGAAGTTGAGAGTGGATGATCCTTTAGTTGCTTCAGTAGTCCCTGTCTTGAGGATGGTTGCGCTGTCACAGTGACTGAGGTGCCATCCCTGCAACAGGAGCCTCGGGTACCAGCTGGCAGAAACAGAGCAGGACAGCAGGCAGCAGAAGTCCCTTCTTGGCTGGAGAATACAAATCTCAAATGTCTCTGCAGTTAAAATGCAAGGGCGCAGGCTGTGAAAGTCAGAAACTTCACTATTCCTGGCAAAACTGCTTACCTCCCACCTTGGTGAGCTTTCCAAATGATGAGAATTTCAGTGGCATATCAGTTCTTCTGTGAAATACTATGTAGTGGTTTTACTTTATCAGAACTCTGCAGGAGTGTTTGTTTTTCTCTTTGCTACCGTCACTAGCAGTTTCCTTAACAAGAGCACTAGGAAAGAACAGAGTGCAACTGGTTCTTCCTCCTAAGTTTCTTGCTAGCAAGATCTACGTTAAGGGAGAGAGGAACTCATGGAGTCCATGGTCTCATTCCATTTCAAAAAAGCTTCATATCATAGAATCATGGAATGGTTTGGGTTGGAAGGGACCTTAATGATCACCTAGTTCTGCCCCTCTGCCACAGGCACCTTCCAGCAGCCCAGGCTGCTCCCAGCCCCGTCCAGCCTGGCCCTGGGCGCTGCCAGGGATGGGGCACCCACAGCTGCTCGGGGCAGCCTGTGCCGGCGCCTCGCCGCCCTCTCAGCAAAGAATTTCTTCCTAATAGCTACGCTGAATCTCCCCTCTTTCAGCTTCAAACTGCTCCCCCTTGTCCTGTCATTGCGTGTCCCTCCCAGCTTTCTTGCAGGCCCCTTTAGGTACTGGATGGCTGCCAGCACGTCTGCCCCAGCCTCCTCTTCGCCAGGCTGAACAGCCCCAGCTCTCCCAGCCTGTCTCCGCAGGAGAGGTGCTCCAGGCTCCTCATCCCCTCCACAGCCTCTGGCCCTGCTCTAACAGGTCCGTGCCCTTCCTGTGCTGGGGGCCCCAGGGCTGGACGCAGCGCTGCAGGGGGGTCTCACCGGAGCGGAGCAGAGGGGGAGAATCGCCGGCCACGCTGCTGAGGATGCAGCCCAGGGCACGGCTGGCTTTCGGGGATGCAAATGCACACGGCTGGGTGATGCTGAGCTGCTTGTCCACCAGCACCCCCAGCCCTTCTCAGGGCTGCTCCCAACCCATTCTCCACCCAGCCTGTATTTGTGTTTGGGATTGCCCCGACCCCTGTGCAGGACCTTGCACTTGGCCTTGTTGGACTCCATGAGGTTCAGACGGGCCCACCTCTCCAGCCTGTCAACGTCCCCATGGATGGCGTCCCTTCCCTCCCGTGCAATGACCACACAAGACAGCTTGGTGTCATCCACAACCTTGCTGAGGGCGCGCTCTTTCTGGTAAACGCTACTGGTCTTCCCTGCTGCCCGCAGGACTGGCTGGCTGCCCTTCGTTCAGTGTAACAGAGCCCTGCGTCATGGCCTAAGAAAAAAGAACAAGTTTTTGCAGTAGTTCCTACCAAGTGTTTAATGCAACACAGTGGAGCTGTTCTGGTGCCTCCTCCCTTATTGTCCCCTGGTTACCAGAATCACTCCCGTTACACCAGCTACGTCCCCTCCCTCTTTCTTTTCACCCACATGCAACACTAGCTGCACCCACCTGCCTAGCTCTGCCAGCCTCATCACCTTCCGGCTTGTCCCCACAGGGAACTTCCCCACCTCAGATGACATGGGTGGCACCATCCCCACTGTCCTGGTGCCAGTCTGTTGAGCAGCAGCAAGTGCAAGCACATGGCATTTAACAAGATTCCCAAAAAAGCACAGCCAGGAGTACATTTGTCAGTCTCTCTTTTTGGCTCCAAGGAGAAAATAGCTGAGACAGCACTGCACAGCGTCTCTGCAGTTAAAATGCAAGAGCGCAGGCTCTGGAAGTCAGAAACTTCACTGTTCCTGAACTGTAACCTTCACCTCTACGCCTTCTGCTAAGGGAAGGACAATCATACACAAGGTTTTAAATATGCTTGAAGCGGAGTCTCCAGAGTGTTTATGCTGTAATGGAGACACGTGCTCACAGCGTGGCTGAGGCCTTGGGAGCTCAGCTGGTCCAAGCCCCTTGCTTAAGCAGGGCTGCTTGCCCAGGGCTGTGCCCGGACCCCTCCCTATTATCTCCGAGGCTGGAGACCACCACAACCTCTCTGGGCAGCCCGTGCCACTGCTCAGTGACCCTCACAGCTGCAAAGGGAGAAGGACGAAGGCAGAGATAGCCCGTTGACAGCTTTTACAGCCGAACCCCAGTCTAAATACTGCCGAGCAATAAACAGACTCCAACAAAACCTGCAATGAAGCCTTCTCCAGGGCCCAGCTGGACTTTTGCAGTGTGCTTCCCTTAACCCCAGTGCTGATCAGCAGGAAGGACCAATGTAACATGCCGTTTGCTGCATTCACTCTGCACACAGAAAGCACTTAAATAGGTCTGTCTCACAGCTCTCTGTCAGATCTACATGAGGCAGAAAGATGCAGGGGAAGACCAAGGTGGTGGCAAAGCAAAGCAGCTTGAACAAATACTTTTCCCCTAAAAAGACAAAGTTACACCAGCCTCATTTGTTTCGTTACTTTATTGAAAGTGGCAGATCCCTTTCAACGTTTTTAAAAACTAAAACCATTGTTGCTTTGAATACTGGATGAGGTTTGTGGGGATTGTTTCCTTTAAAAAGTTTACTCATTACACTGTAGTGTATGTGAGTAATAATACAAGGTACCTTATTGACACGATTTGCTACCATCAGCAACAGTGACTTTAAAAGCAGCAGGAGCCCTTCAGCTGCCTTTCTGCTGGACTGCAGTCTCTGCCTTCCACCTCAGTAAGCTTCCTGTCTACACATTAACGCCTTTTCCTGCGGGAAAAATGGGTTTGTTGTGTTCTCCGTAAATGCAGGCTTTGAGGTGGCTTGCACCACGGAGAAACACAACTCTGCAGCAGATCTACAGCAAGATCAAACAGCAGCACCTCTCCTCTGCTGGACAAGTTCATAGTATTTGCTGAGCCTGTATTTATCCATCAGAGAGGAAGAGTAAAGGATAGTCATAAGCTAAAGTGAACAACGCACACCAGGAGGAGGGAACATATGGTCCTTTTGAGCTACTTTGAGCGCAGCACTTACAATCTCCAGGTCTGAATCAAAGTACCAAAAATCAAGCCCTGTTACTAACAAAGTGGCCTATCTTTTAAAAAAAATGCTGAACAGCTACAGCTTTTTTTCTCAGTGGCTTTGGGGTGAACCAGATCATTCACACAAAAACATCCAGACAGAAAGATCTGGGTATCTAAGGTCTTGCTGACTTAATGGATATATCTTTACAATTAGAGAACAGATCTCTAAGCAACCAGCTATCAGAAGTTATTTTCCTAAGTCTATTTTTCTAGACCTTTAAACTATAGATTTAAGATCTCTGCCTTTACCTGAATTAAAGGTTCGCTTTATAAACTAGTATTACACAGAAAGCAAAGCTAGTTGGGGGATGGCTCCACTGGAATACCTTAAGCAGCAGTAGATGCTTTAATTTCTCTGCCAGCAACCACCACCGCAGTCTGTCAATTGGAGCAGAGTGCTGGCTTCAGCGAGTTTAGATCCCAGACTGAAAGAAGAGCCAGAAAGTGAAAGCTGTGAAGAAGGGGATGGAGGCCTAGAGTGGCTTTGCAAACCCCAGCCACACCACACTGACACTGTGGCTGCCAGCCATCCAGTTTATACCTTCCTGTTAAGGACAGGCTTCTTGCCTCAAGAACTGCTACACAACATCTGTCTGCCTTTTGTACTGCAGCCCTGTCAGCACCCCCATCCCCTTTTTTTTTCTGCAACATTTGGGCGCACACAGTAGGTGCCCACTCAGCTTATAGACTAGGACCGCCAAACCTGTCCATCTAGTTGCTTCAGTTGCAGAAAGCACCAAGGAAAGGAACTCTACCAGCTCCCAAACCAAATGTAACCAATTTGCCTTCCAGCCCCTGGAGACCCAAGGCAAGTTCTTCTTTGCCTGAATTAGGTGAACCAAGGCCTAATACAAAATGATGTCCCAGAGCCAAAAAAAGTACAGTCAGCAAACTCATCCTCCTGTGAAACAACAAGCTGGGAAAGAGCGGCAGCATATTAGCTCAGCTGCTGCTCTACTTGAAAGCTTTTCATTACTAGTCTGCGAATGAGTTGAAGCAGTTCTCCAGAAGAACTGGAGAGCTGCTCAAACTTTCCCAGAGGTCGTAATGCATGGAGAGCTTCCAAACATACCTGCACTCGCACATTACTGCTGACACACTTCTTTAGGAAGGGCAGACTTGCCTTCGAAACATCTCAGTGGAGGAGAATTGCCCTCTTTTCCAGCAGCCAGGCATTTACACCAGTAACAAGCTGTGAATCAAACCAAGCCGAAATGGATACATCCATAGGGAAACAATTAAAAACTGCATTGATTAAAACTGTAAAAACAATTAGACCACCCATCTTGGGTTCTGCAAAAGGTCTAAATTGTACTTGCATTGCAAACCCCACCCTGGGTTATCATGGAAACACGTGTAATATGAAGGCTCTGAAATGTCCTGAAGTCCGTAACACAACGTTACGTCCAATAGCAGATGGTGGTCTGGATTAGAGATGTAGTTCTCATGAAGCTGGAAAAAATCCTTCCCCCCTCACAACAACAGCAGGGAACGTAGGTGTCAGCGAGCAGAGGTCAGGTGGTTCCGACTGTGTGAAAACCTACAAGAAAGAACAGTGGGTGGAGCTGGTCACTACTGTCCATGTCAAGCCCTCACCTGGAAGGTGGCCCACACGCACTGCACCAGCCAGTGTGTCTGCAGACAAGGAGGTGAGTCTGCATGTATTTGCCCCCACTCCCATTGCTACTGTCAGTTTTCTAGATAAGGAAGTCTTGAAGGAAAAAAAAAGCAAATTAACAAAAAGCCGAGGTGGCACTTTTTTCAGGCTTTTAAGACTCGCTTTTAGGCTAGGAGGAAATTTTGAGCACTAGTGTTTTACAGTAAGAAACCAACAGGGTCTTTGATGTTTTGCAAACCTCCAACCAACCAGTATCTTGTGCTTACACACTGTCCGGTAGTGCTATTTCTAGGCTGATAGAAGTGAACGATACTGAAACAACTGCACTGCAGGCATCGAACACACATCTGTGAGCACCTCCTGCTCAACTAGAGGCTAAAGTTTTTGCAGGTATCACAGGACACTTTCTGTGATGTGTCTTCTACAGGCCAGCCAGAAGAGACAAGTGTTCTCTTCCCAATGTAAAGTGATTGTTAGGCGAGTGATCTAAACAGACCCACACCATGTCTGCTTGAAAGTTTGAGCAACTTAGTAACAGAAGCTCTCAAGGACAGCCAGTATTTTCAGTCCTTATTATCCAAGGTTGTTCTTTGCTTGACAGCATCCAAGGGATGCTTGAGGTATAAGGCACAAATGACAGCAGCTTAACCCATCAGAAACAAATGCTTAGAAAGCCCAAGTTCAAGAGTGTAAAGACTGTAAAGCTTGGGTTGTATTTACATTAGCAACCAGAGCACAGAACGGCTCCTTTGGTCACATGTACAGCAAAACACTTTTACTTCCAGCCTTCTAACCCGTGAGGGGCCAATTGTTAAGTTTCTCAGCTGCTGAAGAAAGGGCAAGATTTAGGACAGCCTGCTGTGAAAGGGACAAAAGCCAAATTAATGTTAAATAAAGCCTGATAAACCTGTGATCAGGATCTGACACTTGCCTGCAATACATGGATGTGACTGAACTCGGTGCCAGCAGTGGAGGCAAGCTGTCTGCAGCACCTGATGAGCAGCGAAGAACTTAATTCTAACAGACTATACTCCTTCACTGGTTTAATAAGTAATTCACTTCAGGAAAAACATCTTCCTACTACCTGAAGCTGGGCAAGCAGAGTGACTGGCTGCACAAGCGCTCTAAATTCTCACTATTCCAGAAGCGTTCCTGGTGACATTTTGCATAGTCCTCACTACCTGGGTAATGGGGCCAGCAGGATGTCTTATATATATGTATATACATATGTATGCAAGATGAAGGTGAATAGCAGCATCTTTCTGTGCTCTACAACATTCATCTGAACTACAGAAACCTGTTCGGTGTGAGAAAGGACTTCTGAGGCAGGAAGAACTGCTTCCATTACATAAAAGCAGATAAAGGAAGTGACCTTGGGACTATGAGGTCAGCTGTCACCAATATTCAGGTTTTGGGTGTCTCAGCTGGTCAGCACCAACCTTTCCCATAGCTATGGAGTATGACAATGGTTTGGGTCACTGCCAGCCACACCCCAGCTCACATGCTAGAGAATACTCACCTTTGTACCCGCTCCACCATGTGTGCTATCAGTTTGTCAGAGATGCCTGGGCAGGACTCCTCAGCCAAGCTAAAGGCGTTCTCCAGCTCCTCCATAGCTCCCACATTGCCTCCAGTCTGCTTGTGCTTGTCTTTAAGCTGCAACCCAGAAACCGTGTGTTAGTTCCTTGTCTCACTGCAGAAAGCACTGTTTAAGCAGTGCAGTACACGCAGTAAGTCCCTTTCCCTTTTAGTATGACTACACAAGGGTGCACGAGGGCATCCACTTTCTTTAAAAAAATAAAAAGGGGCTCTTTTTGTAGGTTAGGAAGATGGCAGTCCAATGTCTGGAGTTCAGACTTACTTCCACATAATAACAGCAATTGATGTCCTTAACAAATAGGCCCCGATATACTCTTAAACTCAGTTATATTAGAAATGCATCAACAGCCCTGAAAACCCATAAAGTAACAGAACAAAGAACTCCAGCTCTACCCAAACCAGTACAGTCACTTTGCTGCTAATGACAGCTTAGCTCCCAGACGCACACAAAGGTTTGTAGACAGGTAAGGCAGAAAATATTGTAACACCAGGAGTTAGTCACCATCACTTTTAACAGCCACAAAAAAGTCCGAGTTGCTTCTAGCGGACTGGGAGGCCAAGGCGGATTATGGCCATGCTATGGGTCCTGAGCCACTTGGCCTCCGACACTCTTTCCCGAGACAGCTTTCCCCAGGGGTACAGGGGAATGATGCCCACACTCCAAGATCTCCATAGACCTAGATGAAAAGCCTCAGTTCACATCTATCACGGTTAGTGCACTCCGACTAGGCCTCACCAGTCACAAGGTTACTTGCACACGATTTCAGCTGTTAATTTGAAATAGCTAAACCTCTGTCATGAAGGAACTCCTGACAGGTCACTGACACTGAGCCTGAAGGAGGCTGTCGCTGGAAAACCCAGTCACATCCTCTGCAGTGTTTCACCACCTCCTTCACACAAGCAGCTCACGCAACAGCCCCTTCCTTAGTATGCACAGTTATGCACCATGCTGAACAAATATCAAACCTTTTTGTTGAACAAGCATGTCCTGCCAGCTAACTGCTGACCTGGTCAATTAAGCTCCTGTTAGGCTACGCTGATTAAAGGGCTATACATAAGCCTCACAGTTCTTTGCCTGCAGTTCTAGGATCAGCCTTTCCTGTTGTTGGTGTTCGCCTTTTCTCCATGGTGCAGAAAGCAGGACAATGTGAATGGTAATCACCAGCTGCAGCCGTCCCTGTGCTCCAAGTCCCTTGCAGGAAACAGTTCCTAGCTAAGAAGAGCTGCTGCCTCTTCAGCAAGGCAATCACTCACCAACACAAAGCCTCGGCTGTGGAAGCAACTCGCGTACACCTCTGCTCATTCAGAAGTGGCAAGGGGCACGGAGGGCAACTCAATTAAACATCAAGGATACAGATTTCTTCGGCCAAAAATAGTTGTGACGCTAAAGCCAAGGATTTGATTTGACATCTACCTGATCAAAGACTAACCGCCTCAGAGCAAAATGAAACATGGGGTCTGTCCTGCAGGTAAACTGCCAGCTTATCACCAGCCTTTGATGCCAAGCCCCTGACCTTTTAGTTTGCCCAGCAGCCTGTGATGTTACCCTGTCACTTTCCACTGCAGAAGAGCTTTCTGGAGGTTAGCAGGGGGGTTACGGAGCTGTACTGCGCAAAGCCTTACAGGTTGGCCTTTATTTACTGCTTGGCCCTCCAGGCCCAAATACCTTACCTTTCCTCCCTGGCCCAGAAAGGGCAGACAGGTTTTCAGACCTGCAGTTGCCCACACCTGTGTTGATGACCCACCACGGGTCATCTTCAGTATTAACATCCAATAATACACACGCAGAAGACTATGAACAGCATCTCAGCAAGATTTCCATTCACAAAGCCCAGCTTCAGCCCTTTTATGGAAAGTGGTGATCAAAACCTAGCAGGTATAAGAGGCAATAATACAATGGTGAGAAGGAGAAAGACCTGCTGTTGGCAGGAAACCAGAACTGAACAGAGCAGGTGGAACCAGCAGTGAAGTAGATTTCCTATTGGAGACAAGTTTTCTTTCACCCCCCTGCTACTGCACGCAGAAGCCAGTTTTTTCCAGAGACTGCCCAGAACCTTCCCTACACATGAGTTTGCTGAGTGGGATCAGCAGAGATGGCAGGGATGTCTAATCAAAGGAAAGGAGCATCAGCAAATCTGGGGCACAGGAGTCAAACTAGCAGAAATTAAAGGTCCAAGAAGCCACTTTCCACCTGGAACTGGTGCAGCAAGGCTGGTAAAGGGAAGCATGAAGATGCACTCACTGGTTCGGAGAACTCACAGCTCTGAACACACCCTCATGCAGAAGACTCCTAAACAGGAAGGACTGAGAACCAGAGGTCAGTGATTATGCTGCACAGACTGCCTGCATCAGAAAACAACTTTTTTTTTTTCATTTTTATCTCATGTCTAGGCCTACGAGACCCAGACCATCTGCCTCATGCTCCGACCTCTGGAGGCCGAGCCCAGCAGAGTACAGAAGAGTCCAGTTAGCTGAACTCTCAATTTCCGAAGCAGTGCTCAAGAGCCTGCTTTTTAGAATGACCTCTGCTTCCTGCCCTGCAGCAAACCCTCTTTCCACATAGCACTCGACCTGCGAGAAGTGATCAAGTCCAGAAACTAAACCTCAAAAAGCACAGCACTCTGCTGGGCCACCCCTGGAACAGAATCAGGATCCAGAAAAGAGCAAGTCACTGGGACCAGAGAATGGGTCTCTGTGACCCAGCACCCCAAGAAAAGAACCCCAACAGGCAGTGCCTGTATAAATGTTTTCTTCTGAAGTAGAACCTCCTTTCCTACAGTCCTGCTGCAAACAGCAACTGAAGCCCCCTTATAATTATCATACTCTTCTCCTTTCTTAAATCACCAGCTGGAAAGACAACTCCACTCTCTGCTGATACAGACACTATCCCATCATTAATGGTAGCTTTTACTGCAACCCCACATCCCCACCCAGAACACAAGGCAGGGAAACAGGGTGGATTTTCCAAACACATTTCCTCTGTCTGCCTTCCACAGGCCATAGGTAACTCCTCGGCCTCAGCATGCTACCAATAGCAGACATGTATAAACCAAGAAGATGGCCTAGTAACTGGCAAAGCCAGCTCCTGCTCTGATCCAGCCACATTCCTCTCAGTGACTCTGCCATGGACAGCAGCACATAGCACGAGGGCAGGGAACATGCATGGCAGCAGGCAAGCTTAAATACCTGCCTGCCCTAACAGGAGCCGCACTTCAACCACGGAGGCCAGGGACATCAGAGTCCAAAGCCTGCCTAGGCATTAGCAAGCCTAAGACACAAATCAGAAACAGGTACTCCTCTACCTTGTCCTCACCAGAAGACAACACAGTAATGCTGTACTTACAGGAACACAAGCATATCAGAGAGGACACTCCAGGGACATATTCACTTTCCTAACATACGGTATAAATCCCTGAACAGAGGCACAAATGCTTCATAGTCCCTTAACACTACTAGGAACCTCATCACGCCTCCCTTCTCCAAATCCTTCCCCAGTTACTTATCCGTGTCAGGCATCTCTTCATCTCCAATCACCACAGACACCAAGAGGTTGTACTCGCCTCCCCAAAAACTGGGTGAACAAGCGTTGAGAGACACTGTGACCGTGGCGCCTCTTGATGGGCTCAGTAGGCTAGAAAGCAACATGAAAAGAAGTTATAAAAAAAGCCTTTGGTAAATTCACACCACCTTGATGCCAGTCCCCTCACCAGGTCTCAGGAAAGCCACAGACTGCAGTACCCTGACCATTGGGAAGAGGCAGCTCTGTGGCACTAGCCCTTAATACCAGATGAAAGCAAATTTTAGACAGAACACGAGTGCCTGGTAACTTCCCAAGACCCTCAAAAGCTTGGGTTAGTTCAGTCCATCTTTGGAAAGACCAGACAGCAAACGTACCTTCTGAGAACCATGAAGCGCCATTCCTTTGTGCAGCTTGCTCAAGGAGTGGGGCGAATAGTTGGTGGGAATGTCCAGATGGACCCTGGTCTCCATTCCTCTGTGTCTCCATCACTGCAAATGAAAAAGGGAAGGTCAAAGACAAAGCTTCAGCTTCATACAACAGGTGTTTTACCATGCACTCCCACAGGCAAAAGCTCCCCCACACCAGATTGTCATTCACCACACGGCCCCAAGGCATTTCCCTATTCCAGAGAAAAACCTGAAGAGGAACACTTCAGTCTCTACAGCCCATATACAGCACTACAGAGACCTGAGCAAAGTACTACATCACGTTTTCAAATCCCAAAGACCACCTTCTGCTCTAGCCAGCTTGAAGACAGTTTGAAGTGCTAGTCAAATTTAGAAGAATTTCAAGACAATCCAAGTGCACAGTTTGAGGGCCCAGACTTAGGTGTTACAAGCCAAACTCCCAGAGTAACTGATCACTTAAATCATTGGCCACAACAGGTGACGAGAAGCTCTGCCTGGCAACAGCGCCCTTTCCTCACCAAGGATTACCGCCTCATTATCCTCCACACTGGTAGCAAAGCTGTCTGCCCATGAATACGCACACATATGCAGCTGTTGCCACACTTCCTAGAGCCTGCAGCTCTTTTATTTAACTGGATGTGCATAAAACACAGCCTTGATTTACTAGTTATGCACAAACTAGTTAGTTAGTGCATCTTGTTAGTACTTCTGATCCCTTACGCTCAGCAAAGAGGCTCCACAGGTTAAGACTAGAATAGAGCACTGGGTCCCACTGAACAGGAGGTAACAGCCTGTTTTCTTCAGGCAGCAGTCACCTGCTCCCACAAGCAGATGCTCACAGGCCTCCCTGAACTACCGTAAGATCTCCAGCCCAGGTGGGGAAAAGGATCTGAGCTGTTTGCAGGCTACCCTGGGGCATGCAGGGTACGGCAGGGGCACCCCTCCATGCAGAGCATGTACGTACATATCAGAATCACCAGAACTGGAATCTTCTCCATGGCCCTCCGACTTCCAGCGCTTGAACCGATCTATCAGCTCCATTAGGAATGAGGTTTTCTTGGTGTAGCGTGTGATGAACTTGTGCTTTAGCAATTCTTTAGCTGTTGGCCTCTAGAGCAAAAAGGAAAGCATGCTACATCTAACCATTTCTGTACACTAAACATGCAAGTGCACGACTTCAACTCCTGCCAGGCTTGCCTGTCCATCCGGCAAGCTCAGTACTTCTTTCTCTCCAGAAACCTTGCACCAAAAGGTCTTCCTGCTAAATAAATCTTTGACGTCTGCAATACTTCACCCAAATTCACAGGTGGACAGCAATACTCACAAATCTAGGATCCTTATTGAGGCAGGCTTCCACAAACTCCTTGAAGGGCTTGCTGTGGTGACCCTCAAGTGTCGGAGGGTTATTTTTGGGGATCAGGAAGAGAACTCTCATAGGATGCAAATCGGAATTTGGAGGCTCTCCCTTTGCTAGTTCAATGGCTGTAATTCCAAGGGACCAGATATCTGCCTGAAAGAAGAGCAAGAACAGTGACAGCATGGAACAGCAAGGATCAATTCTGCAACATGGAAGCGTGCAACTTTAGCACAGCTGAAGGGCTGATCACATAAAATCAGACAGGGTGTTTCATGTGTAACAGACAAACTTCTCCAACAGACCTTGAACCATAACAGGAAAGTATCATTTGTGCAGTAAGCAGCACTTCCAATCCCTGTATTAACCCTGGCATCATCTCACATACAGTAGCACCAGGCAGCAAACCTCCTGCTCCCAGCTCACCTTGAAGTCATAAGCAGACTGTTTGATGACCTCTGGTGCCATCCAGAACGGTGTCCCAACAAAAGTGTTTCTCTTGATTTGTGTGTCTGTCAACTGTCCAGCCACCCCAAAGTCGGCCAGTTTCACATCTCCTTGTTCCGAAAGTAGCACGTTGGCAGCTGTTCACACAAAGAAGCATCAAGTCCACTAGTTTCTGAATCATCTCCAGCCCACGCAGAACTGAATACTGAGAACAGACCTCCTGTGACATCCTCCTTTGCCCAGTGGAAACCCACAGCTCAGATTCCCATTCCCAGCCTCACACCGTTCTCAAGCTCTGACCTCTGCCAGCTAACACGGACCAAGTTCATAAGCTTGGCTGGATCAGAAGGGGGATATTTCTAGGGCAGTAGCAAGGAGCAGGTGTGAAGGGCCACACAATCAACGAGATGTGATTCCTTGCCACACAAAGAAGAGGACAACATGGCCCAGGATACTTCAAATGGTCTTGATTTTTTTCCTAGTAGCTCTCAGCAAAGGTTAAATAGCAGATCCTTTTAAAGAGCTCACAAGTCCTGGTCTTGTACTGCTTCCCACTCAGCTTAAGACAGTGATATTGCACATGTTTTGGGACGGGGGTTTTCTGGGAGGACTTGTGACACCCTACCTACAAACTTGTATTTCCCAACTCTGCTGGCAGCAACAGTCCTGCACAGCTTGCAGGTGCTAGAAATGTGTAGTTTCACTTACACAACAGAATCTTTTCTACATATCTCCCTGCATGAGGTTTCTCTGCTCTGCTTGTTCACATCCCCTCCTGCAGAGGGTCAGAGCAGTTAGCATCCAACACTGGCCACATCTCCACAGCACTGTCCTCTCGTCCTCCTGCTGTCCTCTGATGCTCTGTGCTCAGTGTGAGACTGCTCTTCGGGAGGCAGATGCCCAGGTCTCTCTACACTGCATACAGCAATGACTATAAAAATCAGTAACAGGATAAGCTGACACAAGCTGCCCTGATTTTCTAGGGCTGTGAACCCTGCATGAGGACAGCTACCTTTGCAGTATGTTATAACCATGATAACAAGCATACACACGCCTTGGAGTCCAGCAGTAAAGCAAATGTCCAGACATAACGGAGTCAGCTAACATCTAAGCATGCCTTTCATGGACTCCTTTGCTTTAGCCCCCTGCCTGTCCAGACTACAAATGCCAGAGAAGAGCTACAGATCCTTACGGTACTCTAAACGCTAAAGACATATAAGTCATGAGTTGCAATAAAATGACAAGCATCAATTCAGAAAGAAGCAACCTAACAGGAAGCTAAGCTCTCCACTCTCACCTTTGATGTCCCTGTGGATCTTCCTCTCAGAGTGCAGATAATCCAAACCCCTTTAGGATTTCTCTCAGGATAGTAGCTATGTAAGTCTCCTCCAGGGGTCCTGGCTTCAGCTGATAAAGGGCAGAAAAATGACTCTAAAGGAGGGTGACTGATGCCTTGGATTTTCCAGCCTCTCAGTTTGCTACTTGGAAACCTCAGCCAAGGTCACATTCAGCAGGAAGCACCTACTGTGTGCCCGGTGCACATTCTGTAAGCAGAGTGCTGGACTTTGTACCTGGCAACATTAAAAGGAAAATCTTTGGAGGATTTGCTGTTAGTCTACTAAAGGCTTCCCAGAGAAACAGCAGGATGCTCATCTTTTGCTTTGGCCTGGAAATACATTGCTGAACAGAACATCTTAACAGTTTCTCTTGTTCAAGTCCCTCTACTAGCACGCAAACACTGAACTTCAGCCACTACACCAGCCAGAGACAACTTCTACCTTCTGGCTGTACAGTATTGTATCAAAGCTCTTCTCCTTTTCATCAGTTCTCTTCTAAAGAAGTCCTGCCTTTTCAGTGCAATAACTGAGGTTCTGACACTAACGTGACTTCTGCTGGTAACAGCCCCCACCCCTGCACCCTTCCTCCAAGTCAGTTCAGTGCAGGCAGGCTTAGCAGTTTTCATTACATGACCTTAGTTACTGCTCTGGAAAAACAGGCTTTATATTGTCCTAAGGAGAAAAGCAAAATCCTGTGATGGAATACTGCACAGCAGAACTTTGGCCATGTGTTTATTCTGCATTTGTATTCCTTTAAAATCTGGGGTAACTTATTAGATGTCATTTGTATTATCAAACACCTGGCAACGCTGATTGTGGACCAGGTCCCTGCTGAGCTTGATGCCATGCAAGCACTGAACAATACCATGAACTCGTGTTAGGTGAAGTATGGATTTGCACCGCTCAAATCAATTGGCTGCTGTCACTTTTAAGGTCACTGGCTCCTTCCATTGTAAAGCAGCAGAGCACACTCTAGAACAGTGCTCTGAATGCTGAGCTTCATGCAAACATTTCCTCTGTTCTGGGATATGCATAACCAGTACATCTGTCCTGCACTGCCTACCCTTCAGGCACAGGGCTGTCAAAAAGATGGTATGTGGCAAGTGAGTGTCCAGTTACAGGCATTTCACAAACCAGGTCTCCAGCCAGCGCTTTCCATGGTCCATAGCTTACCAAATCCAAGGCTGAACCTCCTCCTAGGTACTCCATAATTATCCACAGCTTAGTGCCCTGCAACAAGAGCACAAATCAAGAGTAAAGACAGTAATAAAAGCAGGCAGAAAAGTGAAACACCCCAGAGGCAGCAAGACACATGTGTAGTCCTGTACACAATCCAAGAGATGCTGCACACTGCAGCTCTCAGAGGCCTAAGGAGGTTGCTCCCAGCTCCCTCTTTCCCACTGACACAGCATTACAGCAGTGGACCAGCCTCCAGTACACTTCTTTCTCTCAGTCTGCAGTTTTACCTGAGCAAGCTTAGTGTCCCTACAGGCACCAGACTATACAGCCCACAGAGATAAGCATATTTGCAGGCTGTAGCCATTTAACATCACTCCAACAGATGTAGCACATCTCCTTCTTGACAATGACAGGGGACCTTTGCAGCCTTTGATCTCAGTAACAGGACTGCCAGCTTGAAGGGTACAATCAGTAAGACAATCTCTTACTCCTCAGAGATTTCCAGACTGAGGTTCACAGGGTCCTGGTAGGAGGTAAGCATCAGATCCATGGAACTACAGCTTGCTTGGTGTTTGCAGTAGAAGGCTGAGAAAATGCATTATAGCCTTTGAAAAATACGTAAGGAATATCAGGATCCAAAGAGCCCAGAAACTGTTTGCTACAGACCCAACGTTACATATACCTCCAGCAGCCGGCATGCAGAGGCCACTTCTGGTCATCACTACTAGTAGTTTCCACTGGGATTCCTAAACCTGTTTTCAATGGAAGTGGTACCAGCATTCCTCCAAAAACTCAGTTCCTGTTCTTTTCATCATTTCTGATCAAATGATGATCACAAGAACACAAATACAGTTTCAAACTGCTCTTCTTTTCAGACACATAAAGCCCTCAGTGGTACTACCTTAAAACTGTGATACTTTGGAAAAGTATTCCACAAACTTCCTTTCAAGAATGGCCAAACGGGGGAGAGGGCAGCCTCTTCAACGAGTATTTTTCTCTCCAGGGAAACATCCTGCTCTTGGGACCACACTGTACCGAGGACCTCATTTCCATATGCTTTGCAAGTGTCTTAAAGCCCAGCCTCCTATTAAGACCACATGAATGCAATGGGCAGAGCTACTGCTGTTCCTGCTGCCACACTGACACTCACAGACTGGACACTTTCCAGTGCTGTACGCCACCAGCAGCTACAGCACCCATCGAGAAGCCCACGCCATTCCCAAACTGCTGGCAAGCGAACTGCCATGGCTTTGTCCTACCTTCAAGTAAGACCCATAGTACCGGGTGATGTAGGGACTATCACACTGGCTGAGCACTGTAATCTCCTGCTGAATGTCCTCAATTTCATCCTCAGCCTCCTCCAGATCAATGATCTTGATAGCAACCACCTCCTTGGTGCGGTTGTCAATCCCTTTATACACTTCACCAAACGATCCTTTGCCAATCCGCTCCAGCTTGGTGAACAGCTCCTCAGGATCCACCCTGGAGTGCTAAAGCAAAGATGGGAAAAGTCCATTAACTCCCACGGCAGCCTGCAGAGTGCCACGTATACCCCTACAGCTCACATCCCTATGTATATATATACAATATATCCAGGATTAGAAAAACCAAGGAAACCTTTTACATGGGCTTTCTGCCCCTTCAGACTGTAGTCACTGGGAGGAGGAAGGGGAAAGAAGCCCAGAAGGAGAACGCCAGCAAGCATCTCTACGGAAGGTGTTGGGTCCTTTGGGACAGGACTGCTCAACTGCAGGCACTAAATTGGTGCCAAAGCAGCTCCATGAGCAAATACTTGTTCATGCTTGGATAAAGACAGACACGGTGTACCAGAACCAGCCCTTCCTTTGAAGATCTGGATGAGAAAATGGGCGCAAGCAAGAGGCCACAGGAAGTTCGCATGGATGTTTCCCTAGTCTGCTTTCTGGCACTCAAAGCCTGGAATGATTTATACAATTTGCACCTTTCCCTACTTATTTGGAGGGTGAAATACTCTAATAATATAAATACCAGTTCACACTAGCTGTCTTCTCTGCTGCAGCCTGATTTCCAGGCAGCACCCATCCCAGCTCTCTCCAGATATTTACAGGGGGAGCCTTGCATCTTTTAGGTCAGCAGCAAGGAGGCCAGACACCTGCCTATACCAGAGGAGACAGGAGAGCTGAATGGACACTCCATCTGCAGACCTGCTTTTCTGGAACACCCTGTCCTCTGGCTGGCACACCCAGATACAAAAGCAAATAGCATTTCCCTCATTAGATAAGCACATCAACTGGGAAGCTACTAATAGCACTGGCTGGAGAAATACAGACTCTTTTAACAGCAGCTTCAAAGTTAATTCTTTATTAGGACAAGTACACACAAGAAAGTGAAGAAATCAGCTATTTCATTCTGTCCAGCTGCAGACCAGGAGGTCCTGCTCTTCTTCATACTATTAACAGGCCCTTTGTGAATAGGTTTTCTGCCTTTTTAAAAAAATTAGTCTAGTTTTTAAAAAATATCTGTAAAATATGGCCTGATCTACAGGAAGCATCCAAGCCATTAGAGCAAGTTTTCCACACCCAGAACTTCTCTGTATCACCTCCAACACCTCACCCAGAGGGACTGCTCCCTTGCAAAGGCCTTGAGCTGGCAGAGATTTTATCTGAGGACAGAGCAGCTGCATTTTTCCATCTAACACCAGGTTCCAGCAGCAGACGACCACTGAGCAGCCCTAGATGCTGCTTAATGATTAAGCCAGCCAGTCATTACAGGTTGTTTGCCTTCTGTGCCCAGTGCTTTGCTATATGGAGTAAGCCAGGCCCAGAATGAGCTTTACAGTCAGCTTACTCAACAGGATTTCCACGTGCATTCCAGTCCAAGATACAGAAGGATAACCAAATATCCTTGCGCATCCATGGCAACACCCAAACAGGCTGTACTTTGAACAAATGCACTGGAAACAGACTGGAGGGGATATGCAGAGATAAAAGGAACTGGAGATATGTAACAGGGACTGAAGAGAAGGAGGCGGGGGAAAGGAAGAGGATTTGAGTTTGAGAAATGCCAGGAGGCAACATGAGAATGATGACTGCAGCGCAGAGAGAACAGTCTGGCTAGTCCAGGCTCACAAGAGGCCAGGAGCAGCTTCCACCTCTTGACCAACTCACAGGAAGGGGCAGCAACGTGGCCCAGATGTCACCTTGCACAGTCACCTGCTGCAATGCCACCTGCCACATCAGCTACTCTCACACGTCAGGGAGAAGGGAGAGAAAGAGGATCATCTCTTAGAAGCACCTGGCTCAGCTGGTAAGGGAAACGCTATCCACATGAATCCTGCAAGGAAGCAACCCTGCAAGAAAACCTTCCTCCCCTCCCAGGTCAGTAATTTTTCCAAGAGAAAAGAAATTGCAAGATGTGAGTTACTGCTCCTCTCCTCAGCCTGGCATGGCGTATCAAAGAATCAGGACTGATTCTTCAAGAACAGGACATCAAACGTAAGAGCACCAGCTACTGCAGGCAGCTTTTGGGACAACCACCATTTTATGTATCGGGCTCTGTAATCACAGACAGCTTCGTAAACAAACTCCCATGCTCTGATGTCGGTTTATCCCATTTTCTGTGGAACGAAGCAGTTCAGGTAGGGGCGGTGAAGGAGACAAACCTTCATGACAAGCATGTGGAGATTTTGCTCAAGGGCTCAGGAAAATGATACAACACTGATGGGCAGAAGAGACAGGCCCACCACATTAGGTTGGAACAGGAAACTTTGCAGATAGTGAATTTACCTCCCCAGTACCTGTCACTTCAAAACTGATCTGGAAATGCTTCAGAGCTCTCAGGTGACAGGGCAAGAATATGAGTCTTCTGTGGAGGGCCTGAGGAAGAGCATCCCCTGACGGAGTTGTCCAAATCACACAACCCATACCCATCAACAACCAGAACCTAGTGAGCGAGTATGGCACAAAGTGGTAGAGAGTCCTTCCAGCCATGGTTAACAGTCTCCCAGATGCCTGCTGCAGAACCAGAGTCCGCTAACAAATTTCTTCACTTTCTGTAAACAGGGAGGAAGAAACGAGCCCATCACCAATTCAAGCAGGTCTCCCCAGTGGAACACCCTGTGAGCTACCATGGTGGACACCACAGAAGACATTGCCAGATGGCATCTTTGTGGAAGCAATCCTGAATTCCCATGACAAACTAAGACAGAATTATGCTAGTCTGCAGGACATCTGCTCAAAAGCTCTCGCCCATTAAAAAGTTCCTGTTTGAGCTGCCACATGGTAATTCGCTGCCGACGAGCAAACATTCAGACCGATGGGCATACGAGCCCTGGCACTCACCAGACAGAACAAATGCAGCTACGCCAGGAACAGAGCACTATGCAAGTGCATCGCCCCATCAGAAGAGAAGCACACTACCACACTTGGGGGATCAAGTGGGGCAGGCAGAGGGAAGCAGAACACATTCTGTGTAGCCTGACTCTCCTCTAGCCCAGTAAATTTGTACCTGCAGAGCACTGCAATAAGGGGTGTTACAAGCACGATCCGTTCCCTTCTAAATACGAATTGATCTCGGTGTCTTGTCAGAGAATCACCCTGGCTGCAAATCCATGTTCTAGAACTGTGCACAGCTACAAACACACCTGAGAAACATCATTAGTACAAAGTAATAAAATCCAGATTAAATCCTTTACACCTGGCATAAATGAGCACAGATAACCCAAAGAAGCTTATTAGCACCTGTCAGTTTTGCAGCCACTCACCACCTTGGGATCTTTCCATTTTCTTCCACGTTCACAGAACCCACCAGGGCTGCAAAACCAGGCCAGAGTCTGAAGAGCCAGCTGGCCAGCTGCTGTTCCTTGTTCTACTACAATGCACAAAGCTTTTAGGGATGGTCACCTCATCGTACCTTTTTGCTTGACTGAATGTCAATTACACAGCAGGTCTGGAGCAAAAAGCTTCATGCTGCTTCTCCCCATTGAAAGCAGTCAGACACCAGAGACGGCTCAGTCAGGCATGAACAGGCATTGGGGGGAGAGCACACAAAGCTATCTTGGTTGTACGTGCAGGAAGGGGAGGGAATTAAGTATGAGCGGGATGAGGACAATCTGTCAGTAATGTGCTCCTCTTCTGCCCTCCAGGTTCTCACAGCCCAGGAAAGAAGGATGCTCTGTCATGACAGGTGTGGGGGTGTTTACCATCAGACATCAGGAATTAAGAAATGTAGTGCATTATGAGGCAAGCCTGGCAGTAACACCAGCTGCAGAGACATGATATCCACAGCCTTTGAGGGGAGAATAGAGAAAAAGGGTAAATATCTACCCTCATTTCAAAGCTACTACCCGGAAAGATAAGCTGCATATTAGGAACAGAAGCAAATACCCTTTGGACCAGCTCAAGGTCTTCTCTCTGGGCTGTGTCCAGCTGGATCTCACTCTCAAAAGAGCCACATTCAGCATTGCAAGCAAGAGTCAGACTTGCATCTGCTGCATAAAACACTTGAGAGGTGCTGAAACCCTTTTGGAAGTGAGAGTTCCATGGTCTGAGGCAGGTCAGGATCACAATCACTGTTACATATGGCAGAAGTCTGTAACAGAAAAAGATTGTCAGGGCCACAATACTTTAAGAGCTGAAGCTGCTTGGGAGTTTGGCAGCCTCCAAAGGTTTACATGGAACTACAGCAGCATTTAGTGTTACTTCTGACTAGAGCACTTTTCAACCAGCCAAACAAACAAACATCATTTTCCCCTGCCAAACACAGTAGAAGGAGGAAGTTTTAACAGACCTCAGGTACTGACCCTTCCTTCATTGCCTCCTCTCCTCCCCAACTTCCCATCCAGCATTCACCCACATTGCATGCTACACCCTAACCTCTGGCCACCAACAGATTGGTCGTTGCACTATGGCAACAGGCACTATGTTTGTTCTCTTTGGGGAAATCAGCTTGGCATCTGGAAACATCCGAGAGCTTCCCTGTCTACACGATATTTGTGCACAGCTCTTTTCAGCTGCCGAGCCTGAGACCGTTTTGAACTTTTGGAGTATAGACAAGAGGAAAGTTTGTGTTCAGCACTTTGAAATACACAAACTTTTCTGAGGCTCCCAACTTGCTTCACAGCTAGTATCCCTTTGCTTCAAGGGAGTGCGGCATTACTTAGCCAGAGAACTTGAACAGCTTCTTCAACGTCACATAAGGAACAACAATACTAGAAACAGAGCTCAGATTAGAGCTTTAAACACAGTAATGCAAATACATCATCTAGCAGATAGAGCTCCCAACAAAGACTGGAGGCCCACTGTGCTGTATGTACACAGCAAAGGGCAGCCAAGAAACAACAGACAGCCAACTAGCTGAGGCAGGGGAACAGATGCAGAGAGGTAAAGCAGCCTGGGGATTTGCCTACGGTAACCCTCCACATCAGCAACAGAACCAGGAAACAAAGACAAGTCAAGCCTCTGACATCCCAGTCCAAGTCTTAGTCTCTCAAATTTCACAGAACTTCCTACCACTCCCTAAACTAGTGAACAGAACTTCAGGCCAATTCCTACTGCCCTTCCAGCAAGGCTCAGTTACATAGCTTACGAGGTCCCATCAAGGATTCCTAAAGAGATCTGAGGAATGGACAACACAGACTGCTTTCCTATTTCCAGGACCAGACAGAGAGTCATGGGATGACAGAATCTGAGAATGTCTTACATTTGCATAACAAATTCAGAGATGAGACCACTGGAACTCTGATAAGCTTCATTAGTGAACGAATGTACAAAAAAGCCTCAGAGCAACCTCCTCTGTAGCTACAGGCCTCAGTTCTCAGCCCTAACCAGACAGTATCCTTTCCTATTCCTTTCATTTCTCTCCCTGTACTATGACTCACTCAGGCACTATATTTGCATTTAATTCCACACACACTTTGGGGAAACCATTTATGTGAAAGACTGCATGCAAACTAAGATGCACTGCAAATCAATTTCAAATCAGAAAAGGCTTGGAGAAAGCATAGTCTCAAACCACTAAAGCCTTTAGTATTACAGTTATACACTTAGAAGCAGAACAGAAAAATACCAAAAATTCTCACATATCATGGTTTAACAAGACCTACATTCAGTATTGACATCTGCCAATAATCAAACACACCCCACAACCAGATTCAGAAGAAAGAAGACTTAAGCCAACACTATTGTGGTTTAGTTTTCAGTCCCAAGTCATGACATCATCCTTCCACATTCCTCTTATGAAAATGTCATCACAGCAACAGGGTTTAACCACATCCACTGAGGCTCACCTCTCTCTCAGAAGAATTAAATGCTCAGTATCAAGTATCACTACCTCTTATGCATTAAGATTACAAACACTGTTCTTCTCAGGCTGCTGTTATGAACCCTTCAGCAACGTAAGTCTGGCACAGCCTGCACACACAGCTTTTCTGTTCCCATTTCTATAGACCTCTCCTCCCAAAAATACTCAAGAGTGCCAATGATTCCTGTTTCCCTAAGAAGAGCAAAGTTAACGTCAGAGAAAGGCACCACACTGGGTGAAGAATTCCCTTTCCATATGGCTAGCAACCTAACACTATCAGTCCAAAACCACCATGGAGAAGACACAAATCAATGTGCTGACAGGACTAAGCCACGACATGTGCAAGAGGGACTGAGAGTGGCAAAAAGTGATTTTCTAGCGATTTGTTTAAACTCATTTCAAGAGCAAACATAACAACGTTTGTTCTTGATACAAGAGTTTAAAACAAATTTTTAACTGCCACTTACCTGGCTGGCAAATTCTCTTAAATGAGCCATGCCTACAGGATGCTCAGACATCCGCTTTTGCAAAACCAGGGAGGTTGGGACGTTGTAGCACAGCGGGAAAGTGGTACTTTCTCATCCACTGGTCAACTGCAACAAGCAAGAATATAACAGCTCTACCTTGAGGTTCTCAGAGCCTGGCTTATTCCCCAAAAGAGCTACCTGCCTCTTTTTTTTCCCCTTTGATTTGCAGTTCTCCTTGAACCTACCAGCCCATCCTAAGTATGCCAGCCCCTCCTTGCAAACCCCATTTCTGAATTCTTTCCAGGCATGCCTTCCACATGTATCAAGGAACCTCACTGTAATGATATACAGTGACAAAGCCTCAGGCACCATTTTCCCCACCATCACCTCAGCACGCTCCCTACTATGACAGCTGCCCCTACAGCACCATCCGTTCATCACAAGTCCCAGCGCCTTCCTGAGCACAGCCACAGAGTTATCCTCAGATACCCTCCCTCTCCTACTACTGCTCCCTAGTAATCCTGTCACTGGGGGTACCCCTCCACTCCCGTTCTCCCCAGTTCACCCACTTGCAAAGCTCAGCTCCGTAGTGCACCCCTTAACCCTCGGGGATCACCAACCATATGCCATCCCTTGGCACTCCCCCCCCACTGCTCCCCAGTTCTACCCCCAGAACCTGCACTCCTCAAGCAACCCTCTCCACCGACCACAGAAGAGCCCCAACGCAGCAGGGCCCCCGGGCCCAGCCCCCTCAGGGGCCCCTACCCCAGTGCTCCCCAGTACGGCACCCTCAGCGTCCCACAGACCCCTTCAGTGCTCCCCTGTCATGGTGGCCCTCCAGCCCCGCTCAGGGACCCTTGCCCCCATCTCACGCCTCAGGGCCACCACCTCCTCCCAGTACCCCCAGAGAACCCCCACCCCATCACGGCCTCCTCGGAGCCCCCCACCCCGCCCGGCCCCCCCAGGGCCCCTCCGTTGCGGATCCCCATCCGGCACGGCCCACGGCCGCCCTCCCGGCCCCGGGCGCCGCCGCACCTACCCGGGCAGCCCGCCGCGCCTACGGCCAACGCTCCCCGCGCGGAGGGCGGCGCGGTGCCATGCCGGGCCCCGGCACACAGAGCTGCCGTCGCCCCGGGCTGCCCTGGGACACCGAGCCCGTCCGCGGCGGCAGGGGCGCCGGGAGAGGGGTGGGAAGGGCCGGGCCAGGCCGGGCCGCGCCGGGCGCAACAACACGGCGCGGCGGGGGGCGCGGGGCAGGGGCGCGGAGCCGCGCTGCCTGCCGGGAGGTGCAGTTCCTGCGCCGGGCCGGCCGGCCGCCGTGGCGCCTCACGGCACTACCGGGCCCGGCAGGCAGCGGGCAGCGGCGGGGGCGCGGCGGGCGGGGAGGGCAGGGAGACGGCGCAGGGGCTGCTGGGACGGAGAGTCCGTCGGCGCGGACGGCGCAGGCAGCGCGGGCAGCGGGGACTACCCGTCCCAGGGGCCCCGCGGAGCGGCGCTCCGGCCTGGGCCTTCCCGGCGAGGCGGGGGCGGCGGCGGGGGGCCGCGCGGGGCCGGCCCGTTCCGCCCTGCGGTGGGGACGGGGGCGGGAGGAGGCAGCCTTTGTCCTCCCGGCCCTGCTTCGCGCGTCATGGCGCCTCCCCTCAGGCTGGCGGCACCTGCCACCGGCCCTTAGGGGTCCCGGGCCGCGGCTGGGCTGCCCCATGCGCGGTCCGCAGTGCCGCTGGGTCCTCCGTGAGGGCGAGGAGCCGCGGACCCCCGAGGGACTGCCAGTGCCCCCGCCCCGCTGCGGGGAGCCAGGCCCCGCCGGGCCGGCGGGCTGGGAGCTGGCGGAGCGGAGCGGGCTGAGGCGCGACGGACGGGGCTGTTCCGTGGCCCTTCGCCCCGGGCAACCCCGCAGCCTCTCTGGGGTTGTCAGCGGCTGAATCACGTTTTCAAAGGAAAAAATAAGTCTCGCGACCTCTGTTGCCAGTCAGGTTTAAAACCAGACTTCAGCTTTCTTCCCCACAGTTAACAAAACGGGCGCAGCTTCTTAACCAGTGCCCAGAGCGTTCCTCACCAGGTATTTCTTCTGACCATGAATTTGTGCTGGTTTTGTCAAGAGCTGTCGCGAGGGGAACAAGCTCTTGACAAGTCACTGTGTGGACAAACGGGTCTGGGCCGCAGCCAGCAGCCCTCTGTCTGCCGGCCTCTGGTCAAACCATCCAGCACTTAGAGGTACTTGAGGGAAAACATCAATTAGATAGAGGACCAGTATCAATATCATGCCTGTAATGAGATAGTATCTTTGTATTTAAATGAGCTGTATCTGGGCTGGAAGGTTTTCAACAAAGGTCTTGCCTGCCAGGTACCTGGATTGCTTGAGTTTTGAGTTTATACTGCAGCCCCACAAAATACAATTGCTTTGTCTCATAAATATCCCTATTCCAGTACAACTCCTTGACTTGGGAGATCTAGGAACAGACAGAGGAATCAACGCTTCCTTGTGAAGTAGGAAAGGAAGGAGATAGAGTTCTGCTGCAGCAAGGACCAAGGGATCAACCATTGCCTGTTCGCACACACACGAATCGCCCCATAGCAGTTTAAGTTGTGACTCCCTGTGTACGTTACTTAGGAATCACTTTATCCCCACAGCTCGGCTGTCTGCCCCTCCTGTCATGGAGACTCAATAATTTTCCCATGTAGTTTCATTCATTGGCATCAGGCAAGAGGGCAAAAGTCTCACCAAAAATGTTCATGCTAATTAACACACCCAGTCTGAACATATGGCATAAACGTGTCTTGCTAACCTCACCCTAAGGTCCTACTCCTTTTCCTAAGCTGATTAAAATTGGTCAAAAACTGCACAGGAGAGTCAAATACATATGCATGTATGCATGTGCATTTCCTATCTGTGCTGTGTGGCTGCCCAAGCTTGTACGCTGTGGGGAAATAAGGCTAAAACCCAAAGACGTCTGTGTATGTTGTTGGGGTTTCTTTTAACGTTCAAAAAGTTATTTGTTCTCTATTGTATTATTTTCAAGGGGATAAGCTGGTTTAGTTCCTTTTTTTCTTCTCCCTTTCTAGTTCTTTTTGTTAAAGCAGAGTGATAAACATTCAGAATAAAGAAATTAGGCTAAAAGCTGGTGACAAAAAAAAAAAGTATTTAAACAAGCCTTCTGCTCAACAACTGCCTCTGCCCCCAAACCCCACCTTAATCCTGAAAGCTGCTTAGAAATAAGCTGTTCTGCAGTCCCCATTCCCAAGTCAAGTTTTTCCCAACTGCAAAGCCAGCTCTGCTCCTGCTCATGGAACTGCAGCCTTTCTCAGAGATGAGGGGGTCAAAATTGCTTAATGCTCTCTCTATTAAAAAAGTAATTATTTCAAAAAACCATCGTACTCTGCTGACAGTGTGGCATGAACGCTGCTTGAGCTAACCCACATAATTCTCTCGTAATAGAGAAATCCTGACGCAGGCATTTACAACTTCTGCCCAATAAGCTGATACACCTGGCTCTGTTTCTGTGAAGTCCAGAGAAAAGCATGAATAGTTGTTACAAGAAACTTGGCTGGTGTGGCGTTAAATGCCCACTAAAGTAATACAGCTGTTATTTTTTCCTAGGAAGTGTTGAGTGAATCACAAGCGATCTTGTAGCCTGCTCTCCTGCTGTTTGCTGCCCTTCACCAGATGCTTTTGAGAACATCAAACTTTTCAGTGAGACATCTCAAAATTGCTTCCCCACTTGAAGGTAAGAGTGCTGCAGTTGTATTACCGTATCCCCACCTGTTGCATACTTACTTGGGTCAGACAGAAATGGGGGGGATGTTAAAAAGTGTGATAAAGTATCTTTAAAGGAGAGTCAGCCTGGAGCCTAGTCTACTGATAAAAGCAAAGAATGCTGGTGAGTGGACAGTATCTAGTGCCTCTGCAGGCTTGTCGAGCTGTAACTATGGCCAAAACAAACTATGAGGAAAGGACCTCAAACTATTGCTCTATATCTTACCTGCTCTGCATTGTGAAACTGCCAAAAAAGTGTCTGTGGATGGTTCAAGCACTGATAGGTTTTTCTGTATGAATTATTCAAAACACCCAGATTTACGTTATTCTGTACCTCTTGAAGAACTGGTTGCGACATTGCTGTCAGAGAGGCCATGTAGGCATCCCTCAGATTGCTGCACAGAACGGTATGGTACAGCCTGCAGTGAGATGTTCTCCAGTCCCAGGGGTGTGCGGCAGCTAGTCCGTGTTTCAGATGAGAACACAAGCCTGGTGCTGTTGTCCGAGTCCTGGGGCTGGCTCAGCCTGCAGCAGCTCAGGGCTTTCCATCCTGTTCTCCTCTCATGCATGCAGTGGGTCAGGAGAGTCCTTCTAGCACCCTCGCCAGACTGACCGTGATGTCCCGTGGCTCTGGGGCTGGTAAGCTGTTTTAGAAGCCAGCCTGCTTTGCTCTTTGTTGGTGCCACCAGGAGGCAACAGCGCATCGCAGCTTCAGGCTCCTTGCAGCACCCAGCAGCACCTACGCCTGCCAAATCCCTATTACTCTGTCGCTGCTCGTTCCTTTCCTGCATGGGTTACACCATCTGCCTCCCGCGGCCCTTCCTGCCAGTGCGTGAAGTCGTGCTCAAAGCCAGTAACTCAGTACTGTTTGCTCAGCGTTAAAGCACACACCTCTTGCTTGCAAAGGAGAAGGGAGAAGCTGGCTGGGGAGCAGGGGAGGTGGTGGCTGGTGGCTAGATCTTGACCCTGGAACTCTGAAGTTTCCTGCTGTGTGGCCAAGGCTAAGTCTGGTTCAATTCCTCATGTCTACCCTGGGAAAGATACCAGCAATTCAGGCACAGTGAGGGTAAAAACAGGGGAGTAGTGTGTGTCACAGAGGGTGTCAATGACTGTGCATAGAGATGGAAGCAGCTGCAACAGGATTGTATGGTGGCTGGATGACATCAGGTCTGGCACTGCAGCTTCCTCTGTACTGGTCCATGGAGTTATTATAGGATGTTATTTGCAGCAGTGGCTCAGGGACCTTGAGCCTGGAGAGCTCTGGCGTAAGCTGAGCTTTGGAGCCCAGCGGTTAGCCTTAGAGGGTGTATTAAGTGTTACATGCTTCCCTGAAGGTAGAGTTACTTAGCAGGATAGATGGGTTAAAACTTTGCTGTAAAAAGTCCAACAGAACAACTCTCTCAGTGCTGCAGCGCTTGTTTGGAGAGGAGCTATTTCTAGCTCCACTAGTATGCCAAGAGGCTGAAGTGGTTTTCTGTATTGTACTTCTGGAGATCAGTGATACAGAAGCACACTATTGCTGCACTATGCAGTTCAGCAGTAACTACAAGAACGGAAGGAAAGTTTTTGTCACCTTCCCAAGGTATATGCTTTTGCCCAGTGCAAAGCAGAGCTTTCAAGTCCTAGAGAAGAATGCGCTTTTATAGAGAGAAGCAAGAGCTGGACTTCACTAGCAGTTTTCCTCGTCGCTGTGGTCTACAGTTTGTGCCTGAACTTGGCCACTGAGCTTCCATATACCAGATGCTACTCAAGCTCCTGCCAAAACAGTCTCTGCCTGAGCTTGCAAGCTAAGTTGACAATTTTAAATGGGGGTGTTCTCCCCACTCACCTTTATTTTTGGTGAAGGTTTTGAAATGCAACAGTGAGTATCTTATCTGAATTTAGCAAAGCAAAGGGGTAGCAGAGAGCACTCTAAATCTAAATTGCTCCTCCCTTTGGTATGAGGCATAGGGCTAATTAGTTCTGCTCTACCTAGGTGCATCACAGCTACTGGTAAGCATAGAGCGATTGTTTTGTTTTGGCAGTAGTGTACTTAAACCTTGCTCCTTGTAGGAATGCAAGGGCGGATTTGAAGAGGAATTCATATCCTTACAAGATAGATCTGACTGAGCTGGTACTGTAGAAATCCACTTGCTTTGATGATAACTCTTTGTGAGATCCCTGCTTGTATGGAGTCTGCAGCAGACTGTTAAAGCTATAGTAGTCTCATTCCTGCTTTTACACTTTATCTCTACAAATCTTGCAATATTGACTGCATGGGGCTTTCTGCTGATATTGTGGTTCTTAAGGCTGTCTTGAGTGTTCAGCAAAAAACAGAGCCTTTATCTCCCAGTTCTGCTGGCAAAGTAGAATAAGCAAGAGTGACGTTTACAGCTGGTAAAGCTCAGAGTGCAGCTGATTCTCCTGTTGGCTCAGCATCCCTTTGCTTCCCACATTAACTAATGCCTAAATTAAACTAGGGTTCTGCCAAGCAAAGAGCTTGAAGTAGTTGTTCTTCCAAGCCATGTTCATGTCTAGTGACAGAAGTAAGTTTAAGATGATGAAGCTGAATCCTGGGCTTTTGCAGGCCTCTGTGCTGTACTGAGGCAGGAATGGATGTGGCCAATGTAATTCCTGAAGAAATTTTTGCTTTCTTGCTAGTCTCTTCTGACTACCCTGGAAGTTGTATGCAGGTCAGTGAGTAGACCCCTGTTTCACTGAGCAATAAAGGATAGGTGCTGGCACACAGTTTATCTGAGGGATGGGCCGGGCACTCACTGAGCACTTTAAGAGCTACTCCTGTCTGGAACCACGGAGTCCCTATGGAAATTAGTGTCAATGCTCCTCGAAACAGAGAACAATATGCTCTGATGGAACTGATAGCATGACTTTGTGTTTCAGTCACCTACCTGCTTTTGAACTGGAGCTGCTAAATATTGTTGAATCCACTTGGAGTTATCCATCCAGGAAAATGAGAAAAAGATGGTGCTATCCAGAACTGCTGGAGAAGAGAAGCTTGTTTCAATTGCCTGCCTATTGTGTGTGCAGGTTTGCCAGACACCTACTTTCTCACCCATATCCAGACTAGGAACAGGAGTACTCGGCTACAATTCTGATAAAAACACAGTGTGGTCACACTTGTGCTTACAAAGGTCTCTGCAATTAAAAATTCTAACTAATTCTTCTGAGATGCTTTTGACTCCCTCCGTGAAACTGCCACTGTGTCTTTCTGAAGTTTTTATTGTCTGAGCTGACCTGCTTTGTGAGGACAGCTCCAGTGTGTGGGAGCTATTTGGACACTCCTTGGAAAGGAAACTCATGGTTTCATTTGTGTGTTGTGAAACAGTGGAGTAAACAAACCCATCGTAGTGCTGATCCCTGAGTCCGAGTTCAGTGTGCAAGGTCTTAGGGAGAGAAAAACCCCTTCTTTCTCTCCACAGGTGACTTGATAGCTGTTATTCTCCTTGCTGATGGATTTTTTTTTTCTTATGAGTACATTTTTCATGCCATTGAACTAAGATATAACACTAAATAAAACCAGTTACTTGAATGCATGTGCTTCAGAGAAAAGAACTCCTATGCTGTGCATCACAGATGCCTTGTGGAAGGGAAAACTAGCAATCTGTGTTTTGTTAAGTAAAAGCTCCTCTTTGCTTATATTTGTCCAGGAACATCTTTAAATGGGAAGATGCAGTTACCTGATTTGAGTGCGCAGTTTCTTGAATTAAGATTCTGAAAAGCTCTTTCTGTCCTCTTGTGAAACAAGAAGGTACAAAGCTACCTGTGGTTTTATGCCTCTTTCTGACAAAGAGCTTAGTGCTAGCAATCAAACTTCTGTTTATTAATGAACACTTCCTTGGCCTCTGCTGTTGGGACCACAGCTACCATTAACAGCTCTATCACATGAGTTTCTGCAATGTTCAGTGATAATTTATGTAAATCACTTCATCAGTCTCACATGGCAGTGGCCTGATCTCATGGCTGCTTCTAGAACTGAAGTTCTCCTTCAGAAATTCACAGGCATTCTCCAGAGTGGAGGATTGTGCCGAGAGACCACGGGGGGCTTTCTGTGAGATGGCAAAACTGAGAAGTGAGGGCAGAGGAGGGGAGAAAGAGAGGATGCCCCAGCCCCTCCACCCTGAGTGGGACATGTTGAGGCCCAGCTGAGCGGCAGCTCTGGCTCAGCATGGGCAGGGCCAGGAGTGAAGGCAGCCAAACCCCTACATGTACAAAAGCAGCCCACAGAATGTGACCCAAGGATAATCTACATTCTTTATTGGGGGGGGATGGGGAGGGGAACATTGCCAAGAAAGATGAGGGAAAGGTTGAGGTACTTAATGCTTTCTTTGCCTCAGTCTTTAATAGTAAGAACTGTTACCCTCTGGGTACTCAGCCCCCTAAGCTGGAAGACGGGGATGAGGAGAAGAATGAAGTCCCCACAGTCCAGGAGGAAATGGTTAGTGACCTTCTGCTCCACTTAGACATGCACAGGTCTATGGGGCCAGATGGGATCCACCCAAGGGAACCGAGGGAGCTCGTAGAGGAGCTTGCCCAGCCACTCCCCATCATTTATCAACAGTCCTGGCTAATTGAGGAGGTCTCAGAAGACTGGAGGTTAACCAGTGTGATGCCCATCTACAAGAAGGGCAGGAAGGAGGATCTAGGGAACTACAGGCCTGTCAGCCTGACCTCAGTGCTGGGGAAGGTTATGGAGCAGATCATCCTGAGTGCCATCCCACGGCATGGGCAGGACAACTGGAAGATCAGGCACAGCCAGCATGGTTTTATGAAAGGCAGGTCCTGCTTGATGAACCTGATCTCCTTCTACAACCAGATGACCTGCCTTGTGGGAGAGGGAAAGGCTGTGGATGTTGTCTGTTTGGACCTTAGTAAAGACTTTGACGCCACCTCCCACAGCATTCTCCTGGGGGAACTGGCTGCTTGTGACTTGGATGTGTGTACTCTATACCAGTTAAAAAGCTGGCTGGACAGCCAAGCCCAAAGAGTGGTGATCAGTGGTCATTACATCCACCTGGTGGCCAGTCACAGGTGGTGTTCCCCAGAATTGGGGCCGGTTCTGTTTAATATCTTTATCAGTGATCTGGATGACACCCTCAGTAAGTTTGCAGACACCACCAAGTTGTGGGGGGGAGTGTTGATGCGCTTGAGGGCAGGAAGGCTCTGCAGAGGGATCTGGACAGGCTGGGCCGATGGGCTGAGACCAATTCTATGAAGTTCAACTCAGTGCTGGGTCCTGCACTTGGGTCACAACAACCCACACAGAGCTACTGGCCTGGAGAGTAGTGGCTGGAAAGCTGCTCGGCAGAAAAGGACCTGGGGGTGCTGGTTGACAGCCAGTTGAACGTGAGCCAGCAGTATCCCCAGGTGGGCAGGAAGGCCAATAGCACCCTGGCTTGTTTCCGAAACAGTGTGGCCAGCAGGACTAGGGAGGTGATCGTCCAGCTGTACTCGGCACTGGTGAGGCCGCACCTCGAATACTGTGTTCAGTTTTGGATCCCTTATTCCAAGAGGGATATAGAAGTGCTGGAGCATGTTCAGAGATGGGCAACAGAGCTGGGGAAGGGTCTGGAGCACAAGTCTTATGTGGAGCAGTTAAGAGAATTGGGGCTGTTTAGTCTGGAAGAGAGGAGGCTCAGGGGGGGAACTTTATTGCTCTGTACAACTACCTGAAAGGAGGATGTAGGCAGGTGGGGTTGGTCTCTTCTCCCAGGTGACAAGCAACAGAACAAGAGGGAATGGCTTCAAGTTGCACCAGGGAAGGTTTAAATTGGATATTAGGAAAAGTTTCTTCACTGAAAGGGTGGTTAAGCATTGGAACAAGCTGCCCAGGGATGTGGTGGAATCACCATCCCTGGAGGTGTTTAAAAAAAACATGTAGATGCAGTGCTTAGGGACATGGATTTGGCAGTGCTGGGTTAACAGTTGGACTTGGTGATCTCAAAGGCCTTTTCCAACCCAAATGGTTCTATGTTCTTAAATTATAAAGATTGTATTTCTCCTAACAAAAAGCTATATGTTAGTTAGTGCCAGCAAGGCCTTTTTCTTGTGCTGCTTTGGCTTCTATCCAGAGAAACTGGCCTGTGGTTACCAGGAAATGGGAAATCAGACCTTAAGGGAAAATATGCTTTGTGAGTATGCAAGAGAAGCAGGGCATAGAACCTGTGCAGGTCTGTATGAAGCTTGTTTTGCTCTGGTAACTCATGAAGAGCATCATCTACTTCTTTTAAATCAAGAAGCAATGTCTGTTAAATGACTCATGCTGTACATCTACATTGCAACTTCTGCTAGAGGGGCACCGCTTTCTCTTAAGCAACAGACATTTGGCAGGAAGCATACAAGACAGTACAGCAGCTGCCTGTCTTCCTCACAGAGAGCTGTAGAAGGGAGATATACTTAGCTGGTTCCAGTGTCTTGGTGGTAGTGGAAAGCTCACTACCTCGGAGGGTTTCTCACACTGCTTGCTTCTCTCCAATGCAGCTGTTCTTAAATGTGTGATCTGATTGTGTACATGTTGTTTCTCGCTGTCTTTGCCACACAGAATGATGCTAAACAACACTGACTCCCTCCTTTACAACCACTAACCCCTTTGCTTGCAACTACTCAAGTAACTACTACACACTTCAGCTGAAACTAGTCACTTGAATGAGACACCTCTCTTCCCCAGAACTGTAGTTTCATGTATTGCTACTTTGTTCTTTGAAAAAACTTTCCCTAATTCTGGTTTCACTGATTAACCTCTGTCCTGCTGCTGAGAGACTTCAGATTTAAGCTGGCTAGAGTATTGCTGGTGTTTGAGCTGTGGGATACTGCACTCATTGCCAGTTCATGTGTGTCTTCCTTGGGTGAAATTTCTGGAATGTTGTAGGGAAGTTTTAGGGCAAGTTTTCACTTAAAGTTTATTCATGTAGGTAAGTAACTATTTCATAGAATCATTTAGACACTTAAGATCATCAAGTCCAATTTAAGCCCTTTGCTGTAAAACAAAAATATTAGAGCTGTGCGCATCTGTTGAAATTCTGAGGTGATGTAAAGCACAGCAGAGTGATATGTGAGTGTCTTGCAAAATATAAGCAACCAGCATTGCTTATGTTGAAGTTGTTTGTCAGGCTTTTTGTGAAAAGTAATTCATCTTGCCCAATATGTAGTAGATTTATTATTTTTTTGCTTACCTTTCTGGTCCTCATAATCAAATCACAAACTGAACTAGCTCAACAAGGAAGACTTCTCTGAGATTGCAACTTCTCTGAATTTTTGACTTCTTCACCAGAAAAATCTATTGGTCTCAAGTTGCTTATTCATTTCAACAGTTGACTCAGTTCAGCAGCTGAATAAGAAATGTTCTGTGTTGTTGTGTGGGTTGAGTGGTTTGTTTTTTTTTTGTCTTGGGTGCTTTTCTGCATTCTAAAAACCTTTTCAACTTCATGTTTGCTAGTTTAATTTAGCACATAAAAACATCATTTTATTTCTACTTTTTAAATTGCATTTGTATGAATGTTCAAGGGGGCATACACTAACAACATGAAGTAAAATAGCCTGCTAAGTAGAAAACACCCTGAACACATTCAGATTTCTGATTTGTGTATCAGCTGTAAAATTGCTTACATACACAACACTTTCCTTCTTTATAGCTGAGAAAAAAACCAACATTGTGCTGTGTTCAGATGCAAATAAATAGGTCTTAATTCCTGCAAGTCTGAGACTCACCCTTTCACCAAATTTGAAATCAGTGGCCTCAGACAAGATTTCCTGCTTTCTGATTAAATATGACTAAAATTGACTTGAATTGCTTTGACTGAAGTGGGTCCACTCTGAGCATCTTTGGTAGTATCTTTTAACATCTGGCCAGATCTTTGCAGTTGTCCTGCCAATGCACAGTGCTAGACTCCAGCTCTTGCTGAGCTGTCCAAGACCTGTAGCATATCTTTCCTGAGAGCCTGAAAAAATAACTGGGATGTGCTGTGGAGCCTGGGAAGGGCCCACTAATGGTGATGGTGGGGTTTTCCTTCTTCCCTGAGCAGGGGTGAGTGTTTGTATCACCTCATCTCTAAACATTTAGAGTAGCTACTGCACCCAGCTGCCTTTCAGAGTCATATGAAGACTGTGGCCCAAAGGCTTCCAGTTGAAGTAAGGAAGAGGATGGAATTCAAAGTCAACAAATATGGACACCTACATGATCAAGCTCATGTTGCAGCCAGAAATAAGGATTTTCTTTTTTCCTGGCTATTGTACATATCTGATTTACATATCTCACGGTCAGGTAAAAAAAAAATTGCCATCTTTTTTTTTTTTTTTTTTTTTCTCTTTTAGTTAAGTCTTCCATCAGCAGCCATGAAGCTGTTACCTTAAAAGTGCTGGGGAACCCAGACACGCTGAGCAATTTTTGCTCTTGCGGAAGGATCTGTTTACTTTTTGTCAGCATTTCTCTGTCTTCTACAGTGGACTAGGAAGCTCCAGATCACCAGACCTGCATTTTTATATGCAAAAACAATACTAGTGCTATAGTTTCATGGACATTTGTCTTGATGGCAAAGCTGAAATTGTTTCCTTCTGCTACCTTGGTTATACTAATACAGCTCTGTCTGCATGTGTGCTTTGGATGGAAGGTTTATCACATCTGGATGAAAAATAACCAGCCAGCTCCCTGAACAAGTCCACAGCACCAGCAAACACAAAATTCTAGCATTACAATTAGGAAAGGCAATTTAGGAATGGGTATGAGCTGCTGGACATGAAGGTTGCTTTAGTTGCTGCTGCTGCTGAAAAAACCCGTCCTATACTGCCCCACCAAGTAAGAGGGGTAAACCTTGTTAACTGAAGCAGTTTTGAAGAAAATTTTTGTCAACATGGAGTTCCACAAGGTCTTGAGGTGTATTGAGTATGTAGAAATGCTTTGCTGGCGATCAGGGTGGAGCTGTGTCCTAATGGCCAAGATGCTGTACGATATAATCAACTGTGTATGAAGCAATCATGCACTCCAAATTTGATCTGTGCAGGCTAGAGACATCAATCTACCTTCCTTGCCTGACAACTTGAAAAGACAGATTTTTTAAAAGCGTAGCTGCTGGCCTGCCTAGTACTAGAAGCTAAGACTGAAGAGCCTTTCTGAGGAAGAGTATTCTTCTGGTAAAGAGTCCTACCTTGTGTTTATCAGATCCAGCAATCCATTTGCCTGTGTAGGACACGTCTGTGCACCAGCACATGTCTCCAAGCAGCAGATAAATGCGTCAGAGCTGATAAATGCCGCTGAACTAGTGCAGAAGTGCCTGCACCCACTTCAGGCCCTTGAGGTTTCGGGATCATTGCAGGCAGAAGCACCTGCCTGTCTGCACCTGTCCACGTATGTGTATCTGGTGTGTAAGTGCGAACTGATTCCCAAACCTTGTGGGTGATCAATCGCTAGAATGATACAAGGCTTATCCTGTCTTTGTGGGTTAGAGCTTGAAAGGGAAGAGTCCTCTTTGCTCTCTTGGGGACAGTGACCTCATTAGGTGTTTTCTGCCTTTTCTGTTTGGGTGGTACAGTATGTAAATATTTTGTCTGTGTTTCAAAACAAAGCTGTAGCTGTTGAACAACTTAAAAACTCTTATTTCTTCTTTTTGTCTGCTGTCTTCTTGGCCTATGACATGATCCATTCAGTAAAATGTGTCATTTTAAAGCAAATTAGCGGATAGGAAACAACAAAACAGTTACATCTATTCAGTTAGGTTCTTAAGTTGGTGATGAAGCCTCATCAAAGTCCTAGATTTAGCTAGAAGCTGTTTTTTTACAGTGTGCAGCTGCTGGCTTAATACCTGAGCAGCAATGGTTGGTTAAATTCTTCTCAGGCAACATTTCCAGAATAAGATTCAGGAGTACAGGTAGAGATGTTCTACGATTCAACTCATAGCACTACCTGCTAACATTAAATTCATGCTACAGTTTCCCCTTCACTGTATTTGTACATCAGTTCTGGAGTACACCGTGTCTTTGTTCTGCCTTTGTAGACATACACATGTAACAAGGAAGCTGTGTCTGTAGTGATGGTGAGCATGGCAGTGGGTTAAGAGAAGAAAACATTGGCTGTAAGAGCTAATCTATGTCAGAAACTAATGGATCGTTTGCTAAACTTGTTCTGTTTAAGTCACTAGACCCATATTCTCATAAAGGAGAACTGTCTAAAGGCTGTGGAATAAAAGTTAACTGCGACACAGCTTCTTTGGTCTGGCATGTGACACTTGGCACTACAAAACCTGCTCCAGGAAAGGTGCTCCAGGGTGATCCCATCATGCAGCTGATAAAAAGAACTGCTTGGCTTTCAGGAGGCTTTGAATCAACCCCTTCAGAAACAAGAGAAAAGTTCAAAAAGCCTCAGTATTTTGCCTGGGTCCCATTAAGCTGCTACTTCCATGTATTGTTTTCCTGTTGCATCTGGCAGAATATTTCTGTATAAAATATTTCTGTATAAAAGCCTCCCTGTTCCTCCTGTATGGCTATGCAACCTGACATTGTAGTGTTTTTGCAGGGGTAAGTGGTAACTTCACGAACACAGACTTGAAGTATTGCTGCAAAAATCAGACAGGAAGAGGCAGTGGGGAGGAAGACGGTACGTTAAAACTGGGTGAGATAATGCAGAATAAGGTCCAGGGGTGGTTTGGTAGAAGGCTTTGATCTGGTTGCAGTGCCAGAGCATCTTCTGGCTGAAGGGGAACCTTTTGTAGTAGGCAGGGGCTAGCAGGGTTAAAAGCCAGGCTCTTTGGCTATTAACTGTGTGTCTCTGGCATCCCTGTGCTTCTCTTAAGTCCTTGCTCTGCAGGTGTGTTAGAACATTGGATCTATGTGTTACAGGATGTAGTTTCTGCTGGAATTGGAGGCTGTGTGAAGTGATTGGGATTGGCACTGTGTGGTGCCACAATACCTGCGACAAACCAGGCTGTGTGAACACAAAGCTGGAAACGACCTCATAGAGAACTCAGGGTTATTCTCATACTATTGCAAGAAACCATACCATGCAGGCCCTTTCATAAGCTTAGTGTGCTCACATGTAGCTAGCTATTTTGCTTCCACTGCAACTGTTGAAAGGCCCTTCCAAGAGGCTTACCTCTCTAATGGTTAAACTATTTAATAAGGAGCATAAGCTGTCCACATTTAGACTGTTGCTGTGTTCTTGCTGATGTGGTTTCTCCAGGGTTTGTTTCCACTTTACATACTTATAAATGTAGTCATATCTCTGTGGTCCTCTGGTTTTACTAAATAAATGCTCCAAGCTGTTTTGTTCACCCCATCAGAGATAGGCAGGAGCTGTGGTCTGGATCCTGATATTCCAGCCTGAACACTGTCATGCCAGTAACAGCTACACTGTGAACAGTGGGTTTTGGTGATATAAGCTGTTTCGGCACTGTTTCCTGATTCTCCTTTGCCACAAGGGTTTTTCCAGTATAGATGTAGCCTCCTAGTGTTGTAGCCTAAATATACTATGGGGAAAAGGGCTCAAATTACACTGAGAGCTCCTTGGATTTTAACACCCTGTTCTTTTGTCATCAGCACAGCACTCTATGCTGTGGTTTCATCTATTTTTACTTACAGAGGTGATACTTTACTTGCCTTTCAGTGTGAAGCTACACTTTTAGTGTATAAATAATATAGGTAGAATACCATGAACTGTTTAGGGGTTTTTTAGACAATGTTTAGTTTGTTATACACAGCCTTCATGTTTCTAGTCTTTGTATCTTTGCTGTAGGTTGGAAGTTGAGGGGGTGCTGTATGCTGTGACAGTCGGGCAGGAAACACGTGGGATGGGTTTGGCACCTGCAGAGAGCTGGGAGGCACTGTGGCACTTGCATATTTGCCAGAATTCTGGGAAACATTATTATTAGTTAAGCAATACTGATATTTAAGCATTCATCTTTGTTTCTTAGCTTGACTGAATAGGGACAGTTTAAACAGGACTATCAAGCTGTCAGCTGCTGCAGGAAGCTAAGACATAATTTTTAATGATTTTTCAGCCATCAAAGTTGGAAAGACAAAAATATGATTTTCCAAGAGACCATCAGGCACACCCTGCAGAGAAGGGGTGAGTTAGGGATGGGAAGTAGCACAGGATCTCTGGAGCTTCTATGGGATGGTCCTCTGTCTATAGTGACTGTATTTAAATTTGAGGAAGGCTAGTGGATAAAAACAAATTTCTGAGAGAATCTTTGAGCAAATACTTCTGGTGCTGGAGATGCACAGTCACTATTGTCATCTTAACATGATCATATCTAGCTATGCTGGGGTAACAGTGGACTACTGCTGCATACACCTACCTCTCCTTAACCCTGCTCCTTTCACAGAAAACAAACAGGTCAGAAAGAGGATCTGTCACCGGAGGGAGAAGAGACTTTACCACAGCCCTCTTCCCAACACAGCAAAGCAGTCTCCAGCAATCCATTTAATGGCAGATGAAAACATATGCTCTGTGTTAAGCCTGTGCATGTGTGTGTGTTGGATGCTGGCCAGGGCATTTGACACATCATATAATAAGGCATTTTCATGCAGTTCACTTGTTCTTTTTTATCCCTCAGTTTTGAGACTGACAGTGGTGCAGGCTGTGCTTGGGTTTTTTTGTGATCACCTTAGAGAAGTATACTTGCCTCTCTTTTCTCTCAGGTGACAAGCAAGAGGTGGCAACAGTTTCTTCTTGCTTCTGACCTCCTTTTGGAAGGGCTGTATTTTGAACATGCTACGTACCCAGTCATTAACCTACAAATAGTTATGTGTTGGGGGGGGGGGGCGGGATTTGTGTTTGAGCTGGTAGAATGTCTTGTCTGCAGGAAATGTCTAATTCTAAAACTTCTTTTGTTTCAAATCATAACACAAAAAGGCAATGTTTGTATGTGGTCTGTTGAGTTGAAACAGTATTATTCAGCATTGTGGCGTTAATATGATAATGTTGCAACAAGAAGTTGATAGGGAATTAATTTCTAAGTATGTAGGAACCAATTGAAGTGTTTTCTTTAAATTTTGTGTTAGTTTTCTCACCACACTGGACAAAATTGACATGTTCCTGAAGAACACTTCATTCTGGTAAAACTATTTCCTATCAACAAACCCACTGGGTGTTTTTTTGGTTTTGTTTTTTGTTTGTTTTTTTTTTTTTTTTAACCAGACTGCTTGTAGTTGGTGAGGATGCAAGCACCACTTGCTTTAGCCCCGAGCTGTGCCTGTCTGTTAATCGCCTCCATCTTTTTGCACGGAATTGGTATGACTAGCTGACCACTGAAATATGACAACCTGCAGTTCTCCAGCTCGGCTACTATATGAAAATGACTGGCCAACATCAACTCTGTAAAAGCCGACATGGAAATTCACCAGGAGCTATTCCTGTTTCAGCAGTGCATTCATCGCTGACTGGTACATGAGGTAACCTCGTCCAGCAGTTACGCTCCTACCGCCACCCCGAAGAGTCCTTGAATGAAGCCTCTGCGCGCTGACAGCGGAACAACGGAGAACCTCCTTAAGAGAGAAGGGGAGGAGAAAGCGTTGCAACCCCACCTCCCGGTTATTTCATCTTCCTTACAAGGCTAAAGCTAGAAGCTTTCCTCTGCCGCCTGGATCCCTTAAAAGCCGCTGAGCAAGCCCCTAGGATCCCGGTGGAGTGCAGTCGGGATGTGAGGCTGGCAGAGCTGGGGAAGGAGGCACCGCGCGAGAGCCCTGTGGAGAGCGTGCCAGAGAAGGATGGTGCTCTCCAGAGAAGTGTGACAGTATCCTATGAATCCTTAACCAGGTGTTCATTGATGCAGATCTTCCAAAGAAACATGAAATCAAACCCCAAAAGAAATCACTGAGGGGGGAAAAGTGCAACGTAAGAGGTAAATATATTTTTCTTCAGGACAAACAAAAATAACCGGCTTTATTTTGTTTTGAAGTCCTTATTGTAAGTAGATGTCTAAAACTGGGGACTGAAAAATACATATACTAACATCTGAATAAAGACTGGTCTGACTGACTTCAAAAGCACCACTAGGTTAAGAAGTCAGATCAACAGATTAATTCAGGTGCCTCTGAAGAAATTTTGAGTTTTCTTTTTAGACATTCACACCTGAAAACTTTTTTAAAATCTGGGGGGTTTTGTTTTGCTTTCTCTGCTATTGCTGAAGATTCTCAAGAAGTAGTATGCATGTTGCTTGGGGGGGCGGGGGGAGGAAGAAAAAGAGAAAAGGAGTGGCAGAACCAAAACCTAAACTGAGAATGTGGTAAACTGTCTCCATTGAGACATTTCAAATGCTCCTGTACCCCTGCTCTTTCAACAGTGCCATTTCTTCAGAGAGATCCATGACCTACTGAGCTAGGATGTCTGTTGACATCTGGTTGAGGTTACTGTAGCTAGTATTTGGAATTCAGGGTTTTTTTCCAGTTTAATTGAAACAAGCTGAGATTGTCTATACATTCTATGAGTTGTTTCCCTGGTCTGACCATCTAGTTTCTCTGAGGACTAATTCTAGGGTTGCTGAATCTGAATGGGAAAAGAGGAAACACCTTGATAGTTCAAAACTGCCTTCTGTGGGTCACACTGCCAGTGGAAGTCAGAGTAGCTGAAAAACAAGACTTTACCCCTTGTCTGTAAGCTGCACAGAGACAGATGTTTTGCAAATACAGTACTATTGACTTTAGCATAATTGTAAGATATAATACTTGTGCTTTTGTTTCACATCTTTGCAATGATAGAGGACTTACAGATGCTTTTATTCACCAGGTAAAATGAAAAACTGGCCTTTTGAGTATAGCTGCTGGAGCTGTGACAGACCAAGAGACCAGAGGATTACTACACAGCTCCTGCAGATTTTCATCTAAGGAACAGGCTCAGCCTTCCAAGTGTGTGCTGAGGTGTGGGTTCAGCAGCCAAGGATGGAAGTGCTACGCCGTTCCTCAGTCTTTGCTGCAGAGGTGATGGAGGTTTTTGACAGGTCTCCCACTGACAAGGAGCTTGTGTCCCAAGCCAAGGCTCTCTGCAGAGACTACATAAATTCAAGGCTAATTCGAGCAGGTGTCAGCTGGAGCAAACCCGAATACAATGCACCAGTACCTGGTGGTAAGCTGGCCGAGGTGTCCACCATACTGCTGCGACTAGGTAAGTCCCTGCAGGTATGAGTGGGAACTGAAACTATGTGGAGCAAATCAGACCAGACTAAGGTTTCTGGAACAGATGAGTGCCAAGGGACTTTTCATGTGACGATATAGAGTTTTTCCTTCTCTGCTTTGGGCATTTAGATTTGGTTTTGCTGATCTCCCCTAAACAGCTCCTTTACTTGCATTTCCTCAGTCACTTGGAACAATGCTCAGCACAGTGTTTTTGCAGAGCTACTTTTTTTCTGAGCACGTGCAACAACTTAAAAGCATGATGCAGTCCCTGAAAGCCCAACAGCAAACTAATTTTACCTGCATAAGACTCCAGCTGTGTAACAGTTTTCACAGGAGTTTCAGCAGTCTTTCTCAACTTGGCATTTTAACAGGTCTTGCAGTGTTTTCTCCAGACACAGGTGACTTGGCTGCCGCGATGCAACCCATGCTGGCATCTAGTAGAGTACTGCTATCTCTAGACTTGGGCTTTGTCAGTTGCTCACCGAGCCACAAGGATGTTTAATTTGAGGGTAGTTGCTTAGGTCATGTGCATTGAGTTTTTATAAAAGCCAGTTTTCAGTGACAGTGTATTGACAGTGTGTTTAATTTTCCTTTGCCTACTTTAACCATTCAGCAAGAATTGAGTTTTCTTGCTTTTTGTTGGAACAAGGAAGAGTTGGCTGATGTTGCCTGGCATACACTGCCATTCAGTGCCCAAACTAGTCAGTCCCCATCATGGCCAGGTGACTGCCAAATCGCAGAGCAATTTGAAGGTTATGCCTGTAGGCTGCTACATGAAGACATGCTCTGGAGTTGTGCTTGTACCAGAGCACCCTCTAAATGCTGGCAGTTGCCTGGCCTTTTGCTTTAGGTTTTAGCCTCCTGCATGCTCAAGTCTAGCTGTTTGTCTTTTGGAATTCCAACACCCTCATTCCTGGAAGTTGCTTCCAACTTCCCTCTTTGGCTGCAGGCTGGTATATTAGTTCACATCTGACTTGGAAACTACCACTAGCATTTACATCTGACTTAATTACACTGAAGTTCAAATAAGTCTGTTGAAGTGACCTTTAGTTAGGCCTTACCAAAATCAGGACCAGGCTGGTTTCCCCACCCTCTTCCCTTTCTTTCTACTTTTGTTTGATATTATCCCAAATTTCTTTTAAAGGCATAGCTGCGTTTCTTTTAACTGACTTTTTTTTTTCTCATTCATTCTTTTTCACCTTTTCTCTCCTATGCTGACTTCTATGTTTGTTTCCAGTGGTTGTTTGGTCTTGGGGTTTCTTTTGTTCTTCTGTCAGTCTAATTGCTTCTTTGTCCTCCATTTCTTCTCTGCCTGTGTTGGGGGTTGGGGTTTGTTTTCTTTCAGCCAGATCTTCTGTGGGTGGCCAGGAGTGTGTTAAAGAGCAAGCAGGTGGCAGATTGGATAAGTCTTCTGGGTGACTCTCCTCTTATATATTTGTGTCCAGATGGAAAGATTTGGCTGATAGTCCCAGAAACTTGGTGCCTTCTCTGAGCAAATCTGGAGTGCACCATGTGGTACCCATGCAACAAGAGGGATGAGCAATCTTCCTTATTAAGATGAAGAGTTGTTTCCATCCTGTTTGTCCAGGAGCTCTGCCTGCTACATGGCCTGTCCCTTTCTCTTCCCTTTTGCTGCTGTAACCAGTACAAGGCTGAGTGGTATCCAGCCACCTGCCAGGAAAGGTAGTCCTTAGTTGCTTTCTAAGCAGTGCAACAAGCCAGACCAGTTTTTGCTCCATGATAGTGCTGACAAACCTGTGGAGATGAGAAGTTGGAGTATTTCCTAGCCCTCTTCATGTAGAAATTCTGATGAGCCACCAGAGGTGCTGGACAGAGGCAGATGCAGTCTTGGGGAGCGAAAGCCCATCAGCTCAGTGAGGCTTAGCAGCTAATTAGTGAGTCAGAGGTGGTAAAAACTAATGGTATGGCCAAATGAGACACCCCAGACCAACCTACCATATGTGTCGGATGTTTCTTTTATCTGAATTTGTCTATCCTCTGGCCAAGGCCCAGGCAAGTGCCCTTTCACTGTCGCGCTGAGCTGCTGCATGTGGGAACGGTCACTGCTGCCCTGCTTGTTCTTCTGTGACTACTAGAAGAAAAAGGAGAAGCACGGGAATTGCTCTAAATGTTGCAAAGGGCACATCTAGGCATCTGAATGTGGACACTGATGACTGCCACCAATGTAACGTACTGCAGGAGAGGTCCTGAGGCTGCCAGGGTAGGGAGTCTCCCTGAGCCCAGGACTGCTTTCCTGTGCTTTTCTTCCACACCAAGAATCCTCTTGTTTCCCTGTGCGTTGCTGCAGGGCAGGGATCTCTTTAACAGCATGTGTGCCTCCAACCAAAACCTGATCTCATCTGGGGCCTCCAGGCACTGCTTGTTAAAAGCAGTAACAGTGGCAGGCTACCAAGTGCTGTCCCAACTTCCCGTGCCTCCCTCTTGGCTAACCACAGGCAGGGCTATCCCCATTTCCTTGCATTTAGCCGGAAGCTTGTGTGCTCCCTGCAGGAGAAAGCAGCTGTTGAGTAATGCAAGTAAGGTTTCCTCTTATCAGAGCTGACCATGTGTTGGCAGGGTTTCCTCTTGCCACAATCCCACACGCACAAAGGGCGTAGAGAGATGGTCTGCAGAATTCTGTAGAGCAGGGCTTTGCCTGTGCTGTGCTAAGCTCCAGTTAAATGAATTAAAGATCAGTAGCTGATGACTCTGCAACAAGCTCCTGATTGGGGTGGCATCTTCCTTTTTAGCTCTCATACAAATGAAATTTTCAGTAGGATCAGTTGCCCTCTGACTGGGACAAGTCATCTGGGTCTTGCAGTGGGATGTAAAACTGTTGTGACAGCTCACCTCTTCCCCTGGGTGCTTCAGAGCATCCCTGTTCAGGAAAAGGACACAGTGTGTCCTAAATCTAAACCAAATAGGACTCTCAATGCACAAAGGGCCTTGGTCCCATACAATGTTTGCATCATGTCGTGCTCCTACAGCAGCTGTGCAACCCTCATTAAATATCTGTGAACCCCTACAGAGAGATAAATCCATTGGAGAACTAGGCTTTATTAATTCTGCTCTTCAAAAATGGTTTTGCTCCAGAGGAAAAGCTTTACTGCTGTGACCCAAGCTCCATAGCTCAAACCTGTGGGAGGCGTTCTTTCCTTGTCCCTGGTGTTTCCATCTTGGTCTTCAAGCTAGCCTAACACCTTCAACCATTTTCCAGCTGGGGAGAAAACAACCTGGAGGTGAAAGCACGTATCTGTGTGTGTGTCAGGAACCTTGTTGCTGAGGGCTCAGCCAGGCAAACGAGTATCACTTTAACCATCTGGAGGAGAGAAAGAACTCCAGAGCATCACTCAGTGCCTGTGTGAGCATTAAAACAGCTGGGCTGATAATCTCTTTGCTCAACTAATGTTGTGCAGCTCTGGGTGGATCCTTGGCTTTCAACAGCCTCCAGCATTCTTGAGTCGCTCTCATCCTGAGGCTTTTTTGTACAAGTCTGATGGGATGTTGAGAAAGGATGTATCTCTCAAAAGCTTACATAGATGTACATGCCTCCTTTTCACTTCTGAGGAAAAATGAGATGGCTTTGCTTATGAGACCTGTCTCCTGTTTTGGAGTAAAGGCAGGCAGCCAGCCTGGAAACATCATTCATATTGGGGATTACTGCAGCCACACCACTGATACAGGGCCACTACCTGTCCCCACTCCCTTTAGAAGTCCCAGGCACATGATGTTAGGAGAGCAGGATGCAGGGGGCAGGGGGTTGCATCTAAATGACCCGAAGCACTCTGCTGCCTCTTTAAACTAAGGTGGACCTGGGGCTAGGTCTTTTTGGCTGAAGGGATGCATGGGGTGGCTCCAGCTGTAATGGCTACACAGTGAGAGCAGGACTCGGTGTTCTGTTTGCTGACTCCTGACTGTTTGTTTCCAGGGGATGAGCTGGAATATATTCGCCCCAACGTCTACCGGAATATTGCCCGCCAATTGAACATCTCACTGCACTCAGAGACGGTGGTGATGGATGCCTTCCTGGCAGTAGCTGCGCAGATTTTCACTGCAGGTACTGTGCCGTGACAGGTATGTAGATGGGGCTGGGCAGAAAGGAACAGGATGGAACCACCTCTCTCAGAGAAGGGATGCTTCTGGGATTGCCTGCAAGGTGGGGCCTTGTTTCTGTAAGGGCTGTGAGCAGTTTGGCAGTGTGCCCTGCTTTAATGATTTACTGAGAGCTCCTCTATACTCTGTTGTTCTGGCAGGGAAATGCCTTGTTTTATTATATCCTCCCAGCAGGTTCTCACTCATTCTAGAAGGCATCTCCTGCCCTTCCTCATTAGGAGGTGGTGTTACCTCATTGCACAGGGAGGTCACTCATTCCAAGCTCCTTTGCTCACCATTGGCAACTGGAGAAGATTCATTACATGGGAGTCTGCCTTGTTCCAGCTCATGCTGCTGATGCTAGGAGCCAGAACCAACTCATCACAAGGGAGTTCCTCTCTTTCTGGCTTCCTTTCCCATAGCAGTAGCCAGAACTGCCATGGAGCCTGCTGCTTCCAGTTGCTGCTTCTCCTTTCTCATACTCTGAGAGTCTTGGCCCTCAAGGCTAGCTGTTCCGGACAAGCAGGTGCTTTGAGCTTTCTCACTGCTTAGACATGAATGTTCCTTTCTGTTTGACTGATCCCAGAGATGACTGTCAAAAGCAAAGATATGCTCTGTGCTGTGTTCCTGCAAGGGAACCTCAGCCTCCTCTGAAAACAGTCCCTGTCCAATTGGGAATGCAGTCTGTGGGAATCAAGGAAAGAGAAACATTTTACGTAGTGATTTATGTGGGGCAAGTCCTGACATGTGACACAGTCATACATTTTCTGCAACGTCTTGTGTTGTCCGTGGAAGGGGCAGTAGATGTTAGAGACTGGAAACAAAACAAAAAAAAGGAGAAAAACCAGACAACTACTTGCTAGTGGCATAGTAGTGTGAAAGCGCTGGATCCAGTGACATCGACGTAGGAAGTGTCGCAGAAGACAGTGATGCTTGTTACTTTGGGAGTAGTTGCTACAGGATAGAAGTCCAGGTTTCTGTTTTTCTTTCAGATAGGGTTCCTCACTCAAAACTTTTTTTATCTTCACAATCAGCTGTGCTTTTTATGCATATGAACTGCACGGGAACCACTGACACCCTGGAGAAGCCCTGTGCTGACATCCTGGACTTCAGATTTGGTGTGTTGTCGTACAGATCACAGATCCTCTCCAGGATCACAACAGATGACAAAACAGATCTCTGAGAAGGACTCCTCAAGTAGGGCTACTGGCAGATTGAGCAGGGCAGATTTACTCCCTGGATCAGGGAGATTGATGCAGTGTGATAGGAGATGGATGGAACTGGATTCTGTGGCTAGCACTGCAGCCCTCAGCATCCTTCAGAGTATACCTGGAATGCAGATTGCCATTGCATTGCGCTGGCTTGGGAGGAGACCATATGGGCTCTCTGAGCAAGAGAGCTGGGCAAGTGTGGCAGGAATATCTGAGTGTGGCTGTCTTCAAAGTGCAGGTGCCCTGTCTTGTCATTTAGTGCTGAGCTTTACTTGCATCAAGACTTACAGAAAAATGGTCAAGTTTGCAGGCTCCGGTATTTGCATTGCAGGTAAGTAGTTTACCTTCTTAGACGACTATAGCTGACTACATCAGAATGGCCCCACCTCCAAAGCTGAAGTGACACAGGGAATTAAGCCAGAAAGGTGGATAGCTGCAGGTGGAGCAGACTTTGTTGCTGCTATGCTGCATAAGCATGATGTTGGGGAGAAAGCCCTGCTGGCTTCTGGGAGTCCTGCTCTCACCATTGTATACTGACAGATTCATTGAGACCTGCATTTTTTTGGTGTTCTCCAGCTTCTCAGCTCAGGAGTCAAGTGAAAAGCATGGATGGCTTAAAATGTTTTTGTTGAAAGTAAAGCTAGAAATTGTAACTCTTGGTTCTAAACTTCGGGTTTTCATACGAATGGGATCTGGATTCAGCCCTTTAAGGCTGACGATACTGGAGACTTTGGGAACATGATAGAAGCCCAGGCTCAAGCTCTGTTGCTGGTGCTGCCCTGTATCTGGGGATACCATGCTGCATAAATGGCTGGCAGTTGGTTGGCTGCAAATGGGGTGGATTCAGAACTTTCCAGTGCTCTGCATGCTCCTTTTTTTCCTGCTTTCTCATCTCTGCCTCCAAGCAACTAACAGGATGACCTGTGAGTATGAAGCTGGGGCCATGTGTTCAATTGCTTTGATCAATTCATTTATTGTAATTTCTCTTGCTGGAAGGCTGCTGTGTGGCAGAGGCGGGGGAGTCTGCTGATTTTGAACATTCCTGGATCCCAACTGCAGTCTCAAGACTCAGCATTTAATGATAAATCCAGTAAATTGGAGCTGGCTGTGGCAGCCAGACATTCATTCCTATTTTTTTTTCATAGTGCGAAGGAAAGAGGCTCTTACTGAGCAAAGGAAACCAGGGACTCAAGTGCAGTCTGAGTTTTCATGCCAATTACCAATGGCTAAAGCATCTCAGCCTGTTTTTCACCATCCACTTTATTAAGAAAACAGCTACAGTCTGACACTGCAGTGCCTAGATAGTCTGGGGAGCCCCACTAGTCACTCGCAATGCCGTTCCAGCAAGGGAGTGGGGGATTTTGACCCTATTTCCCTGGAGGGGTTTTCTTCTTAATCTTTTACATGGGCTTCTTTCACACACTGGTATGGCTTTGAGTCTTCACACTGTAGCTCTGGCTGCGTTCACTTCCTGGCCACACTGTCAAGTCTTAACTAAGAACAGGCCCTAGATGGAGCTCTCAAGAAGGCAAGACCAACGACATCTGGCATCCTTGTTGGTCCCAGTGCATGAGTACATACCTTGTACCATATTTGACTTCAGAGCATTGTCTGTTCCAGTTGTCTCAGGTTTGGCTTTTCTCTGTGGTGTAGCAAGGACAACTTGAATCCAAATTACAGCAAGATTTACAGGTTTTGACCCTATGTAGGGAGAAATATAGGGAGAAAGTGAGCAGGTCACAGAGCACGGCAAGGCTCAAGATGTATTTTGCTTCACTCTTCCCATACAACCTGTTGGTTATTCAGGGTGAGGAGAGCCCTTCTGTGGAGTTGTGGAGACTGGCATCCCAGAGCCCTGACCTACTTTGGATGTTGAAGGATCTGCAGCAGCCTCACCTCTGTGACAATACCACTGGTTCTGGTGTGTGGCCCAAAGCTGCTCTGCAGCCAGCAGGAGACTTTCCAGTGACTTTAACAGGCTTTGGATTGGGGCCTGGCTGAGCTGGCATTTACATTAGCTGTTTAAATAAATCTCAGAAGGAAAGGGTCATTTGGTGGGGAAAAAAAAAAAAAAAGGGAGATGCATTTTCCTTTCCTAAAGGAAACAGTTTCCTCCAGTTGGTAAGAGCTGCTAGGCATGAGGGGTCTCCAAAAGCTTTCTTCTTGGTTTTGTATCAGTTTGGGCTCTCAACAGTTTTTAACCAAGAGTGCTTGGGCCGAAGTGAGCCCTGCAGAACAGGGATGCATGACTAATGGGTTCTCAGGTGAAAATACTTTCCCCTACAGGAGCAAATGCTGTTAGAAATGCATCCCACTGCTTCCTCATCCCTTAGGCCTTATGAATTGAGCTTCATGCCTTATGCATATCCTTCTTGGCTTTTTTCTCTCCATCAAAGGAAACTATATTGTGACTGGCTGTATTCTGCCAGCTGTTGAAATGTAGCGCTTGATCATGTTTCTCTTTGGGAGAACCAGGTCTGATTTGCAAGTTAGGCTTTGATGCTGAGTGGAGCAAAGGGAAATTTATTTTAGTAACCTTGGATAGTGTGGTGCTCAGAGACTGTACAGTCATGTGAGCTCTGTACAGCTTCTTGAGCTCTCCCCTGGGCCAGCCAAGCTGATAAGCGCCAGGAACACTTTTGAGTCCTCTCCTGCTAATTTGTTTTCCCCTGTGTTTGCCAGTGTTTACATACCTTCAGTTCCATGACTGGCCTTGAATCTGCAAGTTGTATTTCTTATTTTTTAAAAAGCACTCTAAGCAGCTTTTCACTTTTTCCGTGTCCTTTTGTTTCATCTCTGTGAGCAGAAGTTTCAGAGCTTTCTGTGTTTTGGTCACTCCTTTCTGGACCAGTTTCCCATTTCCTCTTGTTAGCCCCTGTGCACGCTAGTCTGTGCAGTGGGAAGCTGTGAGTAGGTTGCCTGGCTTAGCGATGAGTGCCCGTTTCACCCAATGTGGATGGCAGACAGACATTCTGAGGAATTTGATGCAAGATGATGTGTCTTCTCTGCTCATGTGCGCTAGCCAGATGCAATTCCAGCTTATGCCTAGGGATGCATCAGGCTAGAGTCATCCTGACCCTGGCCTGGCCATCGCAGGGGTCAGAAGCACTGCCCTCTCAATAGATTGTGCTCCTCTGCTCCTGCTGAGGGAGTCCTTGAGAGAGAAAAGTTACTGGGGCTGGTGTCCTAGGAAAGTGCAGGTAGGGACTGCTGTGGCTTATTCCCCTGTCCCTACCTGCCTGGAGTTGGGCAGCTGCTGGAGCCCCTCTGGGGAAGGGGTACTGGCCACAGGCATGGCCCAGCTTTGGTCTAGAGCAGCTGTCTAGAGAGTGTCTGCTCTCCCGTTGCTTCAGGCCTCCCCTACAACATCTTGTGTGAACAAGAGCATCAGCTGTACCTGCTGTCTCAGGTGAGGAGCCCAGCCAGCTGTGTCCATCTTCTGCCTCTAGCAGTGGCAACAGGAGTTACCATGCAAAGAAATCAGGAGGATATTTCCTCTTCTCCCACATCCATGGCCCAGCTCTGCTGCTAGCAGGAAAAGCAGACTGAAAGATTGATTTGACCCTTATAGGCATGCTCTGTAGAGAGGAGCATAATGGGAAGTGACCGCTGAGCCCTTCACATCCATCACCACGATAAGCACCTGTCAACAGCTTGCCTTCTTTCTGCTGTCCCTGTGAAAGGGAGAGGTCCTGTGCTGGGGAAGCATTCGCCTCATGCGAGTCCTGCAGCAAGCACCACTACACAGCAACCTTGGCAGGGAAGCCAGAGCTGAAAGGCTTTCTTTCCATCCTCCCTGCCTGGACTGGCATGTCTGGAGAGCAAACTACTTTCCTGTGTATTAGGGAAATCAGGGGTTTATTGATCCTTTATTTTTCATAGGTTGTGGATAAATTTTTCTTCTGTTGGAAAGGGAAACTTGGGTTTAAAACAAAGTCGATCTAGACTGCAGCTGTTTTTCTCTACCAGGGTGGCTTCAGCCCTGAGTCAGTCTTAGTTACTGCCATGTAAATATTTCAAAGCTGATGGACTTGCTTCAGATACTTAAGAAAGACTGATGTCAGTAAAAGTTTGGCAATAAGCCAGTGAACTCTTCCCTGGAATTTTGGATAACTTTGGTTCATGTAACTTGAGATGTAAGGAGCCACATTTTTTCAGGGATGGAGAACTGTAAAAACCAACTTACATGAAAGCTGGGTATAAGCCAGCTGAGGCTCTGGTCCAGGAGATTGTGATCAGCAAGAGGTAACCCCTTAAAGCCTCTTTCACTGGGTGGAGGCATATTGACCTGCAACAGGACAGCTTCTTTCTTGCCGGGAGAAGCCCTCTGTCTAGTATTTTCTCATTTGGTTTCATAGCCTTTTCCTGCCTCGTTCTGCTGGCTGTCATGGTGACACACAATGTAAGAAAGGCAGATAAATAGTGTGAATACTGCATAGGCAGTGAACTTCCTGAGTGACAGCTCTGGGGAATGGACATCACAGGGCCTACTCAGAAAATACAATCAGTGTAAGAATAACTGCTGTTTTGCCTATATTAATAAATTCCTCTGATTTTGGACATAGTGCTGATGAAGGACAGGATATCAAAGGAAACTCGAGCTACTGATGTTACTGTTGCTACAGAGCCTCACAAAAGGGATCATCTGTAGATTTTGATCTTATATCAGTCATGAGTGAAAAATGGAAAAGTGGAACACTGAATGGATTTTTTTCAGTCTAACAAGCCATTCCTGTGACTGATATATGAACAGTTTCTCTAAAGTTTAGTATTTTTTTATTAAAAAAAAAAAAAAAAAAGCCAGCAATTCCTAAAACTGTTACTGTGAGTGTCCCTTTTGAGGCACTAAGTGGAAGGATTTTGGAACCTGCACGTATTTTAAAGGAATGTGAGGAGCTCCGCTGCACTATGAACAGGTGTGAGCAGTCTGGAACTCCATCCCAGAGAGATGGGTCAGGGTGCCTGGAGATCTGGGAGTGCAATGAAGGGAAGAGGGAGACTCTTCACTTTGTTTAAATAGTATTTAAGGGTTTGCTTTCTTAGCTGATAGATTGCTGAGCACTTCCAGTTTTTCTGATTGCATGTTTAACCTCTTCTGGTCCTTAGATCTAGTGACTGAACTAGTCTCCCCTCTCACGTGTTTTCTTTCTTGCTGCAACCCAGCAAGAACGGCTTTGTGTGGTTTTTAAATACTGCAACTTCACTTGGCTTCTGGCTACATTTAGGAGAGACCTTGGGCAGATTCCATAGAGACCTAACACTGTAAAATACTTCACGGCATGCTTGTCAAATACCGCTATTCCAGATAATAAAGTAAGGGGGGAAAATCAACTTCCTAGAGGATCCAAAGGAAATCCATGCACCATTGTGTTGTGGTAGGCTGCAGAAGGGTTGCATTTCCAAGTCACTGGTCCCCATAAAAGCCCAATGAGGGACACTGGCTGCAATGTTTAAGCATGGAGGATTTATGCTCAGTGGTGTTGTCAAAGTGCTGGGGAGACCCAGGGAGTCTGGCTGGTACCCAGAACTAAGCTTGAGTGCTTATCACTAGCACTAACAGGAAGATGACTGCTGCCGGGACAACTTCCATAGAACCTTCACTACTGGCAGGTCAGCTTAGCAGGAAGGCTGTTTTCTGGGAGATTAGATAACTGACTTACACTCTGTCTCTGCACTGCCTTCAGTGGGATAGGATATGCAATGTTAAGTATTGTAGCCAGGGTGGCCAATGAAGCTACCCGGTTTTCAGGTGGAGATTAAGGCATACTCCTTACATCAAGGAGGATGCCAACCCTCTTGGCCCTGTAGCTTTGCCTCCCTTTTTTGCTGTTCTGTCATGGTAGAACTGACTGAAGATGCTTACCTCATGTGTGCTTTCCATGTCACATTGGAACAGTCTGATCTAGAAAAAACAGGAATGCTTTGTCTAAAGAGTATACAAGAGTTGTGCTGGTGACAAAAAACCCAGGTTGCTCAAACTCTGAATTGAATTGCCTTCTGTGCAGCTTGTGCATGGCTGAGAGTTAATGGCAATATAAAACGTAGTGGTGCACATCCTCCCTATTCTGATGATGCCTTTGGACTGCTTTCTCCAAAGCTATGCACCCAGTGCTGAGAGGGGGTCAAACTATGCCCAGCTCAGATCATTTAATTCTGCTTTTCCGGATGGATAATTTTCTCCAGTCCTGGTCCCCTAGTATTTCTTTTCCCCCATGGTGGAGAGCATGCAGAACTGTGGCTGCACCTGAACTCAGAGCTGCGCACATGCAGCATGGGCACATGTAATGAAGGAGAGCTGTTTCCTTTGATTATTCAGAACTGAGCTATGTGTGCGTGTGTAAATCTGAATGACCTTTCTTCTTTTCATAGGCATAACATGGGGCAAGGTAGTGTCCCTTTATGCTGTGGCAGCTGGGCTGGCAGTGGACTGTGTACGGCATGCACAGCCAGCCATGGTTCACACCATCGTAGACTGCCTGGGAGAGTTTGTCCGCAAGACCTTGGTGACATGGCTGAAAAGAAGAGGAGGCTGGGTAAGAGATGATATCTGATGAAGCTTGCTTCAACATATGCAGACCAGAAAACATCCCAGTTAATGAAAGTGAGAGTGCCCCCACTGCAGCTTTATGCGGAAAACCATTGAATGAGATTCTCTTCCACAGCCTTATGGCCACCACTGTCCTACTTGCACTTGTGCTAGACTCCATTTAGCTCTGTTACTGCCTCGTGGTCCTGTTCTTGAACAACAGCAGCTATTCTGGTCCTCAGCTTCCTGTGTAACTGTGCAAGACTAATTCAATCTTGACCCACCAGGGCCTATTCTGTTCCTGACCTGAACATCTCTAGAGCTGCCAGCTGGTCATAGTGTGAGACTGAAACAGGGGTCATTCTCTGCGTCAGCTGTTTTCTAGAAACTGAAAAAAATCAGGCCTGCCAACTTAATTTACCTTTCACCTGCCCCCCCCTGTTCTCCAAGACAAAGCTTATTATATTTATGGTGACTTACCACCGTCAGGAATATTGGAGGGATATTAAAACCCATTAGTTTGTGCCATTCCCTGACCTTACCCTGATGATGCTCCAGGAATAACTTCTGATATAGCTCAAATTGTAGCACACATGCTCTGAAGGGCACTCATAACACCCATCAACAGTAGGAGGGCTTGTGGCTCTGTCACTGGCCTGTTCTGAGGCTGTGGGTAAGACACAGTGCTGCTCTGCGTTGGAGTGTGCTCCATATCATATGGCTTTAAGCATCTGATTTCTTTGGTTCTCTCGATACCCAATGGGAAATACTTCTCTGGAGGATGGTTCAGAGCAAGGGCTTTGGTGCTGTGGAATAGCCAGACACAGAATCACAGATTATTTAGGCTGGAAAAGACCCTTAAGATCATCAAGTCCAACTGTTAACCTAACACTACCAAGTCCACCACTAACCCATGTCCCTCAACGCCACATCTACAATGTATGTATTTCCCAGAACACTTCATACTGAGGCACTTGATGACCTGTATGCATTAGGTCAGCTGACACTTTTCTAGTGACCTTCCCAGAAGACTGAGAGGACTGCTTGGCTATGTTAGCAGTTAGCAGCTGGGTGGTACACGTATGTACCAGGATCTCTGTGACTTTCTGGCAAGCATATAGACACTCCTTTGAGTGATACAACCAAAAGCACTTTGGTGTACTGCCTGGCAGATGCTGCCTGGAGCTAAATATTGCCATATGACACCACTGAGCTCATGGGACATCTTGTTCCCAAGGCATGCACTCTTTCCAGACTAAGGCACAGGAGCACATTCCCTCCTTTCCAAAAGGCAGTATTTATTCATGAGCCATCAGGAAATGGTTAGGCTCCCTGCCCTGCACAGACCTGGGGAGAGGGGAATGTCTTTTTCCAAACTGAGCATTGCTTTTCTGTACTGAGGCTTCCCAGGTGCGCCTGTAGCTGATTCAGTCACCTGTTTTCTCCAGGAGCGAAGGCACCTTTTTGATGAAGGGCAACTAGAAAAGTAGCATTGTTCTGATTTTGGATCTCTTGCATTTATGAAGTGTCATTGCCAGCTTAAATCATCCCTGCCTTCTCTAAAACTGTGATCTTGAGGCCAGCTAGTCAGGGAACTGTTTAGTTGGGCTGAAAAGTAACCTTTGATTTGAATGCCCTGATCTATTTAATTTTGCATCCACACAAATAATTGTGCTGAGGTAGGTGAAGAGGACATCCTGGGAAAGCGACTGTTTAAGTAGCACTGTTCCTGCCTGTGAAATTCCTGGCTCAGTATCATCTGAGGCTTACTTTAATTGGGTACCTGTAGAGTGGATTGAAATGTATTCTCTGAAACAATTTTTCCTTTGGAAAAAATCCAGTTTCATTAAAATTGAAATGTTGCATGGGAGCATGCCTCCTGCTAGTTTCCAACTGTTTTTTTTTTTGTTTTGGTAAAACATGCGTGTTCTGATAAGTTAGCATCTTGGTTTAATTTTTGTATTGCATTCTTGGAGTTCAAAACAGGGTGTTTTGATAGTTCCAAGCGGATATTTTTGGAAAGTTTGTTGCATAGCAAACACGCAGAACCCACTCCCAGACCAGAAGTGGTTCTTTGCAGCTGAAGAGATAAGTCCTGTCCATTGCTAGCTCCTTCTGCGGATCCTCCCTCTTTGGATGGCCAGCACATTTCTATTGGAGATGCTGAACCTATGCTGCTTGCTCTTGGGATCTGGCCCTAAGAAAGGGAAGCCAGTAAAAGCTGCTGGGTTGTCCTGATTATAGCCTGTCTCCAGTACCCTTATCAGCAATTTTGGGCTGGAACAAGGAGATATTTTTCCTCTAGAAGTGAGTCTGGGGAAGGGCTGCAAATCCTATTGGCATCTTGTGCTGTGCTTCCCTGAACGTTCTTCCTCTCGATCTGGGTACTGTACTGTGAAATTTCCCAGCCTTGTTCACAAATGGGCCAGACGAAACAGCTCTGTAGTGGGGACCTTTCCATCTGCTGCCTGACTTGGCTGGCTGTTGGTTTGTCTTGGCATGGAGTCCTTGTTTCCCCTGTGCACATGGCCCCAGTCTCTTACGCATCGGCTCAGGTTGAGGCTGCCAAGAGGAACCACCATGCTCTGAGCTGTTTTGGAAAAGCCACCGTGGAGACCTTGGAAAGGCATTTGAAATTCTCCACTTGGCAGTAGATTCCCATAATGCCTTCATAGGGTGGAGAAAGACCCTACCCCCCAAAGCCCAACCCAAAACAAACCTCTTAGAAGAAACAAGAAACATTTAACCCTTTGAGACATCTTCTCTCCCTGGGGAGAGTTTGCAGCCTCAGTAGTGGCTCTACAGTAGAATAGAAGATTTATGATTTTTTTTTAGCAGCTGTTAAATACATTTGCTACAAAGAAGAGCATGTGACTTGAACTTGTTTGAATAATTAACAAGCAAAGATCAAACTGCCATTGCAACAGTTTATCAGTGCCTCATAAGACTCAAAGACCTGTTTTATTAAGTAGCTTTGAAATTTTCAATTCCAGTGCCTTATCAGTTGTGCTTATTTGGATGATAACCGCTAAGGCAATTGTTAAACAGCAGAATGATTTTGTTTATCTAAACAAGCAAGTACAAATGTGTGAGTGCTTCTGTCGGCAGCTCCTCTTTGATTAGCCACAGTGAAGTCATTGCCCTTGGTAAAGCATAGCACAGCTTTAAGGAGTTCACACTTTCTCATCTGGAAGTTAACCCTCTGCAGCTATAATCAACATGTTGTGTATCTTTGGGCCTTGTGCTGTTTCACGAGGCCTTCAGAGTTTAGGTTTTTTATTGATTAGCTACCCTAACATCTGAATACATGTTCAAACAAGTACCTACACATCATGACTTCTCTGGCCTAAAGACAGCTCGACACAACTGTGTTTTAAATATGACACCATGCAGGCCCCTAAAATTGGACAGGCTGGATCAGTTCAGGCTTTATTCAAATGCAAACAGGGTGAGTTTACTAAACCATCACCCATTTTACTTTCCTCCATAATACAAATAAAGGTACCACAGGTACTACATTGCAGCATCTTCTGTTACGTGCTATCTTGGCTGCTTGCTACGTTTGCTTGTGCTTTTGTAGCTATAGGCAACAACATTTCCATACCTTGGTGTTCAGCCTCAGGACACTCCATATGCTGATTCAGCTTCCTCCTGTCATCCTGTTTCTTCCCATCCTTGCGTGCCTGTATTCATTCCTCCTTCAATCTTTACTTGTCAATTATTCATGGGCTCAGCATCTCCTAATGCTCCTGAGAGAACAGCAGTTCATTGTGATTCAGCGTGCTAGCCTTTCAGACTTCCTTGTGAGGGAGGAACTGTTGGAACTGTGTGGGAGGCTATTGAGGCTGCTGTCAACAGACCTTTGGTCTGTAGGTGATGATGGAGTTCATTAGTGCAGCTGTACTCGCTAACCAGATATGGGGATTTGTCCCTTCAATCCTCCTTTTGTTTTCTTCTAATTATTGCCAAGGTCGGTCAAGTGAGGCTCACCCATGTCTTGAACACAATACTGGAAAAGATTATTGGAGTATTTAGCAGCTCTTATGTCCCATTTTACAGGAGGAACATCTCAGGGTTGAAAGTCTGACTTCCCTCTGCCTGGGCAGTGAGATTTGTGTCAGAAGACAAGCTTGGAAGATTGCTGAACTAAGCTTGTAAAGAAAAAGCTTTTGGGGCTGATGAATACTTGCCTTCCTTGTGACCCAATTCTTGCTCACATTTGCCACCCAAAAGCTGTTTCTGAAAATCACATCAAGTTGATATGCTAATGGTGCACCCTCTGTCACAGAACTACAGTCTGTATCTCCTTGTGCTAGGCTGAGGTTTACCACAAACTCAATTATGTTGCTGGCAGAACTTTCTTCCCCCCACCAGAAGATGCAATTTTCTCTCCACCTCTGACCTGTTCACTGTATCCTCCAGATATTTTCCACTTTCTCCTCCCAATGCCAGCCGAGATCTTGTCTTCATGAATTTGCTGGACTGTTGTTATTTTTTTATACATTGCAGGCCAGCTTCTATTCTTGTTAATACTTGAAACCAGCTGCCCAAGCAATCTTTAAATCTGGCCCACGCGTCTGGGAGGCATCTCTGGCAGCATACGTATTTCCACAAACAAAGCTTGCATTGCTTTAGATTTAAATTGCTTGAATGAATTCCAAATAAAACATTAAGGCAAGACAAAAAGTGCAAGCAACTTGAGCTGATATTAAACAGGACAAACTCTAGGAAGCATCTTGCTTTACAGAAAAGGATGAGAATGCTGACATTGCCAAGGTTTCCTAGTCCAGGGGAAGAAAGTTTCTTTTATTCAACTATTCAATATGGAAAATGCTTGACAATCTTGTAGCATTATTTCCCCAGGGGTGGCTGAAAAGGAGGATACTTTGCCTTGTTGATGCAGAATGAAGAAAATGTATTTTGCAGAGCTCTTGAGCCTTGATGGTGTGGCAAAGTAGTGCTGCAGCAGTGGTGGGGCAGTGCTGCAGCTTGTGGGGTCGGGAGAGCCTGCTGCGGCGGCTGATGTGGTTCTGGGCATCTCTCTGATGATCTCTCTTCCCTCCTCATTAGGCAGACATCACAAAATGTGTGGTGAATACTGACCCCAGCCTTCGCTCCCACTGGCTCGTGGCTGCTGTTTGCAGCTTTGGTCACTTCCTCAAGGCTATCTTCTTTGTCCTGCTGCCTGAGAGATGAATCCAAGTCACCAAGTGCAACCCTCCTACCCCATCTCCTCCCCCACTCCAGAAGCAGTGGTAATGGCAATCTCTGAAGAGGAGGAAGAGAAGAACTGGGACAAACAAAAGGCTTGTTCACCTCTCCCTTCAGCTGGGAGCAGATGATCGACCACAGTCTCCTTTTTGCAGCCACAGGAGCCTCTTGCCATTAATCCTTTCAAGAGTCTTGTTTTGCTGGGTGACTTGTGTGTGTGGCGTGGACATTGCCAGTCCCTGAGCACACTGATTGCAGCTGTGTGCAGTGTGGACTGTCATACATCTTTTACTCACAGCTGTGTTGCATGCTTATACTAGTGACAGGCAGAAGGGAGGAGGAAGGGGATATTATTTGAAATGGGATAGAAAATAGAGGGGAAGAGTCCTTCCTTCACTCAATGTGATTCTGCTTTCAGTCCTCAGACTCGCATTGATTCTTCTTGTTACATTTGTGCTTAAACTCCATCTCCTCCTTTATACATAACTTTTGACTTGCTGGGCTCTGCCCCAGCCCGGCATGGTGGAGGGGATTGTCAGCTGTGGGTTTTTAATGTGACAAAAACAAATGTACTGACATCAGATACCTCTCTCTGACATACCATGGAAATCAGACAGAGTGACTGTGTGAGGGGGCAGGACTAGAGAGCAGTTGCATGGGATGCAGTTTGCAAGTGTGTTTTGTTGACCCCTCTTACTGCGCTTGCATGCTGTTTCAAACAGGAGAGCGAGGGGCAATGCCTTCAAGCAACAACTCGGGATTGAATTTCATAATGAAGAAAAATGTTTATTCCACTGGGATTTTGTCAGAGTTAAGCATGTAAGTAGGAAAGGCTGGGGGGCATGGGTAGGAATTCAGGAAACAGTAAGTGAACTGTCTGGTGGTTGGTGTGAAGGGGGAAAGCTGCGTCAAAAGTAGCTGATTTATGTTTCTCCTTTAATGTATCCAGAAGTACAACTCGCAGTTGTCTTTGTGGCAAACAATAAAAGACAATAGGTGGTGTTTCACTATTGCAAAGGGTATTGTATTTGTTTCCAGAGTTAAAAATTCCAAAAAAGGCCAGAACATTGCAGAGACAAACACTCAGGCCATGCTAAAAATACTTCAGCTTTTCCCCTGGTAGAACATGTTAATGTGTTAAATCTACAACTCGCCTGGTTCATGCTAGGAATTTAACCCATGTTGTTACCATGTCAGAAAGATGCTGCTTTCACCAACAAAAGTGGGGCCTGCAGCCTTCAGCAGGGGAGGGCCATGGAGCCTCTTCTCTGCCAAAGCCTCATGGGAGACACCCTGCTCAGTACCTTGCTTCCGAGCAAGAACATGGTGTCACACAAGAACACTGTTCTGGATTAAGAACACGTGGCATTATATGAGATTTTGCAGTTGGTTTTGGCTTTTTTCCCGATTTCCCTCTCATGTCCTGTGTTTAAAGGGGCTTTACTGTTTCCATCCAGAAGTTACAAACAGGTTTGAGAATATCTATAAATATATATATATATAAATATATAAATAAAAGAAAGCCTTTTTTTCCCCAGTTATATCTGTAAGACAGGTTTCTGCTAGTGTTAGTAGTGCTGTGCTCTGACCAACAGAACCACTGGCAGAGGGATATTTTAGGGATATGTAGGTGGTTGTACCCTTGCAGAGTCCTGCTTTTGACTGGTCTAGCCTTTTGCATTTCTGCTGGTGCCTTGACATGTGGGTTCTGGGCCCGGCTTTACCTGTAGTATTACACCTGCAGTGAAAGGTGCTTTAACGTCTCAGTATACTAGTACTTTTGCAGTAGTACAGTAATTCTTGTGGAGAAAAACTCATAAAAGACAACCTCCCCCTGTCCCCCAGGCCCCCAACAAAAAGACTCACCAAGGAGAAGCCTCCTGTTCTGTATTGAAGCTGTGTGCTTCTTTTGGCAGTGTCTGAGCAGACTTTGGCTGCACTATTAAAAGTTGGGTGGGGATTACACTGAGAAAGTTCCCAGTGTAGATGCAGCTGATGGTGCCTTGAGTTTGGCGCATTTTTGTGTGTGTAAAGCTTGCAGCAGTTCTCCAAATAAAACCAAATTGCCAAAGGAATATGTTTGGGTTTTTTACTTCCTGAGATAATTATATTGGCGTTAGGGTTTTTTGCTGGCATCTCTCCCACTTGGGATTTTCTTCCTTAGATTCCTGATAGATCTGGCATACATGGTAAACTAATCACACTTTGAGCAGCACAGAGAGGATCCCCTCTGATCTGCAACAGATGCAGTAAAAGCAGTATAGTTCGTTGCAGAGGGATGCAGCTTTGTTGTTTTAAAGGAGCTTATGAAAAAGTAGGCTTTGTATTTCTGGAAATACCCTGGTTGTGTGCAGACTTTGACTTGGACAGGTTTGCAGCTCATAAAGTCCAGCTTGCCGTATCATGCCTAGTGGTTTATGAAGTGTATGTGAGTTAATGGAGCTAGCACAGTTGAACACTGGGACTGTCAAGACTTTTCTCAATCTAGATATTGTTTTGAAATGTTATGCTTAAGGCTATGACTGCTTTTTCAGTAAACAAGTGATATCAGAGGGGCTATTAAGGAACATAAAGAGTTAAATGCACCAATTAAGTGGATTTAACAAAAAGACAATGATAAGCCAAATAAAGCAGCATTGCTGGAAAGGAATGTGTGTGGGTGGAGAGGGGGTTACAGAGGCACGAAGACAAAGACTCCGTCTGAAAACTACTGATAAGGAAGAAGTGGTGGAGCTCCTCACAAATAGGTTTCAGACTTCTCTCCCTTTCTTTTTGCATTTGCTAGTCCCTGCAACATGTGTACCGGAGCTGAGCAGAATTCTACTGCCCATCTTGCACTTAGTGTTAAACGAGGTTGATATTTTACCCTTCTCTCTCCCCCTGCAATAACCATATCAGCACCAGTCCTGCTACCAAAATAAACAGCAGAATTGTGCACACCACTGTGCATTTGGGAAGCAACAGTCTTGGGCCTGATTCAGTCAAGTATTTGTGTTGCATTCAGTTTCAGTTGTAATATTTAGGCTTTTCAGAGTACTTCCAGAGATCCTTTACAATCTCAGCAGTTCTGTGGTTCTCTGATGTTTCTTTTCCCTTTTCTCTTTTGGCCAGTCCTGCCTGCTGGGAGACATCAGGGTTCATTGTTTATCACCCCAATAAACATTTTCCTTTTATATGATTGGTGAAGTTCCTAGGAGTGCTTCTAATTTATTGAGCTATTAAAGAAAACCAAAAATGTAAGTACAAAGGTTAGTACTATTATGCTGCTTCATACTGCAAGCCTGTCTGTTGTTCCTCTTCCAGCATCAAAGACTGAAACTCCCCAAACTAGCTATCTCACATTTTTTCCCTAGTGTTTCCAATTATCTGCTCGAGAAAATAGCTTGTAGTGAAAGTTGCCTTAATTTTTTCAAGATGTTTTGATCACATTGAATGTTCTTATGCACAAACTGTTTTGAGGGGGTTTGCTCCCTGTCCCCAGTCACCTTTCAGTCCACTGCCCAATTTCATGCCCTTTTGCTAAAGGACAGTGGTCGTAACAATGGCAGGGGACAGACCTCCTTTTAGCACTGGGAAACGTGGCTGCTTTCACCCTGTTAGGCAGCAGTCACTCAGCACACATAAAATCCACCCAAGTTTTGCTGCCTCCTGCCTTGCTGTCACACTGGGACAGGATGGGGGCATGTGAGGAAGGTGTTGCAGTGGGGGCCAGATGGATGTGTGGGAGAAGCCGAGGTAGTCACAGGAGGGAAAAAGGGTTGGAGATGAGGAAATGGCATCTTAAGTATTTTAGTGGATATGGAGTATTTTGTAGATTGAGAGCGGCCTGTGTGTTAGTACAGCAGGGAACGTCAAGGTCAGAGAGTTGAGCCTGGAGGAACCTGAGTTTCAGCACTCCTTTGTTCACAGAACTTGCTCCAGTGAAGATTGTCCCACCCCCCCGCCCAGCACTTGTTGGTGCAAGTCAACAGAAATACCTGCTTTATCAAAAACGTAGGGAGCAGAAAGCTGTCTCGGCTCAGGTATTTCAATAACGAGCATTTGAGCAATGCTTATCATGTCCTAGACATGATATTGCTTCAACGTCAGCCTTACACCTCTCCCTTGTCAAACACTGGCATTAGGTTCACCTTCTTCAAAGCAACTGAAGCAGCTGAAGTGGTCTGTCTCACAGCAGATGTCACTTGTGTTCCTGCACTGCTTTTTCTCCTGTAAATGGAACGAAAACAATCTGTGGGGCCCTTAATTTATCAGACTTGCATCTGTATTATATACTGAAGTATGGAACAATAGCGTCAGGGAGTGACATTGAGGTTTCCTGGAAAACTGCATTACCAAACTTCCTCATTTTCAAACTTGTTTAGAACCTGAGAAAAAGCTCTGTAGGTTTTTTTTGTTTTGGTTTGGTTTTTTTGTTCTCCTTCTAATGTGCAAAGCTTGCAAGTGGTTTTTTTGCACACCGTTAAGCTGAATATGAAGGAGGTTTCAAGGTCCTTTAGACGGCTTTCTGAAAAGATCAGGCCCCTAAGGCATTCTGACGGCTTTGCCAAGAGCCTTCTTGATGTGGCTCCCATCAACGTGTGTCTCCTTGAATTTCTTTACTAGTGTTGTTATAATTTTTATAGGCATGGATTTGCCACAGATTAATTATTCTCCTAGGGCAACATGAAAACAATGCATGCTACTAAATTCAAGACAAGAAAACAGTAATTTAATGTACTGCTGGCAGACTCTATAAATTTCTTCTATGCAAGTGATTTGACAGATGGAGTTTTAATACTCCCTCAGAAAAGCCTGTAACCTCTTTAACTCTAAACATTTTGACCCACTGGGATTAAAAGCCCCTAGCACAGCTAAACAGAGTGATCCTTGGTTGAACTTTACACCGTCTCCCAGAACCTGGAAGTGCATTGCATGTTCAAGCAGAGTCTGTGGGAAATAGTGTGTTCCTGGGTCAGTCACACGACATGCAGTCCATGTCCAGGCAAGGCCATATGAAAAAAACCTTCCCCTCTCACAGAAGAAAAAAAAAAAAAAAAAGAAGAAGTGTTGGGAAGGGAATTTCCGGCTTCCTTACAAGCATATTTAAGAGCTTTAGCTCAGTAGAAACTTCTCATTTCTCTGCCCATATACCAACAGAGAGCACTACAGCTTGTCTCCTCCATCACTGTTTTCTCTCCACTTATGTCAAATACTGAATTGTGTAGCTAAGCTCAGGAAAAAAAACACTGAAGAGATCAATCCCCTGTTGTTTAAAACTTCCAGTTCTGGCCCTGGCTCATGACCTTCACTCATACTTTTTTTAAGCTCCGTGTTTAAGCAAGATAAGATGTGTTTTCTACTTCCAGAACACCCTCATCCCTTGCTGGAACATGACTTGCACTGGGCTTGATCTTGAGATCCCTTTCAGTCGACTGAAGGGCAACTGCTTTGGACTTTGGAGGACTATGGGCAGTACCAAGGACCTTCATTGTCACTAATCTGATGGGAGCTGAAAGGACTTGGCCACTTGGCAGGATCAGACCCTGCAATAACGCTTTCTGTCCTGCCACAAGGTACCCTTGCACTATCTAGCCTGACTTTCATTAGGCAGGAGCCGGAGTTCCCAGAGCAGCTCCCTGCAACGCGGATCCATTCTCCTGATGTTCTGTGACACTGCCCAAGTAATGTAAAGCTACCCAAAAGTTGAAGTTGAAGCCCTCTCAGCGTCACAGTGTCACCTTTTTACTCCTAATGTAGAGGCTTGGGTCAGGGACTGGGCAGTGGCTGCCACAGGGACAGTTTGTTCCTGTTTCCCACCAGAACTAAGCCTGGATTTTCTGGTAATCTAAGAAGGGCATTTAAAAAAAAAAACACCAAACAGCCTTTTATTTTGATCTCCTTGGCACTTCAAAAGAAAAATTAAATCACTGGTAAGCTGCTAGAACATACTTGGCTCTCAGTTCCTCAGCCAGGAGATGTCCAGACTGCCGTTTTTAAGCCTGGCAAGCTTTTGCTGGCAAAATCCCTTGCCTGTGTTGTCAGGCTTTCTGTCCCAAGACTTGAAGTGTAGGTTTGCTGCCACAGCTCCTGGAGAAAGGTGTCTGACCCCATGTCCATCTGACCCAGCAGGTTGTTTTCTATCCAAGGCAACCCTTTGCCAAACATCTGGTGCTATGGCAGAGTTGTGTGCTGTCCTGAACAGCATTGTACCCGCAGCGATGGCCCCGTTGCCTGCTGTGTTTTACCTTGTATTAGGCCTGACAGCATGCATTTATACAGGGTGGAAAAGGAGAAAGCATGACTGACATCTGAAAGGGAGCAAACAACCCCAAAAGCGTTGTGGTTGTGGTTGTGTTGTGTTCAAAGCCTCTCCTGCCCGCTGGAAGCTTGCTGCCATCAGGGTGCGGGTACACACCGCTGGTTCCCGTTGGTACTCACTGGGCTGATACCTGCTGTAAGTCTGTAATTTGTGGCTAATGGCAGATTACTTGACGGTGGGAAAAGATGCTTTGAATATCTGTGCCCTTGGGTTTTATAGCTTAATTGGAGGAGAACAGCACTGCTAAAAATACTTACATGTTCAATGTAACATTTCATCTCTGAGGGAGAGCAATGGATTCACAAAGTTGAGCCAAGGCTGTGTATTATTACAAGCAATAAACCTACTGGAGTCTGTAACTAGCTAGATCGAAATTATGAGACATGCTTCCCAAACCCTGCAGCACGTCAGTGGGAAGTCTGGAAAAACTGCACAGCAGCTTTGCTTAAATTTAAGCAGCTTAATTTAAAAAATAAATAAATAAAAAATTAGTAGAATGCCCTGTGTTATTTTGATGTTGCATTTACAGCCTTGAGGCTTTCTGTGGGTTTGATGACTGGATGGAATGAGGATGCATGGGGAAGCTGAGCGAGATGTTTCTATGTTAAACATATTAATATCTGGTACAATGAGCTGCTTGAAATAGTTACATGCCTGGTGCTGTGAAGACTCTGTAAGGGGAGGTAAAAGTCAGGGTAATATTGCTGCTGCAGACAGTGGGCCAGTGTCCAAGCTGGACAGGACAGCCTGGTCTCCAAGGGGACCAGCTCAGGGCTGGCTGGAGATGCAGGGGGATGTTCTGTACTAGGTGACATTTTCAAGGCAGCCTTCAAAACCAGCCAGGCTCTCTGCAAGCTACCAAGCACCAGGATAAGGTGTTGTGGTAAGAGCATCTGGCAAGAGTGGGCTTGAGCCTGAGGTTGTGCCAGCAGCCGGGGGAGGTTCAGCCCTGGGGTGAGAGGGAAGAGCGCTGTGGTCCATTGAGAGACCTCAATGGGCAACATGGTCTGCATCCCTCCGTGCAGCCAGGCTGCGAGTCTGCGCTGTGTGAGGGTTCAGGGCAGTAAGAACTTGCCCTCTTAGGGTGGAAAATGCTGTACCTGTGTGAGTGAAAGCTCTAGTTACCAAGTTGCCACAGTGGAGGAGGGCTGGGCTGGGTTTCACAGCATTCAGTCCTGAGCTTAGCACATGCTGTAAGTCTGCCCTTAGCCTGCCATCATTTGGTGGAAAGGTTGCCCTGTTAGATTTAGTCTTCAGCTCTAGTTTAAGAAGTGGAGCTGGAGAAGGAGTGTACAGCCCTCCAGGGGATGGGTAAAGGCACAATAGCTCCCTGAGCAGCTGCTGTTGGGAGAAGGCAACTTGGCACCCATCTCAGGGCTTTGGCCCTTCGGATCATTGCTATGTCTCATGTCAAAGGGCCGTTTATATTTGCTGCCTCCCAGGGTGAACACAGTTCCAGGGCTGAGCAGAAACAAAGCCTTGGGGACACCAGGAGCCTAAACTGACAAAATGCTAAGATTAATTTGCAGTGACTTAAATCAGCCCATTTAGGAGCTCATAAAATGTAATACACTGAAGGAAAGGAGAAGGAAAAGCTGTAAGGAGAGCAGAGTGGTCCAGGAATGTCCCATGGATTCACAATGTACTTTCCAAAAACCAGTTATCTTGTGAAGATAGCTTCTTAGTAAGAAGCATTTGTTGACTGCATATATTTATGTCTGCAGACATAAAAATTTCAATCATCCCCTCTTTTGAAGGGAAGAAGAGCAGCTGAGAAAACATTTGCCCTTTTTCAAAGAGCTTTATTTACTTTGGGATCAGAGTGATTCAGCGTGGAGGCACCAGCTGGGGCTGGAGGCAGCATTGCACTTCCCTTGAAGATGGGCTTGAGGATTATATCAAAAGTGGAATTTAATCCAGCTATCTTTCACTTAAAAGATTTAGAAAAGTGCCTCCAATTTACTTCAGCAACTTCTCCAAAGACAGTGATGTCCTCAGGCTTTGAAGGAGTGAAATATTGGGCAGCTTGTCTCGAGGAGGTAGCTGTGGTCAGCTGGAGAATGGGAAGAGTCTTCCTGTGCTTGCATTTTTTTCCCCAGCCTCCCCCAGCTGCAGCTGACCTCCGGCCTGTGTCTCCGCGGGGCTGTGGGGCAGCGCTGATTGCTGATCGTGTTGCTGGTAGCTGTAGGACTGCCAGCATGCCAGCCTGCACCCAAGCAGCCAAGGCCGTGTGGGCATGTGGAGTGCTGCGGGAGCAGCAGGAGGAGCAGGACTGCACATAAATGCTGTTTTCTGCAGCATTTCCTGGCTTTTTCAATCACTAGTGGTGATCTAGCTATGCAGGGAAAAGCAGGTTATAAAGAACACAAAATACACTTTAAACTCTCATGCTGAAACTATTTCATGGTGCTGTAGTTTCTGCATGGCCTGCCCTGACCCATTACTACTGGCAGCCCCACGGCTGTGTGAAGGACTCGGGATTCTGCAACGCTGCAGCACACGAGACATAAAATGCAGGGGAGCACGGCACAAGACACCGGTGCAGCAATCCTGTACAATGACAGCATGAAACAGCCTCAGATTAATCCTGAGTCTAAGTCTGTGTTGGCTTTTCCACACTGATTTACTGTCCCTGCCCTCTGCAGAAAACTCTCTCCCCTGAGTGCTTGGAGGGACCTGCTTGCTCCACCACCTATTGTCATGCAGAGGATGCACAGAGCTCCTGAGAAGATTGGACATGCTGCTGGGACACAGCTGTGTTAAGCCTCTGGGTGATGCTGAAAAACCAGTTCTTCTCTCTTCCTGCTGCCCAGCACCATGCACCGCGTCTGCCAAGTACCTCAAAATCAAAGGCAAGCAAAGGGCTCTCTGGCCAGGGATGAGTGCTCTGGGTATAATCATCTGTGCTGTTAAACCAGCCAAATAGGTATCTGGTTTTGGATGGGATGAAACCAAGCAGCTCCTCCTGTGATGGGAGAAGTCTTTCATCTCATTTTGCCTGGCTGACAACTCCTGGCTTGACAGAGCACGAAGGGCACAGAGAGCACTGCAGGGTTTAACCTGCTCACTTAAAATGGGCAGGTTTACTGGGGCAATGCCACCTGCTTGTCCCAAAAGCCTGGTGTGATAGAGCAGCAGTCTCTCCTGGGGAGGTTGTGGGCAGCCTCCCTTACCACTGCCCACAGCCAGAGCCGGGGGCTGTGTCCCTGCAGACGTTTTGCAAATGGTGCCATTTGGGGAAATGCTGGGACCCTGACAGATGTGTATATACATGACGCAGACAGATGGGATTTACAGGTGCCAGCTTCCTGGCCTTACTTTCCAGGAGCAGGAGTATGGAGAGTGCGCAGAAGACTAAGAACAACATTTGAAAATGTGCCTGTTCTCCAGGCACTCCTGGTAGAACATAAACAGAGTGTTTGGAAAAAAACCCTGACACCTTCCTCTCTTCCTTTAATAACAGTTCAACCTGCCTAAAATATGTTGTTTGTCTTCAAAAGTAGTCTGGGAACCTAAACATTGCAGCTCCAGTCTCTCCAAGCCAGTCCTAAAGCCCACAGGCAGGAAAGCAGGCAGTTGTGTCTTCACCTCCCAGGCAGTAGTAGTGATGATGAGTAAACCCACCCACAGCGAGATGGTCATTTTCTTCTAAAACATTTGTAATTAAGAGCTCTGGTTCCCTGGTGATGTGTGTTCTATAAAGCATTAAAAATAAATCCGTTAAATAATGGAAGCAACCATCACTGCTCTTGAAAAACAAAACAAACCAGCAAAAAACCTGTGCACCAAGAGGAAGCAGAGTTTGGGCTGCCTTTCCAGGATTGAGATGCTGCTTCTGCAGATGCAAACATTTCTGGGCATGCATTTGTGAACTCAGCTGAAGCCGTGGAATGGAAGTTACCACCCTGACATTATCCACACAAACTCAAACCCTCAATTAAATCTGGAGTTTGTGCCCTTCTGATGGCAGCCACCCTGCTTTCCCAGCACACATGATACTTGAGAAAGTGAAGCAGATGCAAGAACAGACTCATGTCTGCTTTTCATAATGCCTCTCCATCTTTTCTTCCTGCTTTTCTCCACTGCCGCTTGGCCAGCACAACCTCAAGCCCAGCCGCTGGTCCTCCAGCTGTGCCCTCTGCCCACCAAGAGATGCTGGCAATGGTGTTGCAGTGGCAGCCAGCTCTCCTGGTGCCGGCCTGATGGCAGACATCTGCTTGCCACAAGCAGCTGAGATGTTGCAAGCTGTTCTGCATAGGCACCATTATAGTTAGGGAAAAGGAATAAAACCCATTACAGTTGGTATCCAGATACAGTATGACTTTGGTAGGTAAGACTCCATGCTGCCCTGAAAAAAACGTGTCCAGAAATGCTTGTCTTACTCTTCCTTAGTCTTTTTGTAAAATTCCCTGGAACATAACTGTGGAGGGGAAGCATGGCCAGTCTGTGGAAGACTAGAGCTCTTGGGAACCCCACCTCTGACCCTTGCTGTTGGACAAACGAGTGAACAGGCTACAGGCTATGGCAACATGCAGCTCTTGCTCCAAAGAAGCTTGATATGACTCATCCTGGTGATTTGATGAGCAAGGGAGAGGAATCCTGAGGGCAGGTTTACTCCTGCTGTGCACAGTTAAGAAAGCCATAGGAGGGCTTTTCCTCACGCCTTTCCAGCAAACCCCTGGGCAGCTGTGTCTAAACGTGAGAGAAGCCACCAGCAGCAAGACCTGGGGCTGCCTTCCCCAGGGAGATGGGCAGCTGGCAGTGTGACCAGAGACTAGAGACCTTGAAGGCCCTTAGTGAAGCTTTGTAGTGCAATTCATTTAAAACCAACAGTGCAACCCAGAGAAACCTTCTCCACAGCACTTTGGTACATAAAAAACCCAAACAGCATATTTTTTAAAACTGCTCCATTTGAAAATAACCAAAACCCTATAATCAAAAAACATACCTCGTTCTATTGCCTTTGTCACTGACCAGATTATAATATTTCTCAACCCAGGTTAACGTCTGGGCCCAGGGAACGGCTCTTACTTGCCATGTTACAGCTCGCCGAAAACACGGCCATCCCAAATTCCTTTTTGGTAGGAGCACGATGGTGACAACCATTAACCTCACACAACTCCGTTCTCTGGCTGTTTTCACCCAACACCAAATGCCCTCGAGGCACACATGGAACTTGCCCATCCTCCTGCATCACCCACCAAGGGCTCCCAGGTCCCTGAGCAAAAGCAATGCCACAAATGGGGTCACCTTTGCCTGAAGCAGGAATGACCCAGCCTGTTTTCCCAAGCACATATTGCAGGTGCACTACAGGAACTTTATCCCCTTCTGCAGGACGTGAAAGCTTTGATTGGGCAGGGTCAGCTGGGCTGGCAGATCCTCTGGTGTTGACTAACCCGGCAGCCTTTGCTAAATGTGCAGCCTGATGTTTGAAAGCGCCCCTCCGCCCCCATTGCTTTCAGTGGAGTGTTTAACAGCCCATTGCACCGTTGCGTTTTCCCAGAGGCTGCTGCATGGTAGGGAATGTGATCTACTCACTCGATGCCATGCTCTTTGGCCCAAGTGTCGGTGAGATTGTTTTGAAATGAGCTCCGTTGTCAGATTCATTTCTTCCTGGGGTGCTGTGTTGCCACAGGACTTGTCTTTCAAGGCCCAGGACAGTGTTTTGGGCTCTGCCGTGCACCGCAGAATCAGATGTGGTGCGTGTTGACAGCGGCTTAGTGGGATGTTAAATCTGACCCGGCTTGGAAGAAGCGGCTGCCTAAGGAAGACACCAGCGACAGGAGGAGGACTCCAGAGAGGGGAGTTCATGAGCCGAGGCCCGCGCCTCTCTGGCTCTGCCACAGACACGGTCACCTGTGGCCAGCTGACAGCAGCAGTGGGAAGATGCAGCGCTCTCTCTGTGCGTGTGGCTCCCAGGACAGCAGAGTAGGGCACAAGGAAGGCGATGTGCATGTCACCCGCCGCCTGCTGTCTCCAAGGCTCCCGCCTCTATGTGATTGCGATCCCTGCCACGCACTGAGTGTTCCTTTGGTTTGCCAACTATTTCTGGAAATAGGAACCTGTCCTTGCAGGAGAGGAGACCCACCTCGTGTGTCCCGCGGGTGGTATTGGGATTGATTGTGATCAGCGTGCTACTGAGTGGAATGCTCTGGGCAAAGGCACGCAGCCAGCCCTGGAAATGTGGGGCTTTGGACATGAGGTGGTTAGTGCCAGAAAGGGCACGCTGAACCCACCCGAGAGAGAGGGATGAGCCTCCAGGAGCTGCTGATCTTAGCAGGCTGGCTCTGCCACCCCTTCTTCACCAGGCCTTTCTTCAGGCGCACAGACAGCTTGAGGCCAAGAAGTGTCTGCAGTGCCCCCAGACGGGCTTTGCTGTGACCCCCCAAGCTGCTGTTGCTTAAGAAGAAAGAACAGGGACGGTCAGCGTGGGTCAGAGCTGGCGGCAAGACGAGAGCTGCCAGCCTGGACCAGCTGCCACCAGTGGCACTAGGGCCAGGAGCACCGTGCGAATGGCCTGGAAAGTCAAGCAGCTCCCAGAGCTTTCCAGGGCTCAGGGATCTCTGTGTGAGGGCAGTGAGCAGGAGGGAAGGACAAGGTAATCCCTCTGATAAACTATGGGAGACTGCAAGAAAGGGTGGAGAATCTCTGAAGTTCTGGACTTTTTGCCTTTTTTTTTTTTTAAGGTCTGCCAGAGGTTTTTGGCAACGGCTGTGCTCACCTGGGAAGGCGAGATCCCAAGTCCAGTCAAAAGCCCACCAAACCTAACAATTCCACACAAACCGGTAAGAAATAAACTACGCGCCCATGAAAGTGTGACTACATTCCTGTAGCTATCAGCTCAGACCAGGAGACAGAGCTTGTTCTTGGCCTTGTGTGGCTCCCCTGTGTCCTCCAGGAAAGCCACCCGCAGGGAATGTCGCTGTTTTCATTTTTCCAGAGGCACCATTTCTTCCAAAACGACAGCAATAATCCCAAGGAGTTGTGTATGAAGTGGCAGGACTTGTTTGCAGAGCAGAAGCGGCAGGGCCTGGAGGCTGCGGTGGAAGAGAGCGACACCTGACCCAGGCAAGGCCGCGTGTCCTGCCCACAGAGCAGCTAAAGCTGCTGGCACAGGGACAGGCGAGGTGAGGGTGTCCCCGGGAGAGCTGCTGCTGGCCACCCCCACCCTCCCTGGGCGAGCTCTCTGCTCTGAGTCCTCCGGACAGCACTGGACTGCTCTCTGGGCACTGTGCTCTCATCATAGCCATCTTACTTGTGTCCAGTTTGGGGTGGATGAATCTACACTTTCGGTGCATATTTTTTTCTTTTCTCTGGCGGTGTTCATTTAATGAGTTCTTAAAAAAAATGCTGTAATGCTGCAAAACCACCACAGTGCCTAGCCTGGGCTTTTCAGAGCAGAAATGCGACATTATTTAAACACATGATTATTCACAGTATTGTGATGAATGCAGGATTAAAAGAAAATTCACCATGTCTGGATACACCAGTGCTTTAGGGAGCAGGAGAATAATCTTTCAGGGTTGGAAGACATAAACATGCAAAAAAAGAAGACATTTTTTTGGCAGATCTGATGATTGCAGCGAGGCCCAGTTGTTTATGTTCAGGCCTGAGGTGCTCTGTAAGCCCTACTTCCTTGGGCAGCCTGGCCTTCCACTGGAGCTGGGCCTGCACTCTGTCCTAAATACTCTCTTTTCTCGATGCCTTATTTTTTTTTTAGTGGCAAAGCTGGCCTTTTTCATCTGTCACTTTCTGTACGCAATAGCAGAACAGATTTGTTTCCCTTCAAAAACAAAGGCTTTTGGCTCAAATAGATGACCACTCCGCAACCAGCCCTTACGTCTGGGTTTTTGGTCACCCGTACCATGGCTAATATAGGTTGCACATGTGTAAAATTGACGTTATAGTGGTACAGCACTGCTGAGTCTGCACAGGCCTCCACTGATAAGAAAGGCAAAGCTTAGATGCGTTGATGGGGGCTGGATGCCTCCATAACATAGTAGCTTACACTGACTTCACTACTCCATCATTATTATTTGCTTATTCCAGAATCTTTTTACATTTCGTCTCACTCCTCTTAGCATTTCCATCTCGATGTCCTGAGTGGAAGGAGACAGAGGCAACTTTGGAGCAGCTGCTGCTAAATCTGGGCCCAGGACTCGCTCATGCAGTATCAGTTTCTACATCTGCCTCTTTCTTGCAAATGAGATGTACCTGCTGGCAAGGGCTGACACGAGTGCCATTGGCCACTGTAACCTGCCCTTCGACCAGGGATGCGCCATACCATCAGCTGCCAGCCCAATGTTAATGGGATAAATGTACAACAGACCCAAGAACAGCTTGACCAAGGGACTTGTTCAGGCACTGCCATGTGGCAAACTGGGTGAAATTTTCCGTTACTGAAACTTTCAGAGCTGAAAAGTGGAAAGAATATGTTTCTTATTTGAACTAAGTTATAATCATCCTGCAAAAACAATGTCTCTTAAAGGCTGACAGCTCAGGCCTGGCACAGAGGCCTCTGCAAGCAATTTGTGTGCTTGGGAAATTGGAAGCAAGGTGAGTGGGGAGCACAGTGAATATGTGCTGTTAAGGAGGAATTTGGATGCCTGCAGCTGCTGCAAGCTCTGCAGGCCCCCCCTGGGGGCAAATACCCAAGTTATTCCCTCCTGTTTGGCTTTGCCCATACATGAAAGACGTCTCCTCCTAACCATGGCTACCTGGTTGTATCAAAGGAGGGGAAGGAGCCATGGCGGCAGTGCAGGATGGCAGCCGTGCTGGGGAGTGTCCATCACCACCTGTGAGCTCTGCGGCTGCTGAAGCCAGGCATCCTGCATCGTGGTGGCACTATCCTGAGTCCAACTCAGGGTGAACATCCATCCATAAGGCTCCTTCAGCATGTGGGGTATTTGAGGGAGGCAGTGCCAGGCAGTCAGGTGGCAGCATCTCCATGACTTTGGGAGGGGAGGAGTTTCTACCTCCACCCAGTCGCTCATGTTATTTGATGTTTTGGAGCTGTATCTCCCCAGCAGATAAAAAAGGGTCTTTAAAAGTAGCCCCCATTCAAAAGTTGCAGGGGGGAATTGACAGACAGAGCATGGTTTCTGGAGCTTTGTTGCCTTTGGAAACTAGGCTAAAAATATCCTATTCTGGGCTGACAGCTCTGCCACAACAAGCAGCCGCCGCAGTAATGCAGGGCATCTCCTTCGCAGCCTGTCTTTTGGCTAATCCATTCAACAGTGCACACCAGATTTCAGCTGAAGAATCACTGATCTTTCAAAGATTGTTACTGACTGTATTCGCTCAAGCAATAGCCAAGGTTATGCTCTGACACTTTGCTCCTGGTTTTTGCATTAAGATAGTCCAGGTGATGCCGTTCTTGGTGGCGATCCCATCCTGGCAGCTTTGGGCCTGCTGTAAGGTACATGTGGTGCCCACAGAGCTTCACTTCACAGCTCCCTTCCCATGCCTCTGTTGCTTGTCTCATGCTACTTTTCACCAACACCCCAGGTTTCAAATTATGATCACCTTGCTGATTCTGTCCATGGATGTCTCTTCCATGACAAAGGTATGAATTCATTGTGAAATGCTCAGATATGTGGGCATGCTTTTAGGCTAGTGAGCCTTTGCTGACTGCAGGTGTGCAGCCTGGACATGTTTCAACCGTGCTGCAAACAATCAGCAACTTTAAAGAAAAATTAAATTATCAGGCCAGGTCTTGACAAATGCTCTCATCTGGTGTATGAAATCTGTTTAATTTATTGCTTTAAAAAAAAAACCAAAAAAAAAAATGAAGCCAAAAAATCTCACCGGAGCCATACCTGCTCTGATCCAAAAGCTGCTGCAAACACACCTCTAGACTTAGGAGAAGTTGAGCGTGGGCTGCCCCGTGTCAGAAATACACACTTCTAGATCCTGGAAAGGCTTTGTTGTAGGGTCTCAGAGCCAGGTGCCCGGTGTTCAGGCCAGGGGCTCCATCAGACGGTTTGCATGGGAAGTCTCTTGCAGAGGAGAGAAAAGAATGAAGAAAGAAAATTCAGGGGTCTGTGTTCTGCAGCTTGCTGTGAGCTGCCTACAGTGACCTGGACGTGAGCAAGAGGCACCTAAGCAATGCTTTTTTGAGTCTGTGTCACTCCAGACTACAAAAGGAACTAAAAGCAGCCATGGAAAGTAGGTCTAGCTTCATACATGCTCTTGGTCTCTCAGGAGACATGAGACAAGCTTCCAAAAGACCTGTATTGGAATCCTGTCTCTGGTACTGATTTAAGAATACCAAAACCTTGCATGCTGGGAAGGAGAAGTCCAAAACTTCAAGGTAAGGAAACAAACTCCAAATTGCAGTAAGGTTTCTAATACTGTGGGTTGCCTTTTCTCAGGCACCAAGAATACATGATTCCCATTGGCTTTGCAGACTTAGGACATGAGACAACATCTCAGAAGAAAAAGAAAGTTGGGCTGTTATGTTAGTGCATAAATCTGGTGGCCCTCACAGGTTCAAAAGTTTGGCTGTGCATTTTGTAATGTCTCCCAAGAGCTGGTGTGGACGTGGCTTTGGATGTGAAGATGTTATTGATGCTTCTTCCTTCCACAGCCTCTCCTCTGCTCTGGTGCTACTGGTGAGAGAGTGATGGATTGAAGAGGCAATATTGAGTTTGGCTGAATGTTTTTTTCTGAATAAAAGAGTAAAAGATACATTTTGCAAGAGTTCTGGACACTGGTAGCTCCCCAAACAAGCTGCTAGCCTGGTACAAAGCAAGGCATCACCAAAGTGTTACAACACCTACAAGCATTGTGGGCTGTTGTATTCATCAGCCTGACAGCTTCAAGTTCAGTAGCTCACAGAGGCTTTCCTAGTGCACACACAATGGGACATGTGGATCTCTTTACAAGACCCCTGGATGAACACCCTCCATGCTCCAATCCATACAGACATGCAAGAGCTCCTGGCTGCACACAATTAAAGCAACATCATCAGAGCCAGCTTACAGACATGTGGGGCCTTCACGCAAAAATGGAGTGAAAAGGACTGATCATCCAAAGTGGTGGGAATAATACAGGAGTTACTCTGTTCGGGCTCTGAACGGAGGTTAGGTAACAGGCAGAGGTGCAGGCAGGTTGAAGCCCAAACAGAGCAGCAAGCTGTTCTCCTGTGTCGTTACCTTTAGAGAAGCAAGCAGGCTGCAGGCTGGCAGAGTGACAAGATTCCTTTCATGACTCATTTCAGAACTGCTTTAGTAAGCAACAATTTTGCACTTTGCTGTGATTGCAGAGGGTGTGAACTAAAAAAAAAAATTAAAAAAAAAAAAAAAATCATCAGAATCAGTTGAGCCCAACTGAGAATGAAGGCCACATGGCTGCAGGCTCAGCCTTAGGCTGCAAGCCAGGAGAGGGACATGCTGTCACCGATGTGTCACAAGGAAGACCAACACACACAAAAATGGAAGTAAGGTGTTCTTAAAGCAGTGGTTAGGATTTCAGTGTAGCTGTAAGGATGTCTTCCTCCCACTCATTAGCTACATGACTCATCCTGGTGATCTCATTCAGTAAAACCAGGCGGGTGCTACCATTCTGGATGGACTAAAAGGCAGGGCCACAGCTGCACAGGGAGATGCTGACCTAAATAGGTGATGCTGTGAGGGAAAATGCGCAGTAAGCGTTTCACAGCATTCAGTTGTGAACCTTAGACTGAGCTGGGAGGGAGCCCATGTTCAGGGTACCAAGGCGGAGAAGCAGAAACTTCTTGTTTCCAACCTTCCCTTTAAGTCTCAGCAAGGGAAAGGCAGCTGGCATGTCTGTGAAGCACTGGCAATCACGTTTCACTAACCTGAAGTGCTCTAAGTGAAGCCTCAAGAGCTCTAGAGCTGGATCTCATGGGCTTTATCATCTCTGCAACAGTGTGAAGTGCACGCACTGCATGTCATTGCCTGTGCTTACCTTCCACGTCTATTGGGGATATCCTCAGCATCACCACCTTATTTTCTGGTGCTGTAAAAAGCATCCGTACAGTGATCGGTGATATCAAAAAAATGAAAGATACCATGGAAACCTCTGGCAGTCTAGGCTGTTTTCAAAGACAGACCATTTTCTTTCCACTTCCACTTTGAAAGCAGACAGTGTTGAGATCCAGGAGAGTACCTCTAGCTAGCCTGCCACTGGGGTTTTGCTTTTTCCTTGCTCCCCCTGTACATTGCTTTTCTTTCTCAGCTTTCTCTGAGCAGCTAAGGTGATGAAGAGAAGCTTCAGAAAGGATAGCTGAGGCTGCAGCCTGGGCTGCTGCTGCCCTCTCCTGGGTCCAAGACAGCCAAGAAGACAAGAGGTGATTTTTTAAAAGAGAATGCTGCAGGCCTGGGGGTCAGGTCACTCTCCCCATGTCCTCTTGCAGCCTTGCAAGCCTAAGTGTTGGGGCAGCAGGCAGTGAACTGCCCTCGCAGGGTGCCGGACCCAAGGTTGCTGCCCAGGCTGGTGCCAGGGTTGGCCTGGCCCCACTGTTTGAAAACCCTTTTTCACTGAACCCCTTCACGACTCCTAGCGGCATTTATGGCTGGAAGATAGTTGACTAGGTTGGCTATCCCTTGCAAGGTTAACAGCTGTGCTGGCCCAGTATTGTGGGAGTCCATGGTTTCTGGACTCAGTTGCTGCCTGCTCTGTCCAGGATGGTTTTATTTATATTAAACTAAAAAGCCTTCAAAATAAGATGCTACAACTGATTACTTGTATGCTAGACAAGTCCGCAGCTTCCTCCTCTGGTCCCTTGCCCTGACTCCACGGCCAGCTGAAACAAAACCTCCTGCTTGCTGGTTTGCCCATGCTGTGCGTCTCCCCCGTCTAGGACCCCATCCTAGCCAGAGGGCTGTGCACCCAGCAGGGTGAGCACCCAGCCCTCCAGTGCAGGAGGGCCCTCACCCCAGCTTGCTCATGCTGCAACGAGGTGGGAGCACACTCCTCCTCCCCACTTGAGCCTCTGGGAAGCTTTTTGTCGATTGCCTTTCCGAAAAGGGGCAGAGAAATGACAGAGCCTCCCCCATGGCACTGAGAGCATTTAATGCAGCAATTGGCTAATGGTTTCAGAAGCCACTTAGTGGCTTATTACAGTATTATTGCCTTGTGAGTGGCTGTAAATTCAGCGCTGGAGGACTCAGACACTCCAAGGTATTTGTGCAGCCTCTGTTTTCTTTTTCATGAGAGCACAGGAGAAGGTGGTTGCGGCAGTCTCCCTCTACCTAGAACCTGCCCAGGAGTGGGAGACTTGTAGTCAATGATCCGGACCCACACCTCCCATGAAAGTCAGCCTAAAGCAGAATAAAGCCCCAGGACAAAGGCTGGAGCTGAAGGCCTTCCTGCCACATGAGTGCTCCAGCCTGCAGGTATAAACACAGTCACGTTTTGGATGCTAAAGATTTTCCTGTTGTGCTACAGGGCCACAAAACACCATGGTGGCCAGGAGCAGCAGGTGGATATCCAGGAAGTGGTGCCAGGCTGATGCAAAGGGAGCTTCGTGCCCTGCATGCCTGGTGTGATAGTCCAATACCTGCTGGGTGGGTGGGCCTCACCTTTTCATTACTTCATTACTCACCAGCCCAAATGTGTGCTTTTTTTTTTTTTTTTCCCCCCTGGAGCTCACCCATATTGATGTTGGCTTCACACATGCAGCCACTCATGTTGCTCCAGGTATTTAAAAACCAAATTAACCCACTTACTGAAAAAATCAAGTGTTTGAAGAGCTAGGGAAGAGAGGAGTTGCTGTGATGTGACCTACCTCCCTGGCCAGGGCAGCCAGCAGCTGCATGCACAAGCTGCAAAGCCCAGGTATGAGGCCACCATGAGGGGCAAAGGGAGCTGCATCTTGCTGCCTGTGTGGAGCCATCACTGACCACACAGCACCTCTGGCCTCGGCAGTTGCACCAGGCTTGCTGGTCCTGCCTGCTGCCATAAGAGCAAGTTGCGTGGGCAGTAATTCTTCCCACAAATGCTCTTCCAGTCAGGGCTGGAAAACTCCATCATGGACTATTAAATTTGAAGTCCCTGAGCCACAAATCCAGCCCTAGACGGAAGTGCTAGACTATTTATACGCTCTTTTATAAGAGCCATGGTAGACCTTTGGCTATCTCTATTGCTTTTTGAACATTTTCCAATCCAGCTATATCCTTCTGAGATGGGGAAAGTAGAAACACACTCGGTGAATTATGGATGTGTAAAAGGCTGTAATGATGTTCTCCCTTTTACGGGCTCCTCTTTTCCCAGTGGTTTTTAACATGCACCTCTCATTTGAACAGCTTTTGGACTATCTAGCAAAACTGAGCTCTTATTCCAGGGAGGGAATAACTTGGTGCACATTTTCAGACTATAAAGAGAAGAAAATAGGAAAATAATATCTATCCCCATTTAATACCAGCTTCCATTTTATTATCTGCTCACACAGTATCGCAGATTCTGTTCACCCTGAATCAACAATGGCCTTGTTACCACATGTCCTGAGTAGGAGGTGGAAGCTGTGATCTGGAGGGTTGGAGAGGCCAATGCCAGCACCATGGTTTTGCCTGGCCTGGATGGCTGAATCTTCCCCAGAATCCTGCTTTATCCTTCCCATCCTTTCTGCTCATTCTTCATCCTCCCCAGCAGCCGGGGAGGAGTGGGAGGAAGGCAGACAGTGCTGGGGTGTGCAAGGAGGGGACCAAGGTAGCCAGTCTTGGGGATGGAGCAGTGGTGGCCCTGGCCATTTGTGGTCCTGGAGGGAAGTGGCAGCGGCCACGGCAGTGCTCCCTGGCCTGGCTCCCCATCCCACTGCATGCCAGAGTGTGGCCAGGGAGGGCTCATCCCCATGCTTTGGAGCAGCAGTTGATGAGGCAGGAGGTGTGCAGGGGGCAGGGAAGTTTTTCCACCTGCTTCCCCTTCCATCTCCCCAACTCCTGGCAAATGCTACCCCAGTCTCTGGGCTGCCTGGGAGCTCTTGGCCTTGTTCCTGGGGGACTGCGGGCAGGATGTTGAGCAGCTGTGGCTTGTCCCTCACCCTCCGGGAGGGGGTATGAATGGGACCATGCACCCAAGGCAGCTCCATCCTCTCTGCACGGAGCAAAAGCTTCTTGTGTGCAGCAGAGGGAGGTGAGATGTGCAGCACGATCAAATGAAGAGCAAATTCTTGATGTCCTGAATACTTACAAGCCAGTGTGGTATCAAACCCTCTGGGGTCTAAACCCTTTTGTCCCACACTGACAGGCTGGAATAGAAAAAAACCAAATGCCTCTTTTCCTATCCTCACCTTTCAGCAAGAGCAGCCTATGGGCTGTTCTTGGGGCCCCCCAGCCCTGCCCACAGCAGGATTTGCAGGGCCAGTTGGGTTGTGGCGTGACAAACTGCTCAATGAGGCTTTGAAAGGCTTTGCCTTATCTGCTCATCCTTGCCATCCATAACTGGTCCCACACACTTGTTGTGCCACTCAGTTGAGGTCCTGCCGCCCCAGGCCATCTGCCTGCCGGCAGCGCTGCCGGTGGCCCCATTTCCCTGTGCTCCGTCCTGAGCACTGGGACTCAGCCTGCTGAAATCCCCATCGAGGTGGGATTAACTGGGCACTGTCTGGGGCTCAGATTGCTAGCAAGGTTTTTTGCCTCCCCTCTTGTTTAACTTGATTTTTGTGACGTTAGGCAGAGAACAAAGCTTTGTAGACAACAAAAGTGGGATGGGGTTGGGAGGATGGCATGGGCTATGGCTGTGTGCCTGGGCTGGGGGGTTTCACTGTACTGAGAGCCCTGTGTGGGTGCAGGGTGAGGGCAGTGCTGCTGCTGTGGTGCCCAGCAGTCCTGCTGCAGCCCCTGGCCCCAGCACAGTGAGGGCTGCTCCCCACCCAAGTGTCTCCCTGCTGCTAGATAGCCACAGGTTGCCCACACTGGAGAACCTACCCGAGCACCAGTCAGGGACTTGCTTGCCAAAACACCAAGGCTTGGTGCCATGGAGCTCCTAAGGGAGTGCAAGGTGTCTTCAGGGGCCGAGTAGCTGATTTAACTCCTAGAAGGCTTCATGCCAGGTGAATTGGTTTTGCTAAGTGTTCGGGGGACTGCTTTGCCCTGCTTAGGATAAGAGATAGCCATGCTTCTCTGCTCAGCCTAACACTTCAGGCATGATGAAAGAAGAGCAGCTTAAGGACCTATTAGCAACATGGCTGGTGGCCAGGTGTGGGTTGAGGTGAGGTGCAGTATATAAAGAGCATCACAGCACATAAGAACCTTCCATCTCTCCACTGTCATGTCTAGGGAGGGAGTTTGCCTGGGCTGTGAAAACAGCCTGCAAGAGAAGAGCTGCCAGTGTCTCCAGCAGCATCATGCCACCACCCAGCAGAGGGATGGGGCTGGGAGCCCATGGCCACCCAGCTCAACCTGCTTTGACTAACTAAAATAGAGGCCATCGTGACCAGGCAATTCTAATTTCTGCAGCCTGTGAGGGGAAACACAGACCCTTCAGCAGTCAAGTCCTTGTGGAGCAGCCCTTGCCCTATACCCACCTCCTTCAGTCTTTCGCAGACCTTGCTGCCCCATGGAGATATTTCCCAGCCTAGAAATGGGGCCAGTGAATGCTGGAGGACTACTGCCAGATGTTCCTGAAGGGGCTTTCCTCTCTGGGTGACAACACTGAGGGGTCCCCACCAGCTTTAGCCCTGCTTGATGGCAGGAGCTTGGGTTTCCAGGGGAGAGCAAAGCAGACAAAAGGCAGCCAGATCCGCTAGCTGAGAAACCCTCGGGAAGAGGCAATATTAAATCATGGCACCGTTTCAAACGGATCGTCTCACCAGATTGGCTTTGTGAAAGCCATAGCAGCATCCAGATGCAGGAGCAACAGCCCCAAGCCTGGGGAGAGGGCAGCCCTGCCCTGGTGACCCAGACCCCTACCTGGTCCCAGCTCCTACAAAGGACACATGGCTGCCTCCCAGCCCAGGCCACGGCCCCTGGCGCAGGCAAAGCAGAGGCCCAGGGAGGAACAGAAAGCAAGATCCTTTATTGTACACAGTACAGAATGTAATGCAGCTTTGCAGGAGATACATAGCCCTGCTCGAGTAAAGGTTATTTCGAATCAGTCCTCAGATTAACCCCTTCTGCACTGTAGACCTGCCACACTGAGCAAATGGTTAAAACCCTGTCCCCAGGGCTGGGCTCCCGCAACCAAACGCTCCCCACAGGTACAGGCCACGGCAGCCACCATGGCAAAAGCAACCGAGTCTACCCAGAGTTAATCTTCATACTTCCCCAAAAAAAAGAATTAATCAGTCAAAAAAAAAAAAAAAAAAAAGATTCAACCAAAGCTAACTAAGAGAAAAAAAAATTCCTATACAGCATTTACAACAAAAACATGTAGCCAGTGGAAGTAGGGGGATAGGCAGATATGGATATATGAGTGGTGAAGGAGTGGTAAGAGGTGCAGCAGGGTACCCAGGAGAGGGGTGAGGGACCCCACCCTCCCTGCCCACCACAGCCTTACAGCCCAGCTCCGAGGCCGTGCCAAGCAAGGGGAGAGCGCAGCTGAGCTGGCACCGGTATTCAGCCCCAGCTCCCCCAGGAAAGAGGACTCAAGCAGTGAAATGGAGTGGACCAGATACTTCAGCAACCATCCCAGGGAGCTGCAGGCACCAAGGGCTCCCCCCACAAGCATGCTAGGAGGAGAGCCGGAGGGGGGCATCCTCAGGGGCTCTGGGAACAGCAGCCAGTCTGCAAAAAATAGCTTTACCTTAAAATACAAAAAATCTACAAAAATCAGTTTAGAAACTTTTTTTTTTCTCCTGCTAAAACATCAAAAAAAAAAAAAAAAGAAAAAAAAAAAGGAGGGAGATAGTGTCAGGGTCTCCCCTCCCTTGAAATGCAACCCATGGCCCACAGCCAGAGCTGAGGAGTAAGAGGGGCACAGAGAGGACCTTGAGGGGCTAGGAAAGCATTATTTCAGGTTATATCACGAGAGTGGGGCAGGGAGGAGAGGGTCAGGAAGAAGGCAGAAGGCTCCTCGGGGTTGGGGTAGGGTGCTGCGCACATCAGCCCCGGGGTGCTGGCCCAGGTGGCTCCCCCGCATCCCTCCTCTGTGCAAATCAAAGCCCTTTCCACCACACAAGGCAGCTACGCGGATTGTGCTTGATGCAAAGCAGATTGTCGTGACAACTGGCTAGGCAGCCATGCTGGCTCAGCCCAGTCCCGGGGCGCTGCTGGAGCCATCAGTCCCCGCGGTGCTTGCGAGGAACGGGGCCTAGGTCAGAGACTGCGTCTTTAGCTCCCGTCACCCCAAAACATCATGCTGATGCTTGGCAGGAGGTGCCAGCGACAGACAGTTCTACGCACTAGCCCTTGGACAGTAAGGGTGGGAATTCAGCAGTGGCACACACGGGGCATTTTAGATTCCTCCAATTTGTGTGCACACGCATGTGGTTTGTTGGTTTGTTTTGTTTTTTTTTCCTCGTGAACAGCAACAAGTATTTTTTTAGAAAACCGTATTTGCCCAACATAGATGCGCTAGTGCTCGTGGCTCTGCCAGCTGGCCGAGTCAGTAAGCGAAGCCCTCCGCGTAGGGAAGGCTGCTGCAGGGATCCATCTCCAGGAGGTATGCTGGGCTGTCCTCGAAGTGCGTCAGTGGCACTGTCTCCTCCTCGGGCACCGGGCAGTCTGGCTCCGTCTTCAGGAAAGGGCGCTGGTTGTCGGGGTAGGCCATGGAAAAGAGGGCATCAGGGTCGCAGACAAACTTATAGACGTACCGCTCACCAGCCACCTGCGAGGAGGAGGAGGGCATGAGAGGTGCCTTGCACCTTCCCCCCTGCCCAGGGAATAACACACACAGCATGACTGACACTGGACCTAGCCCCCACTCCTCCTGTGCCCCAGAATGTTGGGGTGACAGCAGAGGATGGTGACACCCTCGGCTCCCCTTCCCCATGGCAATGGGGTCACTCGCCTTCTGCATGATGCCCTTCTCATAGTAGTAGCGCAGGGAGCGGCTGAGCTTGTCGTAGTTCATGGCTGGTCGGTTCTTCTGGATGCCCCAGCGCCGTGCTACCTGTGGGGAGAGAGGCAGCACCATAAAGGCTCCAGCCAGGGCTTGGACCTGGATCCTTGAGGGAAATCACAACTGAAACATGGGGTAGGGGCTTGTTTCTGGGGGCTGGAGCAGACAGAGGTGAAAATGTCACCACAGTCCCAGAGCAGTTCCCCGCCTGCTGTGACAAAGCTCCAGCTCCAAGCGCTGGCTGCCACAATGCTGCCGCTGCCAAACCGGGGGATGAATCAAAAGACATTTGATTAGGGGAGCCTGCCAAAAAAGACACTTCAAAAAACCACAATTTCCATGCACTGCATAAGAGATATTATGGGTAATTACCCACAATGCGCAGCTCAGCACTACAGCTGCTTTCAATTACTGCCCAAACAGCTCCTTCCTCTGTGTCAGCCTCCTGCAGAGCTGCAGGGCTCGGGCACAGCACCGCGCCGGCACAGAGCTGCCACCAGGGACCCAGGGCAAAGGATCGGAGCCGTCTGGGAGGGACACAGCCACGGCTGAGCAGCAGGTCTCAGCAAGACATCCGAGGCATACAGAGGCCGGTGGCCCCCGACACCTCCAGAAGCAAAGCACGTGTCGTGCCAAGAGGCAGCAGAGGAGATTAAAGGCAAATTTGTACAGCTGCTGAGCGTGGATGAGTGGCTGGCTTTTCCCTTTTGCCTTCAAAAGCTGCCCCTGTGTCTCACTTCAAGTGAGCATGAGCTGCTGTGTTGTGTGGGAAGGGTCTTCCCGCACCCTGCGCCCCAGGCTCACCCCCAGCCACTCCAGGGCTGCAGCCCCAGCCCCAGCACGCCAGATGCCCCTGTACCTCTTCAGGCTCGATCAGCTTGAACTCCATGCCCCGGCCAGTCCAGGCGATGAAGTGGGCATTGGCGGGGTCGTCCAGGAGGGTGACCAGAAACTGCCAGAGTTGCAAGGATCCACGCCGCTGGTATGGAGGGCCCTCGCGGTACAGGGTGGGCTCCTGCTTCACTTTACCTGCCCGCACCGAGACACAGCTGACTAATCGCCCTGGCTCTGCCCCTCTCCCAGGCTGTGCCATCCATCAGGGGACATGGACGGCAATATTGGGTTCACCCCTGTGTGGGACGCCCCCGTGCAGAATCAGGCCACAGGGCTGGAGAGTGGAGGGGTGGTAGGGATGGTGCTGCATGCAGGCAAGGCACAGGGTGGGTGGCAGGGACAGGGCTGGAGAGTGATGCCAAGCAGCTACATGGGACAATGCCCTGCAGCTCTCAAGAGCAGCATGCCAGCACAGCATGGCCTTAAAAGCCAACTGCTGCAGAGCCTGGCCCCAGACCTCCCTTCCATGAGCCCTGGTCACCCCCCAGGCCTCCTCTGGGGGTGAATTCTTACCCTCCAGCCTCTCTGGTACCACGCATGTGTCATCAAAATACAATCGTGTGTCCTTTTCATATGAAAATCCTAGGGAGGAAGAAGATTTTTCGTGAGCACAGGGCCCCTCCACCACCCCAGCCAGACCCCAGAAAAACCCTGGCTCGGCCCAGTCCAGCACCAGGACCCCATCCCCCAGTGCCATGAGCAGACTCATCCCCAGCTATCTCAGTGGCATTGCACTGGCTTGCCAGGTGAATGCCATGCAGCTCTGGCACCCTCTCACCCTGGGGAGATGGGGGAACCAAAACTCTCAGCAGCTACATTGGCCACGTTGTCCCAGCTTATGCAACGCAGTGCTGCACACTCGCGGGGGCCGGGGGCTGCATGGCACAGGCCCTATTTTTAGCAGCAGCGCGGGTGCTGCTCGCGTGTGGGCCCTCACAGACGTTTTCAGGGTGCCCAGCAGCTCTGCCAGCCACGAGGGGGGTCTGCCTACCCTGAGAGAGGGATGGGATGGGACACACCAGGGATGCCCATGAGCGGGAGGAGGCTGGGGCACACTCACCGTCATGGCTGCTGGGGAAGACACCCCCTCGCAGGTACGAGGACTGACAGTTAGGCACTTCTGTGAGGGACATGAAGGTGGCATTAAGGACATGCATCCTGTGGGTCCCAACAAGCACTCAGCAGCATCTTCCCATCCCTCAGCACATCCTACAGCCAAGTCCAGGCATCTCCCCCTAAACTACCACACCCACCCCCAGCCCCTACCCCCTAAGTTTTGGGGAAAACCAGTACAAATTTGGGAGGGCAGAAGCACTGGAATGAGCACTGGCAGAAAGGTGTAAGTCAGCTCAGGTTTTCACTATGTTATTCTGGCCCTCCAGAAAGGGAGGCATCGCTGCGCCTCCCCTGCCATCTGCTCAGCTGTGCCACCCTCCATCCCGAGGTCAGGGTATTTTTAGGTCCTAAGGCGATTAGAGGATTTTTCCGTGATGCTGGTGGGGTCCAGCAGCCAGAAATCACAGCTGGTTCCAGGCCAGGGCTCCAGGGGGACCCGCCGGGTACTGCAGGGCACCCCAGCCTGCGGCTATGGCACAGACCACGCCACGCAGCATCTGGTGAATGCCTGCTCTATCCCTCCTGCTTTGAAAAAGGAAGGGGGGCAGTGAAACCAGGAGAAGCAGCAGCCTGGCGCTGCAGAAGCCCTGGGGTGATGCGGCACCTGCTGCCCGAGGCTCAACCCTGTGCCTGCCACGCTGTCTGTGAGCTGCAGATGGCAGAGATGGCCCTGCTACCCCGGCTGCTGCTGATGTAACCCGCACCGCCCCGGGGCATCCAGCTGCCCCCCAGCTCGTACCCACCTGAGTCAATGCAGTAGTCCCGGGGCTCCTGCTTGATGCCCACAGGGGGCTGGAAGCCGTGGCCAGGGGGGCCAGGCAGGCCGGGGCCACCGTGCTCATAGAGCGGATCATGGTACTCCTGCTTGAATCCCTGAGGGGGGCAGGGGGCAGCAGGGCCAAGGGGCTCTGACAGCTGCCGGTGGTAGACGGGGCGGCTGTCCCCTGGGACCCCAGACTGTGGTGGGAAGGGGTGGCAGGGCTCAGACAGCTGCCTCTGAAACCTGGAGGGAAGAGGGACACAGCATGAGCGAGGGGTGGTGAGGTCAGCCCTGCCAGCATGCTGCCACCCCAGACCAGGACCCTGATGCTCATTCGGTGCCCTCAGCCCAGGGTGGTTTTGGGTGGCATTGTGTCCCACCCGCAGCAGGCTAGGACAGTTCCTCAGGAGCATGACCACCACGAGGAGTTGTCCCATGGGGACCGAGTGGGCTGCAAGAGAGCCCTGGCCCCCTCCAAGCACTGGAGACCCCCTGCCAGAGAAGCAGGACAGCACGTGGGTCACCACGGTAAAGTGCTGTGCACCTCAGGTGATGGCAGCGTGGTGCTGCAGTGGGGATATCTGGATAGGAGTGGGAACAGGATACAAACCCCAGCCCACGACAGTAATATCTCTGTAAACCTGTAAAATCTCCCCCCGGTGTGGTGGGCAGAGCTGTGGGGCCTGGGGAATGATGCACCCAGGCAGGCGCTTACGCAAACCAAATCTGCTCCGCAGCTCCAGCCGGCCACTAATCCGCCTGTGCAGCTGGGATTAAACCTTGAACTCTGTGGCAGGGAGCACTATTTTTGGCTCTGGGGTGCTGCCACCACCGGCTTGAGTCCCAGCATGGTCTCTGCTGGTGGCAGTGGACAAAGGACTATCTCGAGGGGGTGCTGCCGCATCCCCTCGTCCTCCAGCACCTTGAAAGGCGATCTCTGATCTCCGCACCTGGCTCCTCTCAGCGAGCCATACACCATTTGGCTTTGTAACTGGAGCCCTCCCAGCTGCCGGGCTGGGATTACTCCATTTCCGAGCCGTGTCCCTCTGCCCTTCCTGAGTGAAACCCAAGCCCCACGCTGGCATGGCGCTTCCCAAGGGGTCACGGCCAGCCCCCCACATAGCTTGAAGGTTGCCTGGAGCAGTGCCCTGCTTTGCTGGGGAGGGATGCTTGCCCACTGCGGGCACATCACAAGAGATTCCACGGCCCAGCTGTATGGCTTTGTTGGGCTGCCACGTCCGGCCCCGTGCCCATAGGGGACACACAGGCAGCCGTCACCACAAAGGGAATCCAGGAGGCCACAAGCAAAGCTGGAGGTCGACTGCAACCTGTGCCATGCCACCTACGGATAACATGGGCAAGCCTGGGGTGAGGGAGAGGACCGGCAAAGCCTCTAGGGACACAGGGGTGATGGGAGATGAAACCACAACTTTGAGAGGAAGCAGGGAGCAGGGTCTCGCCCTCCACAGCCCCAAAAATCACAGGGATGTCATGTGATGCACAGAGGAGCCAAGGAGCAACCCTCAGCCCAAGGGTGCTCGGGGGCAGGACAGGGATGCTTGCAGCTCCCCAGCCCAGCAGGGCTCAGCTTGGATGGCAGAGCTGCAGCAGGTGGAAGAGAAAAGAGCAGGAGACCTGACTCAGCACCATCACCCGTTGCCACAGGGATGGATGCAGGCGGCAGCCTCTGCCTCCCTCGCCTTTCTCAAGGTGGAGGCAAAGGTTCTGCCTGGTGTCCCTGGGGCTGGGAAGAACGGGTCCGCATTAGGAGGCAGCTGCCTTATGGGGGGAAAAAGCCATGAGATCTCAGTGGGAAGCAGAAATTTTGCCACACTGGTTTACAGGGGATCCCAGGCAGCAATGCCTGGCCCAAAGTCTGCAACCGCAGCATGGGGACAAAGGGACGGACATCCCTCCTCCTTCCCCATGCTGAGGCCACCTATCCATTTCAAGAGGGCGAAAGTCTCCATAAACACCCGCAAGTCACCAGTGCTCGCTTGGGCAGGGGAAGTCTTACCTGTGCTCGGTGGGGTATTGGTTTTCAGACATCATCTTTGGCATGTGCATGGGTGGGTGAGGCGGCCGTGGCACGGCGAAGGTCTGCTGCCTCTGCTCCTGCAGCGGGTGCGGGGCAGGGGCCGCCGCCACCCCATGGGCAGCTGCCTGCACAGCTGAGGCCGGCGGCGGCAGGGCCGATCCCTGGTGCGCAGGAGACACTGGCGTGGCGGGCGGTGTTAATGGCTTGAACCCGGCAGGGGGCTTCCTGTCATAGGCACTGTGGAGGGAAAAGGGGCCGGGGGCTGATGGTGACGCTACCAAGGACATCTCTGTGTGGCAGAGCGACAGACAAGCAAAACTAGTCCCCACACTGCAACCCAAGGGGTCTGAAGGCAGCAGCCACTCCCATGCTACCTACCAGCAGTTGTAGAGGCACTTGTCCCCATAGCCAGCACAGAGGGCCTGCTCGTGGCTGCAGGACGACAGCTCCGAGGAAGGGCTGTGCAGCTCCCGCTTGATCTTTGCCGGAGGTGGAGCATGCAGGACCACTGCAACAAGACAGAGGAGCATACAGGCTCACCCACACAGGAGGTGTGTGTGGGGGGGTGCTGACCCCTGGGGAGCTTGGTGTGCTTGGGTGCTCTTGGCTTCGGAATCAGGTGCTGAATTACCCCCCTGGGAACATCAGGCAACCAACCCATGGCAGGATGGTGCCCAAGCAGACCCTGACATGCTGGTGGACAAGCTGGAGTGGCAGGGTGACTTCTGCAGGGCTGGGCAGGGCTGGGACAGTCCCACTGGCCCAAGACATTGCTCACGGAGGGGGAGATGTTTCCCACTGGGATCCAAGAGGGGAACAGGCAGCTTGACAACAGCCATGGATGAGACACATGCCCAGGCTGGGCCAAAAGCCCCTCAATGAGGTGAGATGAGCCCAGGCATCACAGGCAGAGGAACGAGGGGTCTTGACAGCCTGGAGCTCTGAGAGCTTGCAAGCAGGACACAGTGACCCACTCGCCCTCACAGGAACATACCCAGTTCCCGATTAGCTGGCCAGAGAGTCAGCAAGCAGCTAGATGGGATCCACCTTCCCCCAGCCAAAGTAATCCAAGAGGACCCAGTCCCAGGGTCTCACAATCGTATGAGTTCAAGTGCCAAAGGTCCCACTAAAAGCAAACTCTTCCCAGCCCCCTGCAAGCCCACTCACTATATATAATTCTAAACCTAGTAATATATACTTAACCTAATTAATTTCTAAAAGCAGGTGCTCTAGGAAAGGGAAAGCGCCTCAAAGATCTTTACCTAAATAGTGCCTGCAGAGGAGAGCCAAGACTAATCGGAAGTGGAATATTAGCTTCATGCAAAGCCGAAACACAGTGGAGAGGAGCAAATAGCTCCAGGACAACTGTTCACAGCTTGCCAGGTAATTAGCTGCTCCCCTAATTTGTCAAAACCTTTAAAGAGCTGCTGACTCCCCTCTCTACCAGTGCCCCTTCCCCACCCCCCACCCCCGGCAAGGGCCCAGCACAGCTGGTACCAAGGGCATACCCCCCCCGGAAGATCTGAAACACAAAGCCCAGCGCTGAGCCAGCACAGCCCCTCACACGCCTTCCACCCGCTCCCAAGCCGGATTTATCCCCCTCCTCCTTCCCCCCACGGCGAGGTTGTGCCACTCTCAGCATTTCTAGCCTTAACGGGGGGCCGGCGCAGCGGCGGCAAAGCCCGGGCGCCCCACGAGCCACGGGAAAGCAAAGGGGAACTGGCTTTGGAAGGGTTCCAGCTGCCTATCGCGAGCATGTTTCTCCCTAACAGGCTCCGTGTTGTTGGAGCGGGTTGTTTTTCCGCCAGTCGTACAATGGGGTCTGGTTATTCATTGGAAAAAAAAAAAAAAAAAAAAAAAGAAAAAAAAAGTCTCCGAGCGGGCACCACCCTCCATTCACAAACAGTTTGGAGCGCTCCATTCATGTGGCTGGGGGCGGGGGGGGGGGGGGAAATTCCCCAGAGCTTAGAGCTGCCATTCAAGAAAAGGGAAACAAGCCTTAAGATCCTAACTGAGACCAGCTGGCCAAGCCCAGACTTAGTGCAACGTTTGGATTCCTTACACAAACACCACGGGGCTGGCCGGCGCTGCTGGGCAAGATGCGCTCACGCCGCCAAGCTCGTGGGCCAGAGCGCCCGGTGGCGGGAGCCAAGGGGGCACAGAGGCCGGTGGCTCTGGGGAGGAAGGAGCTGGCTTGGGACCCCAGCAGCGAGCAGCCAGGCAGGGAGAGCGGGGAAGGTGGCAGGAGGGTTCCTGGGGAAGGAGATGCCCTGCCTCAACACCCAGTGCCTCTAAGGCACACTGGGTGCACAAGCACTTTTAACCTTTCCGGTCCTGTGCTCAGCACCATAATTAAAGGCTAAAAAAAAAATAAATATGTACAAATAGGCAGGGGAACAGCTTAACTATAGACGGGGCCAGAGAACACGCCTCGGCACACCCACACCAGGACTGAGCCACAGGAGCAGCAAGAGCAACTGATGGTGCCCAACAACCCCTCTCTGGGCTGCTTTAGCGCCCAGGGACAGAAGGGCCCTGGGGAGACCAGGCAAGGGGGCCAGCCATGTGTGCTTGGCAACCAAGGCAGCATAACTGGGAGGGGAAGATGGGGGGGAGGTGGTGTGCTGTTCAGGCATACACCCTCAGTGCCATACCACCAGCCAAGGTGGAGATGCCCAAAGCATCCATCTTCAGCCAAGAGGTCTCCCATGGGAAACGTGACACCTCAAAGCCATTCAGGGCCTTGAATTGCGAGTGAATCCTTGGTGGGGGACAGGGCAGGTTGCTCCCTCTTCAGAAGCCAAGCCTGGAAGAAGCTGGCTTTGCCAGCGGCACCCGCTGCCCAAGCCATGGGGAAGGCAACCCAACCACCATTTCAAGCCCAGCTACTGGCTGGGGACCTTGGCACCCACTCAAGCCATCACCTGGGAGCTGAGCTCCGCGCCTGCCCCTCCATCCCCCAGCATTACAGGACGCACCCAAGGTCACACCAGGAGAAGAGCCAGAAATAGAAGCCAGGCTCTTGCTTTCCTTTGTTTAAACAAACCTTCCTTAGAAACAAACCTCCTGCTCTCATTTTGGCGTGCAAGAAACCCCACTCGTGCACTGCCCATGGCTTTAGCCACACGCCACCTGTGCAGGGGGCCACAAGTCCCCTGGGAGCAAACCCCTGCAAAAGGCAAAGCCTCTCACAGCACTTGATCTCCCCAGCACGATCCCATCGCTTCCCAGTCATTTAAACAACGGATCAAGATACAACTTTGTACATATACCCTCTCCCCTAGGACAGCACCGCAGGCAAACCCACATCTATGCCCGGCCAAGCAACATGGCACGCTGGGCAGCAGGGTGAGCTCTGCAGGAGTCACCCGCAGCCTCCTCACCTTCCCAAGAGGACCTGCCACTTCTTCGGGTAGCTTATAAGCGCCAAATCTGGTGCTCTTGCAGCTCGGTCCAGGGTGCAGAGAACAACACATCCCTTATTCAGAGAAGCCCTGCTTTCTCCATCCCTCCAGCGGGACTTCCTCCCCAACACCACGACCCACCGCACTCTGGTGTGTTACAGCATTTTGCTGCCAAGCCCCAACTTTAAGCCCACGTCTGCCAGGGACCTCAGCTACAGAATCGGGCACAGTGAGCAGGCAGCAACTGAGCTGCGGGCAGCTGCCATGCAATGAGGGTTTTTTAGCAAGGTGAGAATGATGCTGTGTTCCCGAGCATCTCCAACACTCAACACAGCACACATGGCAGCATTCCCCATGACAACAGGGTCAAAACTGAGCCTGATCTGTCCCTTTTTGCTGCTGTGCTGAGGAAGCTTGGCCCTGGGTATGCCAGGACCACGGGGCAGGAGATAGAGCTGGTTTGCCTGGAATAAAAGAAAGCAGCAGCTTCCTCAGGGAAAGGGCACAGAGCTACACAACTGCAGGAATGGTCCAACGCATGCCTGCAAACATCCATATGGACCTGCGAAGGATTTACCTCCCCGTGGGAGCTAACGGACACTGAACCCCGATGTGGCCCCCCCAGCCCAGGAAAGAAGCATGTCCCTGCTAGCCAAAGGCAGGTGCAGGGGGGAGGCTGTGCCAGATTCATCCCTCTCTTCTTACACCACACATGGTTCGGGACCAGAGGGAAATGAGAAGATTGGGTCAGAAAGCTGTAAGCTAGACTCTCTCCCGTGCTGGTATGGAAGAGCCGGGCTCCCTGTTCCCCTCACCGCAGTCTGAGCCCCACCCCAGCTGGCACAGCCCCTTCCACAGCAGCAAGGGAAACCTTTCCTTTCTTTCCCCTGGAAAGTTAAGGAAGGTTATTACAGCAGGGTGTCATGCAGGGAGATCTCCTTTCAAGTGACAAAGTTGTTTCAATGCCAGGTTTGCAGAGGCTGAGCAAGTCAGGAGAACATTTTAAGAGTCTAAACCAAATGCTCCCCCCGCCCCCCACACCCCCTGCCCTTTTCCTGGATCACCCAGAAAAGTTTGTCTCTTCTCTCTGAGCTCTTCAGGTTACAAGGAAACAAGAGACTGCCAAAAGGCGCTGGAAACAGCTTTAGCTCTAAGAGCCACCCTCCCACACATGCTGCAGTTTTTACCGCTCCAAGCGAGAGCTGCTGGGCTGCGCTAGGATGTCAACAGCCAGTTGCGTTTCTGACTCTGGGCTCGCCTTTTATCTCAGGGGAGACAAGGAAAAAAGCGCATCTGAAACTTGGGCTGTCTGGAACAGTTTAATGGCAAGCTTCCCACTCAAGTAATCAAAGAGCAATAATTAACATGCATTTACTGTAGGAGAAGATACCCTGCTGCATGCTGTGACAAAGCTGGAATGAAAAATCTGTTCGACTGCAGGCTAAATTTGATTTACCTTAAGTCCTGTAGCTGTCTGGCTCAGCAGCAAAACCCAGCCACCAACACCAAGCTACTACTTCTGTTTGCCAGGTAACGACTTAAAACATCCTGAATGCCTCCCCCGTCCCCCCTTCTCCTCCAACCAAGCCCTCAGTGCCCCAGAGCATGAGCACCACGCGCCATTCACCAGCCCCTGCCCTCACTAACACATCCTGCAATGGACCGCGGCGCAGAACCAACTCTCGCTCTTATGCAACTCAAGAGGGACTGCATTTTCACTGGCCTCCTTTTAAACACGCTGCCTTGCCAGTGATTAATGCTGCTTAAAGCGGCTCAAGTTTCACCACTCAGGTCCGCTCTTGCCAACAGCGCTGGGCCTGGACTGTAAAAAGCTCCAGAAACTGCAGAGATTGTGGCTAACCAAGGAGCCCAGCACGGGCTCTCGCTTCCACTTGAAAAGGAAAAGGAGCATTTATAAGCAAATCAACATTACTATGAACAAGCAGCGAGTCTCAGAGGAGCCCAGAGATCAGTTAGAGAATTTCCATGCATTTGGCTATGATTTTCCCCACTTACAAAAGACAGGGCATTGCAAGTTTCATCTCGATGAACCCGAACCACACGTGCTTTCTCCCAAAAGTCTGCGATTTCATGGTTTCAGCCCCAGCAACAACTGCTTTCCCAAGGAAGCAGCTCCAAACTCAGCTCAAGGTTTTGCACAGGCACCCAAACATTTCCCCTGCCCTAGAGAATGAAAACCCAAAACAATCACTTACAGTTGTCAGACTGGAAATCTGGGACAAATTGTTCATCATCAGGGACCTGAGCTAAAAAAGAAAAAAACAAACAAAATAAGTGGGTTTATGGCATTTTCTGTTCTCAAAAAAAAATGCTCACAGAGCCATTTTACATGGCAAAAGGCAGAGGTGAAGACTTGCCTTCAGCTAGCCAGGCCTCTTGAAGCTGGCTGAGATCCTGGAAGAGCTCTGGAACAGAGTGAAAGACTTATGCGCTCCATGGAAGAATAAATAACACTGCCATTATTCGCAGGGTTATTTCTAAACTGATAAACAGAAGAAGAGCAGTCTCACAGGGTCGCAGCGAGGCCACGGCCACTCGGGCCAGCCCTGCCTTACCTTCGGAGTCGTGGGCCAGGTCAGTCTCCAAGAATTTCCTTTTCCTATCGGACCCCGGCCGGCCTCGGCCCTCCTCTGTGCAGGCCTTCTGCAACGGGCAGGGCACAGCAGCCCGTGAGGGTGGCAGCCTCCGGGGATGGGGATGGGGGTGTCCCCACAGCTGGGGGATGGGTGGGGGGTGCCCAACAGGGTGGGGGCGGGGGGGAGCACAGAGCAAACTTACCCCGGGGCCCATAAAGGGAACCTGCTGGTCGTAGAAGCCGTCCATGGTGCGGGGAAGGCGGGCAGTGCCCCCGGCCCGCTCAGCATCGACGCCGGCCCGGGAAGAGTGGTCCGGCCCGGGTCCCGGCAGGTGCGCGGCTGGCGGGGAGATGGGGGTCAGGATCGGGCCCCGGCCCCTGCCGCCCCCGGGGCTGGCTCGGTGCGGGTGCGGGGCCGCCGCGCCTCCCCGGGGAGCCGGCCCACTCCTGCCGTGGCGGGTCGCAGCCCCCCGGCTCGTGATGTCACCCAATTTCTATAGAAACGGCCGTGACATCACGCGCCGGGGGAGCGGGGCCGGGGCCGGCACCACGCACGCTTCGCCTCGCTCCCCCCGCCCCTGCCGGTGCTCTGCGCTGCAGGGCCGCGCCGCAGCCAGCCCCGTTCCCACGCCGCCCCGCGCGCCCCATTCATAAACTCCGCCCCCCTCCCCTCCCCCTCGCGCGCCCCCCCTCCCCCACCCCACCCCCCCCGCCATTCACACCGCGCGGCCCGCGCCATTCATAAACACCGCCCCCGCCCCTGGCTGCGGCTGCGGCCGCGCCCCGCCGCCGGGCCCTGCCGCCGGGCCCCGCTATGCCAGGCCCTGCCGTACCCGGCCGGGGCGCCGCGGGCTCCGCCGCCGCGGGGCTCCGCCGAAGCCGGGGCCGGGTAAGGCGCTGCTCCGCGCCCGGGCACCGCGCTGCTGCTCTGCTCCGGCCCACAGCCCCCAGCCAGCGGCCTCCGCCGCGCCCCGCCCCGCGCGCTTGTTTACCCTCGGCGCCCGCCAATGGGGAGCCGCCGTTCGGCTGCCCGCGCCGTCGGATTGGCTGCGGTGCCGCTGCGTGCCCGCCCGTGCGCCGTTCCGCCGAGCACCATTGAGGCAGGCCGGGTGGGCGGGGGTGGAGACGGCCAATGGGCGCAAAGTGATTTGCATGACTCCGGCGAGAACGTTTTTCATTCATAAAAAAATAGAAGGGGGAAGAGGCCGGCGGGTGGGGCTGGGGCCGCGCAGGATTTAAAGGAGCCACGGCCCTGCCCAGGGTAGGAGTTGGAGGTTTGGCGGGCGGCCTCGAGGGGTTGGGGGGACAGCCCAGGAGGCCGGCTCTGGCCTCACCCTGCACGCCGTGCCCAAGAACCTGCCGCACAGCAACCTCTGCGTGTGGGCTGGACCTGGGTCCTCTGCACAGGCTGTGGGGTCCCCTCTGCTTTCTTGGGAGGCGGTTTGACCCCAGCAAGGTGGCATCACACGGGTCTACCTGCGGGCACAGGGCTAACCCGTGCCTGATTGCGGCTTTGACAGCTCGTCCCCTGCAGGCACTCTGGAGCCAGGTTTGCCTTTGAGAAGGGTTCTTTGGAGGAGGCCATAGGAAAAATAGTTCCCACCTGCAGGAGCTTTGGGGCTGCCCTGGCCACGGATCCCCCTGAGCAGGTTTGCAGACCAAGCCCAAATAGTTCAGAGGATTGAAAACAAGTTTAGGACAGAGCTGTGCTGTTGGGTTCCCGCCAGGCCTCCTGCCCCGGTGTTGCTCTGTCAAGTGTCTCAGTTTCCCCATCTGTAACCGAAGGTGGTGAGACCCACCATGGAGACCTGCCAGTGGCTGCTCATGGAGGAAGCAGCAGTTTGCACAGTATAAATGAACTGTGTGGAGGCTTCACGTTGTTGTGGAGTGAGAGTGGGAAATCACTGCTGGAGAAGGGAAAAACAAGGGATAGTGCTCAGCTGGCGTTAGGGATAGTTCTCAGCTTGGGAAGGACGGGAGCCTTCTGCTCAGATCCTGGGAAGATGCTCAGGGGTTAGGAAGCCTATTGGTACGGGACTGCCCTGACCATTTTGAAATCCTCAGCATCGGGTCATGGGCTTGCATCTGTTGTCCTGGGAGAGCTGCCGAGTGTGTCTCCCAGGCTGCTGCTGGAAAATTCTCTGTCAGTGCTGGGGTATTGATCAGCTCCCAGAGTCCTTCAGGGCCGTAACACCACCTGCTAGGGACGATGCTGGTAATGGCAGGTAGCTTGTCTCCCATCGTGTTCTAGGTGAAATGGGGAGGGGGGAGGCTGCCAGGATACACTGCCCACCAAGTGCCTGCATGGGGTGGGGGGAAGCACACAGAGGGCACAAGGTGTCCTTGCCACCCGGGGACTGCCCCCAGGGGATGCTGGGCTCTCACTTCCCCTCTGAACACCGGCACCCACTGGTAAAATTAGCAGGTGACACACAGGTGGCCAGGTCACAAAACCTGGGCTGGGGAGCAAAGCGGGTTGCGGGGAACGAGCCGGGTCATCGCAGAGCTGGGCACAACCAGCGCCCCAAGGCAGCTGTGGCCCCACACCGGCAGAGGTTGCTCAGCACCCCAGGACGTCTTGCTGCCAGCTGGCACAGAGAGAGGCGATGGGGACTGAGCTCAGCTGTGGGGCAGGTGGGTGGGAGGCTTCAGGGGTTCCTTGGGAAGAGTCGAAGGCCCTGGAGAGCCAGGGCTGGGAGGCGGGGATGGCAACCGGTGCCTGCTAAATTTAGAGCCCACTCAGGGGAAAAAAAAAATAAAAAATTGCAGGCTCCAAATTTAGCTGTTTGCAGCTCCTGTTGAGCACTGCTCCATCATGCTGCCACTGACAATGCTCCTTCAGCCCCTGTGCCCCACATTGGGCACCCCCTGTTTGAGTTCCTGAAGGTGGGGACCCTGCACCTGGCAGGAACTGGGGAACCCCAGTGATCAGCCGGGTATTTCATCACCATCTTTATTTGAGGCAAGCCCACAGTGGTCCAGGTGTACACAGCAACACACGCTATGCTAGGGACGCCATTTCCATGCAGGCAACCACAGCTACACACACAGCAGGAGGACAGGGCTGGCGCCAGGCTGGGGTTCCCACGGGAATGGGGTTCCCCAGAACGGCACTGGCTCAGCAGGGTGCTTGCACACTGGCACCAGGGTGTGGGGCTGGGGTGTGTGTGCGTTTGGGGGCTTCTGCTCCATCCCCGCGGCCTTTGGGGGATGAATGGGGCTGAGCCAGGAGACACTGAGGGGGATGAGGGGTTTCAGAGCCCTGAGTGCCCCTCAGCTGCGTGGCATACTCCTCCCCAGAGCCCGGGACAGCTGGGCTGGCTTCCCAGCCCCTGCAGGTCCCCTCCTGGGCTGAAGACTTTTGCATCCTTAGACTAAGGAGGTTGTTAGCTGCCAGGCCCGTTGAACCATGGCTTCGGCACAGCGGGAGTGGATCGGTGCTGTGTCCCCTGGGGGAGGTGGGCAGGGACCATCTCACTAATGACCAGAAGGGGATGGCTCTATTGGAGCCCGCCACTCTTGGCAGACTGGTGCTGGTATCTCATTGTCCCACTGGCCAAGGGCGGTGGCCCTGGGCTCCCCGTGCCCTTCAGGACACTTGTCTGAGTGCTCTGCCCCGATTTTGAACTCCAATCAGTGCCCCTCACCCCCAGTGCACTGCCAGACCCATGGCTGCGGGCATGGGCATGGTGCCCACTTGCTTCCCCCGGCTCCGCCACCACCACCAGCAAATTGCACCGGAGACCAGAGCGCTGCTCTTTGCCCAGAGCCTGGCCAGCCATGACTGGGTGTGAGGAGCAGGTCACCAGGGAAAACCATTGCCCATTCAATACAGGCACTTTCTAATCATAGAGCCCTGGCTCGAGGCTGAACGGGCAGCAAAATGGAGCCAAACCCGCTGCTATAAACACTGCTGACCTCGTGTTGTCACCCCAGAGATCAAGCCTGTCACCACACCTGCCTGCAGAGCCCTAGAGCTGGTTGAGGCTTTTTTTCTTTCACCCTCCCCAAGCGTGGGGGCTGCGAGGCACAACTGCCCCTGGGGAGAGGCTGGGGCAATGAAGGCTGCTGGTTCGTGGGACCCAGGGGTTATTTGGCCTAGCTCCCATACACTTCATCTGGCTACTCATTAACCGCTGCCCCCAGGGTGACAAGGGCGAATTTATGCACCACAGGCAGAGCGTGCCCATACCCGCGTACGCAGGTCATGGCTGCGGCAATCTCCATGCCCACTGGCCAGGCCCACGCTCCCTCTCGTTCCCCCCAGCTCCTCAGCAGCCACCGGTGCTCCGAGCACATCCCCGAGCATCACATTGCAGCCTGCCCCTGCCCCTGCCCTGCCCAGTGCTGGCACTGAGGGCAGGGCAAGAGGGGGCTGTGGCAGCCCACTGGAGCCTCCTCCTGCACCCCAGCTGAGAGGGCAACTCACGGGCTGGAGGCCGGCTGGGGCTCACCCAGGGTACTGCCACCTCCTCCCATGTCGGCAGGGCCCTACGGCTGCTGTCACAAACAGCCCCAAGCTAAAACTCAAACTCACACAAGAGCTTGGGGAGGGTGACAAACAGCTCCCTTCCAGCTCTCTGTTCACTCTGAAACATAATGATGGCAGCACCCTCTGCACTGCCAGGGGGATGCTATCGCATAGGGACCTGCAGTTCAAGGAGGAACTGGGCACTGGGGCACTGGGGAGGACAGGGTGGTTTGTCCCAGCCGGGACTCCTGGCCCTGTGGCAGGGGCACAGAGGGGATAAGCAGCAGTTTTCCTGCCTGCCGGTGACACCCACAGGGGCACACCGCTCCGGCTTGCTCCCAGCGGCACAGCGGCCTCCACCAGACTGGAGGGAGCTGCCTGGGAGCAGGGGCTGATCTGGGAGCCGGGCATGCCCCCGCGCAGGGCCACCCCAGGGAGCAGCAGGGGCCTGCAGAAGCAACCAGCAGCCCCTTCTATGGGCCAGTCCTGCCAGCTCCCAGCTTCTGGGAGCCACCACAGCCTCCATGCATTTTTTCCGTTTTCTGGTCCCCACCACATTCTGGGGAGAAGCTGCATCCCGTGGTCTGTCCCCACATGCCTAGTGGGGGACACAGGGGTGATGCCACCAGTGCAATCTGCCTGTGCATCCCAGCTGGGCTGCAGCAGCTGGCTGGGTGAGGCGAAAAGGAGCAGCCAGGTGACAAGCAGTGGGCACCCATGCAGGCAGGGGGCTGGCAGTGGCATCTGCATAGCTCCTCAGCTCCGGGGTGGGTTGTGGGGAGACCTGGCCGTGTGGAAACTGAGGTGCAACAGTTCACCCCCATGCCCTGCAGCCATTCAGGAGCATTGGACGCAGCACCGGCCACTGGGAGAGCATCAGCCTGGCAAAGCACGTGTAAAAAGGTGGGGGGGGACACTGCCAAGTAAGAAGAGCTTCTAGATGTCGGTCCTCAGAGTCCCCAGCCCCCGGCAAAGGCTGGCAGGCTTTAGGAGAGAGGAAAGTCCACGTGGAAGGAAGTGTCATGGGGGACAGCCAGCACAGAAGGGAGGTGGCGTTTGCGTCCAACCTGGGCTCATAAAAAGGTGACCCCCCCAAAGTTTGCTAAATAAATACATAAATATGAACATGAAGCCCAGAGCTGGGACACAGGGGTTTCCCAGGATCAGCAGTTGCCCCAAAAATCCTGGTTTTGCTGTTTCCCTGTCAAAACATGGTCTCCACCCATCCACCCCACGCTTGACCCCATGGCCCAAGCACCCTCTTTCCCCAGGCTGTCCCACACCTCGAGGCTCCCAGGGCCGGCAGCAAACACTGTCTTTGCACCTGCTTAAAACCCATCCCAGAAATGCTGGTGGAAGGCACGGCAGAGACCGTCTCCTCCAGGCTAAGAAAATAAATAACTTCTCCAATGCGCAAGGGTTGGTGGACAGAAAGCCAGTGCAGCAAAACATCAAGTGTCCTTCAAGAGGATTAAAAATAAATAAGTGAAGCTTGGCATTTTCCTAGGAGCACATTCATTTGCAGCTCTGCCGGGGTGGGCGGGGGTTACTTAAATAAAGGGAAAAAAAACCCAGTCCTAGTGCTGCTCCAGGGAACACTCCCACTTGTCTGCCGGCCTTTGCCCAGAGCTTGTGGTGCTTGCGAAGGAGTCTCTGAGACCTGCCCAGGACAAATCATCCTCGCTGGGCTAGGGGGGTGTTTCCTCTCCCTGCCACAGAGTGGGGATTTGGGGATACCCCACAGCGGGCGGCTGTCCGGTCTGGGCCGCAGCTCCTCACACACTGCTTAATCTCGGGTTCGGTTTCTCCTCTTCAGGAAAAAGAAGCTGCTTTTCTGAGGGGGGCCCAGCAGCATCGGCACTTGGCTTTTATGTGTAATTTTGACCTAAAAAGTGAAAAACCCAGCTCAGTAAGGGGCTCTCAGGCTCTGAGCCCTCCTGGGCATCCCCCAGCCCAGGGACCCCGGGGAGCGACCTGAGCAAGCCAGGGGCAACTCAGCACCCAGCACCGGGGTGAGGAGCTGCTGCTGCCCCCCAGCCAGGTTGCTAAATGCTTTGCTGCACAGGAGTAACAGCTTCAGAATCACATCCAGGCAATGCTGGGATGGGCAGAGGATTTCTCCTCTGTGCAAACTGCCTGCTGGATGGTGGGGGACCCCCCTGCAGCCCCACCAGGAAGTGAGGCTGCTGCACCCACCCACCCGGCAAGGGAAAAGCATGTCCATGTCCCCACAGCTCCCATTATGGCTTGCCGTGAGCGCAGGGCCAGCACGGGCACAGACAGGAGTCACAGGTGGCTGAGCTCTGCGGCCACCCACCAACAAGCGCAGGAGCCTCCCTCCAGCTCTAGAGGCTTTGCTGCACTGCACGGGGAGCCGAGGCTGCCCACTGTGCCGGTGGCCCCTGCCTGCCCCATCCCGCTGTGCCGGTGGCCCCTGCCCACTCCGGCTGCCCGTGGCGGAGCCATCCCCTCCCTGGGGACTCACAGTGCAGGACGGCTGCATCCAGGGCTCCCCGTCCACCTGCATGGGCAGCAGTTTGGATGTCCTGCAAGATGCAAAGAGAGGGAACACAGGGTGACACAGGCGACAGCTTGCGCCATTGGGTCGGGTGCTCAACTGGGATGGGGACAAATACCTGATGGTGACGGATGAACACTGGGCCAGTCTCTTCCCAGCACTCTTCAGCCCCGTGTAGATCTGCCCCATCTCCATCGCACCCTCTAGCCCCACCACCTCCAGGAGGTGGTCGCTGAGGTCTGAAAGAGAGGGGTCTGAGTCAGTCCCCCCATCCCTAGGGATCCCCTGCCTTCCGTTGTCATCTGAAACATCAGGGCCAGCACACTGGGGCTGCTGTGGCACTGTGGGGATGTGTCCCAATATTCCCCATACCCTGAGACCACCCAGCTGGGTGTTCGCAGCGCTGGGTAACGCTGCTGTCCAAAGTCTCTGGTGCAAAAATACTCCTGGTCTGAAACAGCACCTGGTCCTCCATGGCTGCAGGGTGGAAGCCTGGATCCCCCCACCCAGCCCTTCGACTGCTTGTTTGCAGTGTTGTATGAAACGGTGTCAGACACCCCCTCCTGCATGCCCTGGGGCACTGCAGCCCCCGTGGGAGCCAGGATGCATGCTGGAACCCTCACCAGGAGGGATCTGCTCTAATCCCGGGATATCACTCCTTTTCCCAGCTCCTTCTGCTCTTCTGTGCTGTCAGCAAAGGCACCCAACAATGGGGCAACTCGCTCCATCTCTCACTCCCTTCAGGGTCCTCTTTCACCCCTGGTGGGAACCCCCCTCTGACCCCCTCCAACACCCTCCTACCTACCCACAAGTGGGGATGTGTCCAGGGGACTGACCCCACTGCCTCTCACCACATTTGGAACTGGTCTTTGCTCTGTCCCACTCCCTGCTGCCCATTCCCACAGGCTCACCCAGCGAGGGACAGCTGGTGACAGGCTCGGATGGCCGGTGACACCACCGTCCTGGCAGTCATGCAGCAGGGGGGCTGTTTCCTGCCCCAGCCCTGGGCTGCAGGAGGTGGCGACTGGAAAATACAGGCGCTTTTGCCTATTTTGCTGGCTGCTTTCTAACCCACCGCTCTCTGCTGGGGAACCCTGCCAGCACTTCGGGCTGCCTGCACCCTGCCTGTGCCAGTGGGGACGGCTCCGGCGGCTGCAGCAGTGGGTGCGAGGTGCTGGCCAGGGCACAGCATGGGTACTGTGCACTTCCCAAAACCCCGCAGCCAGGCTGGCAGTGCTGTGGCCGAGTATGAGAAGATGCTTACAAAAGCCCTCGGTGCCAGCTCTGCAGCTCCGCTTCCGACTCCTCCCCTGCAGCAGCGGGCACCCGGCCCTACCGTGGCTGCCTGCCAGCCCGCGGGCACCGGGGCTGCCCAGCCCCATGCCTCCAGGTGACAGCTCCCAGCCGGGCACCCCCAAGCCGTGATCCCCAGAGGCCGGGGGGAGAGGTGGATGACAGGGCAGGGGAGCCACGTCCTCTCTGGCCACCATGGCACGGCATAACCAGCTCCAAAAAATCCAGTCCTAGGCCATACCCAGGTGGGCAGAGCTACCCTCCTTTGCCACCTTGGACAGGCTGTTGGGGTTACCCCAGCACCTCAAAAGACAGCGAGCCAACAGCAGCCCCTCCAGTGCTGTTGCTCTAGCACCACCTGCACAGAGCCACAGCCAGAAGTGGCGTTTGCCCAGCTCCCCCGTGCTAACCTCGCACCCCCCGCGCACTGCCAGGCCCCACTGCTCACCCTGCACGCAGAACTTGAGCTCCTTGGCATCAGTGACCACCGTGGCATGCTGCTTCTCCGGTGCTTTCTTGCCCAGCCTGCTGTAACCACGCTGCTTCTTGGTCTCGCCCCAGAGGTTGGAGCCTCCGTACATGCTGGGGATGTTGAGGACGGCGATGCCCTCCAGGGACGCGTTGCTCAGGTCTAGCAGGGTCCCATCGCACTGCCAGGCATACGGGCAGTGTCCGGCCATGAAGCTGGGGGGAGCTGGTGCCCAGCACCATGAAACCCAGCCTCCTCTCCCCGCCTGTCCACCCAAGGAACAAAGGAACGGGGCTCCCCAAGCACAGCATGCCCAGAACAAACCTGCCCCAGGGTGGCACTGGCAGCCTGGGGGCAGCTGGTGCAGGAGGGGCAAACAAATACCACCCGGATTGGCTTTTCTAGGGCTGAAAACCACCACCTCGCCTTCCTTGCACTGCTTTCCCTGTTATTTCAATATGAATTTTACTACACATCTGAGATGGCAGGTTCAAAAAGCAAATTTCTATGAGACAGCAAAAAACCTTGGCTGGGCTCGGTGCTGTGACCCAAAATAGGAGGCAATACCACCTTGGCCCCACAGCAACCTCCATCCAAGCACCTCCAGCCCACGCTTCCCCACCTCCCCTTGTTCAAACTGACTCCAAAGAATCAGAAAGTTTGGCTGCCCAAAGGGCAACTCAAACCAGTTTGTCTTCAAGTGCAATTTGGAAACTAGAAATGAGGCTGGAAGGAAATGATAGGAAAGGTGTCAGAGGAAAAGCAGTCAGTTTTTAGAGAGAAAACCACAAGCCAACACACAGAACTGGCATCCCAGGCTTCACTGTCACACAGCCGGACTGCCCCACCTGAAAATTCCCTGTAAAAGGTAAAATATCCATTGTCTGTGGCTTTCCCACAGGAGTGGAAGCAGCAGCCATGGAAATGCATTGCTTAACTTCACATTTTCCCACTCTCACACTACCCAGATGACACTGGATCCCCTTTCTAGATACCTCTGGAGGAAGCAGCCACTTTCTTGTTCAACTGTATTTTTTCTAGAGCATTTGTATTTTCCTTTATGTATCGGCTCTCTACCTCCCATGCTATGCTTCAGCAAATGCCAGCGCATTTTTTGCCTTGGTGATGTGACAGCATTTATGCCCTCTCCTGCATCGTCGAGAGGAATGCAAATGGGCTGATGAACCCCTGCTGCTGTGCTGCTGCTTTGACTCCAGTTTTTTCCCTCTAGCAAAGAGCGAAGGTCTTGAGCTTACTTATAATACCCTCTGGGCAAGTGCTGAGCATGCTGGCTGCACCTATGTGGAGCTGGGTGTGCACACCAGCAAACATCTCTCTGCCTCCCCTGATGCTCCGAGACCTTATTTTTAGTCTTGCGTTGAAAGCAAAAGGCAGGAATGTTCTGCTTTGGGAGTGAAGAGCTGTCTAAAGCTTGTAAAGGATGTAAATCCTTTCACTCTCAATACATCTTAATGATATTATGATTTGTAGGAAGAGAAAAGACCTTAACGCTCTGTGCAGCGGATACCAAGCAAGAGGGCTCCGATTCCTCATGGGACAGACCACACATCCCAGGCCTGGCCGAGCTGAGCATCGCCCCCACCGCAGGCACCTTTGCCACCTGCCTGCGAGCAACCGGGTACCAACCCGCCGCGTTGGGATGAGAGCAAGTTGCTGCCTGGGGCTGCCGTTCTCCGGAGACGCTGCAGGAGCCCATTCCTGCCTGGGGTCGTGGGAGGTGGGCAGGACCACAGCTGCCCATACCTGCCCACGCACACGCGTGCAAGGAGCAGTTTCTCCCTGCGTAGCTCTCCCCTGTTAGTGTGCCAGCGAGCCACAATGGGCTCTTTGAGCAGGGGCAGCTGACAGCATGCTGGCAGCGATGCTGGAAGTAGAAATTTGCAGCTGGGGAAAAAGCAAATTCATTTCCAGGAGCTGTAGGGGAATGAGTGCCAATTTCCAAAACAAAACTGCCATTTCTTTGCAGGGCTGACAGTTGCCTGGGAGCTGAAGGGAGGACAGGCTGCCGCTTTCAACTTCAAATACAGCAGGATTAACGCTTTCCTGCCAGCACGGCACAGCTGTACCGACACACGCTCGGTGGGGAGCGTGCGGGCAGCGCGGGGGGCACCTCGCAAGCACCGGGGGCATCTCATGCCCATCACTGGCAGCGCTCAGTCCCATAGACATGGATTTTACCCACCCCAGGATGCTGGTGCATGGCTGGTGAAGGGATTGGGATGGCCGTGCCCCTGCTCCTGCCTCTTCCCACCCGCCATGAGGGCACAGCTGCCTCCTTTGGGCTTTGGGGAAGGCTGAAACTCGCCACCTCGAAACAGACTTCAAAGTCCCTCTGCCCACGGCTGCAGGCGCCACACCACCAGCTCCCTGGGTTCTCTCCGCCTGCTGCCATCGACCCCGCACCCACCACCTGGTCCGACTCACACCAGCCCATCGCAGCAAGCCAGGTTTCTTCCCCTTGCCCTCAAGCCTAAGTTATAAAAGGGTCATTTATCCAGAGATAAGGAGGCGGAAGTTTGCAGCAAACCACTGCCCAAACCCCCCAGCGTGAGCGGAGAAATGACAGTGCTCTTAGCAACCGTGGGCCCTCCTCCCCACTCTAATTAAAGGCTGTTTCCATGTCATCCAACGAGGGCTGGGAGCAGAGTTTACACAGAGAATATTCCAGGCATGCTCTCAAATACAGCTGGAAGGGGGGAAAAAATACAGGGCTATTCTTCTGCCTGCAGCTGGCTGGCTTTGCAGCAAGTGCCACATGGTGGAAGAGTGGGTCCTGCCAGCCACTGCATCCTTCTGCCACCATCAGGGGTCAAAGCTGCCGCAGCACCCTCTCCCCAAACAGCCAAAAGGGGACCCATGGGTGACACCTCCCAAAAACCCTTTGTGCCCCAGCTGGAGCCAGGGACTATCCAGGGAAACCCACCTCCACCTCAACGTAGTCATGGAGCTTCTTGCAGGTGGCCGCAAAGGTCTCTGATGTCCCAAATTCGAAGTACCACAGCTTGTTCTTCATCCTGGGGCACAGAGATGTGTCAGCATCCCGCTCGGAAACAGCGGAAACAGCGCTTTGCCCCAGCTGCCCTCAGCACAGCCAGTGGCAGGATGGGCTGCCAGGGCCTTTCTGGAGCCATTGTGATGGTGACACAAACCATTGATGGGGACACAATTCATTGTGGAGGGAGACCACGGGTGTTATGGCCTCAGGGAGTGCGCGTGAGACAGGGGGTGGCTCAGGCAGACCTGGCTCTGACACCTTGCAGGGGGGAGGATGGGGGGGCTGGGTGCTCCCTTGGCATGGGAACGAGGTGTCTGCATCACCTCAGCAGAGCTGAACATGGGCTGTCATCTCCTGACAGGGCTACTGAGGACAGGGTACCCCACAGAGGGGATGTCGTGTCCCCCCCAGCACCCTACCAGGCAGCCCCTGAATCCTGTTCGCCCCCTGCATCAACCGCTGCACAGGCTTTGAGGGGGATCTGTAAGCTGAGGGGAGCTGAATGTCAGAGCAGAGTAAGACGCTTTCGTCCATTTGGGGTTTTTCTAGCAGGTATTTCTGAACATGAGGATGGGGGTCACAAGCCACAGCTCCTGCTGCCATCACACCACTTCCCTGTACCCCGAGCACAGTGGGAGCAAGCTGTGACCTGCTGCCTGCCCTGCCCTCACTGCCTGGCCTGCTCCTGCCGGTCCTGGAATTCAGTGCCGATTATAAAGCATGAATGAATGTAACTGGGTGTGCAGCCAAGTTCGAGCAGCCTGCCTCACTGCCTGGGGCCTGAGGCAGCACCCCCAACCCCCATGACGCCTGGCCCCCACCGCTCAGTCGCGCCCGGTGTGCCCCCTGCCCATCCCCTAAGGCTGGCCAAACACCGCACTGCCTCCGTGGGGCTGCTGCCAGTCCGGTGGGGAGGGGGCTGAGAGCAGCTCGGCGGGAGGGGAGCAGGCTCCAGCACGACCCCTCGGCACAGTGCACAACAGCAGCCGGCACCCCCCACACCCTGCTTTCGGGGGCACCACGGGCAGCCCTTACCTGCTGTTGAACTTCTCGGGGTGCTTTTCTCGCATGATGTGGAAACGGTGAGCAATGGAGGCATCCTGCAGGCAGAGGGAGCACAGAGATGTCGGTGGCACAGCAGAGAAACAGAAACCCCCCTCTGCACCCCATGGGCTTGTGCCAGGATACAGGGACTCAGCTCCTCGCCCTCGCTGCTGCCCCCCTGGCACAGAGGCAGAGCCCAGGGGCCATGCCAAGGCAGCCCTCAGCCAGGCTGCTTGCGAAGTGCTGAACGGGCTCATTAAGCGAGACATAATTAGTGCACCTCTTCCCTCTTCAGAGGGGCTCCGCATGGAGGTGATGCTGAGGGAAAGAGGGAGGGTTACCAGCGGCGGGGCAGTGGGGCTGCAGAGATACCCCAGGACCCCGCACCCTGTCAGCTCCCCTGGCAGGATGGCAGCTCTCGTGAAACTCATTGCAACCTCTCCTGTGCAGGGTGGTGGGTGTTTTAAGCCTGACTTGGAAGCTGTCACCAAGTGCCATCTGCAGTGACATCCCCTGGCATTAGCAGGAGCTGATGTGAAACTAGAAGCATCCTGTAGTGCTGCCGGGTGGGTGACCCACACTGCGGTGGCACCACTCGGCACCCATGGCTCAGGACAAAAGTGCTGCAAGCCCCAGGGAAGAGAAGTGCTTCCCACTTTGCCGTTCCCCCAAAGCCCTGCTGCTCCTGGGACTGACCCCCGGCACTGGGGAAAACCCCTGTGGCACGGGGCAGCCATCCTTGCCAGGCTCCCTAACCTCCCTGCATGAGGAAAACATGAGGGAACACAGGTCCCAGCACCGCAGCAGGGCTTTGCTGATGGGTGCCGTTTTGGCAAAACAATTCAGGTGGGGTGTTCAGCACACTCCCCCCGTCCCTGGGACCCCAAACTTCCCTGAACCCTGTTTAAGCTCCTCACACGCTTTCTCTTGCAACATTCCCAGCTGGGAAGAGAGAGCTTCCGTGCCTGTTTATGTACTTAAGTGCTGCCATTACAAATGACAATAAACCCAGAAGAATGACGCCAGGAGATGGAGGTAGGCTGGGAACATGAGCAAGAAAGAGCAGGGAGGGAGAGTCGCTGGCCTGGGCGACTCAAGCTCAAATGCAGTTTCACCAAATACGTAGAAAGGCTTTTATGGTCTGCGAGGAACTAGCCTTTGCTCCTGGGAATTAACATGGGGCTGGCTCGGAAGAGGTCTAAGGATGAGTCTAGGAGACAGAGAGGGCTGCAGGGGGCTGGCATCGCTTGAGTGCACCTGCTGGGCTGGATCGCTCCAGCCACTTCACAAAGCTGAGACATTTCCCACTGGCTGAGTGGGAAATGCCCCTGGCAATCTGCTGATCTGGGTGGGTTTGAGGCTGTGGCTGTGCTGTGGATCCAGGTGACAGTTCCTGTGCTCTGCTGGCCTCTGGAGCCCTTCCCTTTGCTTTGCTGTGGCTGGGAGGCTCCAGTGGGCATGGCATGGTCTGGGCACCAGTTACTAGCCCTCCGCTGTGCCACTCTCTCCAGCTAAAACGTGTGTCCCCTGCACTCTGGGCTGCCCTCAAGACCCATCCCTGCCCCATGGTACTCACCACCCCGATGGAGAAGTAGTTGTTGATGATGGTGGATGGGACGGGGTCCCCATTGGTCTCTCTATCACTAGGAATGACATCTATCTGCCAGCGGTCCAGCATCACCTCTGTGCTGTGCTCAATATCTTTCAGGACCTTCATCAGGTTGCCTCCTTCATAGCCTGTAAGGAAAAGAAGGTGGGGTCAGAGAAGGATGAAGGAGGACGAAGGGGAGCGCAGCCATGTCACGTGGGGCCAGAGGCAGCTGGGTGCCAAGCATCTGGGGAGCCTGGGGCTGCAGCTATGGCACCAGCAAGATGCCCGGCTAGTCCTTGCAGCAGTGGCTGAGATTTCAGCTAACGGCACGGCTCTTGCAGATGAAGAAGGTTGTTGGGCAGCACCTAGCTGATGGGGGGTTAGAAAGCAGCAGCTGCTTTTTTTGGAAGGGGTTAGAGGCACCAGCACGAGGCACTAGGGCTGAGATGCAGCCCCCAGCCACATCTCAAGAGCAGAGGAGTCCTCCCTCCCCCAGGACAGCACCTACCCAGCCACCCCGCCAGTCCCCATGGCCAGCCCCCCCCCCCCCGCCGCCCCCCCCCTCCCCACCCCCCCCTCCGTGGCGATGCTCGCCCAGCCTCACCTCCTCCCCATCGCAGGCACCGGGCCAGGTCATTGCCTGTTCCCAGAGGCAGGACAGCCACCGGCGGGTGCTTCACCAAGTTCGCCTTGTCTGCAGTTCAAGGGGAAAGAGAGTTTCGGGGCTGAAAGGGGTCATTCCCTGCTCCTCTCCCTGTCCCTCCCTGGCTGGCAGCCTGGGGGTGATGCTGTTGGCAGGACCCCCCTCCTCACTCTTGCCAGAGGAATATGGGGAACCCATGGCAGATCACTGAGGATGTGGTGGACGATGCTCTGCAGGAGTGTGGCCACTCCTCACTCACCTATGCAGTCCAGGATCCAGCCCACCGTGCCGTCCCCTCCGCAGGCCAGGACGCGGAAATCTGGAGTGTCCCGAAAGAAGCTCAGCCTGGAGAAAGCCAGGAGAGACAGGGGGTGACGTGGGGGAAGAGGGGCTGGCAGGAGAGGGCAGAGGATTGGCCGTAGCATCTCCGTACCCCGGCGCCGGCCCACCACGGTCCAGGTTGTACACTTGGCGTGGGTTGAGCAGGTAGTGAAATTTCCGAAGGACCCTAGGAAAAGAAGGAGAGATGCTGCAGAGGGAGGTGAATCCCCATCTGGGAGAGGTGCTGGAGCAGCCCAATGGACCAGCAGCTCCCAACCCCAGGGGGATGCTCTCCCTGGGCAGGACCCCACCTACCGCTCCCCTTGCCTTCCTCCACTCTTGGGGTTCACAAGCACCAGGAGGGGGTGCGTCCCAGGCCGTGGGCTGATCTGGAGGGCAGAAAGCATGGCTGCAAATGCCTGGCCGCCGTGGGGCTTGGCATGCACCCGTGGCAGAGCTTGCCAGCAGCCCGGCATGGGAACTTACCTGCAGTCCTTGCCCATCCACCGTCATGGAGTTGAACTTGAAGCCCTGGCTGTCCTCAGGGCTGGTGCTGGCGGGGGAGTCGCTCTCTGATCTCCGGCAGTGGGACTGCCTGTCCTTTGGGGAGCAGAGGCACGGATGGGCACGCTCCCCTGAGAAGGGGAGGTGGGGTGGCTGCGGCGATGCCCTGCCGGGTCCCTGCCGCCCGGCAGCAAGGATGGTGGCACTTACCAGGACAACGGGGCAGATGTAGGAAGGCAGCAAGATGTGATCCCGCAGCGGGCCCCCATCACACTCTGGCTTCACATGGGAGGCACATTTGTTGTGGAGCTGGAGAGGGCATGATGAAAGGACATTGGGTGGGGGACACCCCTGCATCCCCTATTCACGAGCCTCTCCTCCCCCAGGGCCGGCCATGTGGGGTGTGCCACAGAGGCCACCCCGGGCCCCCCGGGCCCGTATACTCACGGTGACTTGGCACCAGACGCAGTGCAGGCCGGTGATGCCCTGGTAGCACTTGATGCTCTTATGGCACCTGTCGCACTTGACAGGGGAATTGCCCTCGATCCAGGTGTGCTGCATCACCTGCAAGGCACAGTGTGGGGGGCACTGCGGGTGCAGCACCCACCGACCCTCCAGCATCTCCTCTCCGCTAAGGGCTGCCACTGTGATTTCGGAGAGTGGCTTACTGTGCAGGGATGCTGACTGATACAAACCAGCCCCCTGCATGGCTGCCTTCCCTCCTCGCTGCTCCATACGGCACAGCAGGGACACCCATCCCCCACCCGGAGCCATGGCAAACCTCGGGGCGTAGGGACGGGGCCTGCCCTGCCAGGCTCTGGGTGCTGCAATTGCCCACGAGCTACTGCCCAGGACCCAAAAGACAAATTGCAGGGGAAAAAGCCATGGGGGACCAGGGCAGGAGACTGAGGGCCAGCTGCTGCCAGTGGTGCTGCCTCTGAGAGGGCTTCATGGGAGACCCACCAGCTCAGAAACGCACTGGCTGCCTACTCACGCTCGCATTTCTCTTGGATTTCACGTAGGTGCTGATGCAGGAGGCAATATCTTTGGACACACACCTCTCATGGACGGTGTATTTGCAGACTGGTGGGAGAGAAGGTGGTGAACATCACTCCCCGGTACAGGCACTGCCCCCTCTCTGCTCCCCCTGCAGCACCCAGAGGGCTCAGCACCGATGGGGACCAGTCGCCTCTCCCTGGGGCACTGGGATGGGGCAGGAGCCACCGGCCCGGGGGTGCGACAGTCCGACAGTCCAGCATGTGTCCATGACTCACAGGAGCAGCAGAGGCCCTGCTTGCGGACCCCCAGCAGCATGGTGCGGCAGAAGTTGCAGTAGGCGGGTTTCTTGAAGTGCTTCAGCCTCCAGGCATGCTGCCCATCGTCCTTCACGTTCTGCAGGGCAGGAGAGGGGAGGACGAGGGGGGTCACTCCCCCACTGCTGGGGGTCCCAGCCCACGCAGCCCACCACTTTTATCAGCTCTTTGTCCCATAGAAGCCCCCACTGTGTATGTGGGAGTTTGCTCCCAGCAGGACTGTGAGTTCTCCTGCTCCCCTTCTCCCTGGTGTTTCCCTGAATACCACTGCTGCTGTACCCCCTACTCCCTGGGCATGTCCGGCTCCTGGCACTCCTGGCACCAAGCTCCAGCTCCCCGTGGCTTCTTGGCACAGCTGCGCTGCAGGGATGCTCTGCTGGTGGCAGACGGGAAGGTGATTCCAGATCTGGGGCCAGGCCACCGCCACCATGGGGTGGCCAAAGCAGGCCTCTAACATCTGAGACCAGGCACAAATGCTTTGCAGGAGCCACTTGAAAACGCCAGAAAGCCTGCCACACCACCTCTCCATGGGAAGCAAACACCAAAATGGGCACCAGGAAGCAAAACCCCAGATTTTCCCTGCAAAGTATCAGCCAATGGCCAGGGATGCATCTCCATGAAATAAAGCCAAAAAAGGATGAGAAAACAACACAGGCAAATAAGGGGAGGGTCCCAAACCACCCCACCTCTGCTCTTTGAAGCTCATCCCAGGAGAGGAGCTGGCATTTTAGGTGCTCATCGTATTTTTTGATTAAATATTAATCAGAGTGTGGTACGATAGCAAGGAGCAAGCCCAGTCAGCTTGGGCACAGCAGCTGGCAATGACTGTAGCTCAAAACTGAGCTTGTGAAGCTTTGGGGGGTGAAGACTGGTCAGCAGAGGCAGGGCAGGGGTGTCTGGAGGGGCTGGGAGCCCAGGGGCCAGTGTGGGGCTGTGCAGCGCCAGATGGGTGCACAGCTGGGGGCAGGGTGCCCTCCCACGGCCCCTGCATGCCCTCCATCACCACCCTCCACTCCTGCTGCTGCGGGCCCTGGGCTTTCCTCCCAGGGTGGCTGGATGCAGCCAAAACATGGGCACTCACCGTCTCCATTCCCAGGAGAACCAGCAAGGGGATGGTGGTCATGCCGCCCCGGATCCACTCCTCCAGTGTCACAGTCCCATCGTGGTCGTAGTCGATCTCCTCCATCATTGCCTTCAAGATCTGGAGAAGGGAGGAGACACAGTGACATGGCGATGCCACCCCCGCAAACCCCAGCTGCTGGCTCCGTCCAAGAGCCCCTGTGGCCCCCCCAGCTGCCCCCAGCACTCACCGGCTTCAGCTCCGTGGAGTCCCACTCCAGGTACTCGGCCACGTGCACCATCTGGTTAATGATACGATCCAGCTCCTGAGCACAGAAAGACAACGATCCCCAGTGCTTAGGGACAGCTTCAGGCACAAGCGGCATGTCCAGCCTCCAGCCCCCAAACTGGGGATGTACCAGGTCTGTGTCCCAGTATGCCCATGGGTGCCCTGGGCCCCCGCCTGCACAGGGGGCCAGCGACACCCCACTTCTTGGGTGGTGCTGGGAGCTGCTTTCTCCTCTGAAAATCTGCCAGAAAATCTGCAGTGCATTTTCCCTTGGAAAAACTGCTCTGATAAAAGAGATTTTTCTTTGCAATGGGTTTCAAGCAAAATACCCAAAGGACAAAGAAAAAACATCCCGGGGGAGAGGGTTGTGCACGATTTTTTCCTTTTCTGAAACACTGTGACCTGATGTAGAGCTACAGTTACTGGTGGGTGGATTTTTTCTAGCTGCTGCTGGATGCTGCATAGCTGGCGTGCGTCCCCCAGCCCCATGGTCCAGCCCCACAGCAAATGCTGCTGCCTTCCTCCTCCCTTCCCATATTCCTGGCTAGCTGGGATCACTTTGCCAGGGGAGTGGGCACCCTGATGGGGGCCTGTGTGTGTCCGGCCCCAGCTTTCTCTCCCAAGAGAAGGCTTACCGAGCTGTCCAGGAGGCCGTTTCCATCAGTATCATAGAGGCGAAACATAACTGGAGGGAGAAGAGAAGCCAGCTGCCAGTTAGAGCCCAGCACCGGGGCAGGTCGGGCAGCCTGCGTCCAGTACCGGGGCAGCGGGGGCTGTGGGATGGCAGCAGCGCTGTGCTGGCTCAGCCTGGGCAAGCTGTGACCCCAGCCCACACCGGGCTGCGGGGTGTCAGAGCAAAGCCATGGCCCCCCTGGCCGCCAGACCCAGGTACCGGCCGGCAGGAGCAGAGGGATGGCGCTGAGCATTTTTCCCAAGTGGTTTTAATGTTTCAGCATTAAAAAGTGAGCAGGAGCATCCAGCCCCACACCCCTCCTCGGGTGAAGCCCCCAGGCAACACCTCCAGCCACCGGTCCATCCCCCTGCCCCAGTCCCTGGCCCCAGGGTCCCACTTACACTCCAGCTTGTCCTCTGCCCGTCCCCTCTCCAGCAGGGACAGGTAGCAGACAATGTCCTTCAGGTGGACCACCTGGGCCAGGGGGATGGGGGGCAGTGGCGGGGTGGCTTTCAGGGAGCTGTGGCTCTTCCGCAGGCTGAAAGGTAACCTCTTCTCCACACTCCTCGTGCCTGTGAGGGATGAAGCCCATGCACAGGGCTGGCCATTTGGAACAGGAGCCGCCCCCAGCTGGGGCAGGGGGCTGGCAGCATGTGAACTCTGGGGCACGGACCCACTCAGCACGAGGTGTGTGCCATGGCAGGAGCAGGGCTGGGCACCCAAGGGGACACAGGGCTGGGTGCCGTGGCAGGAGCAGGGCTGGGCACTGCCAGTCAGTTCCCGGGGCACAGACTCCTGCATCTCCGGCACTGTGGGTGGGATGAGTGGTGGGAGCCCGCAGGGATGTGCCCTGTTGGGGACAAACGCCCACCCAGAGGAGTGAGAAGCTCGGCAGGCAGCAGGGCAGGTTGCTGGGGTGCCGGGGCAGCCCACGCTCACAGCCGCCCACGATGGCAGCCTTCGGCAGATGGCTGCTCCTGGCAGAGGGGCCCTTCGCAGTGCTCCCCTCGTCGGTGGCTGGCAGGAGCTGGGCCAGAGGCAGCAGTGACTCACTGCTCCAGTCCCCCCTCGCTGGGAGCTGCTGCCAGGTAATTAAGACATTGACTGGTGGGGGCTCTGCAGGATGGGATTGGCAGCTTAAGTTTGCAAAGCAAAGGTGTCAAGACACCAGGGACCTGCTGAGTTTGGAAGGTCACCGCCACCGCCCCAGGGACCTGACCAGCTGCACTGCCAGGAAACTGGGCAGCTTCAGCAAAGGGGAGGGCTTGTCACAGCCCGTGTCCCTGTGGAGCCCCAGCCAAGCTCACCTGGCGACTGAGGGCCGAGCAGGGACCCAGAGATCTTTGAAGAGCCTGAGGAGTTGTGAGCAGAAGGGGTGCCGGTGGTGGACTTCTGGGAGGATGACCTGGACCAGCTGGGGGAAGCGTTGGGGATCGATGCAGGGGTGAGGGATGCTGGCTGCAGCTCAGCTGCATTGCTGTGGCAGCTCTTGGGCTCAGGAGTGTGTCGTCCCAGGGCACTTAGAAGTGTTTTCCCATTGATCCCTGCAAAGCAGACATAAGCCCGTGGGCAGTGTGACGCCACGATGCCTGTACCCGGCAAGCCCCTTCCTCCAAGAAGCCCCTCTGGGTGCAGGTCACTCGCCCTGGGTCTTCCTTGCTATCCCCAAAGCAGGGTGGCATCTCAGCCCCAGGACTCTCTGAGGGGCACCGTGGGCCGCCCACACCATCCTGCCTGGCCAGACGGCTCCCAGCAGCGCTCCTGCCCCTGGGTGCTGGCCGCCAGGCTGCTCGGGACCAGGCAGGGAGGATGTGGTCCCCAAGCAGCAGCCAGAGCCGCTCAGGAGCCCAGCAGGCAGCTGAGCAGCTGGGAAGGGCTCTCCCTTCTCCTCTGCAGTTTATGGTCCTTTCAGCAGATGTCTCCACACGCTGCGAATCCAGCCGGGCAGGGGCCCAGGGAGGCAGAAGCTGGGTGCCTGGCACACGTCCCCTGCTCCGGGTGCAGCTGCGCGCTTGGTGGCTGTCAGCATCGGTACTGGTGACAGGGGCACAGGCCACCTCAGTCTGGATGGAGATGCCAGCATCGAGTGACTTGGGCTCTGACCGCGCGGAGGAAAGGAGGGATCGGTCAGTGCCACGGTGCCCTGTGGGTCCCCGCTCAGGGAAAGCCCTCCCCTCCCTGGCGCAGCGCAGGGCCCCTGGGAGCCTATCCATCGGATAGGACAGAGCCCTGACGCCACCGCTGCAGGTGCCACCCCACAACCTCCATCCCCATGGGGCTGGTGTGGGAGCAAGCCCAACATGCCACAGTGTGCCCATCTGGGTGGCAGGGGCAGGGCTGGCTCACCGAGGGTGCTGAGCTGCGAGACACCGGGGCTCTGGCGCTGAGTCTCGGGGGAGGCTTGGCATATCTTACGCCTGAAGGAGGTGAAGAGGTGTTGGCAAAGCTCCTCAGGTACATCCACCTCCAGGTAGGTCTTCATGAAGAGGCAAAAGCCCTCATAGTCAATGGGCTGGGGAGAGGATAGAGGAGGAGGATGGAGGTGCCACAGGGATGCAGAACTGCAGGCAGTGGGGTGGGTCCTGTGCCCTGGACCCCCCTCACCAGCTACATCAGCTGCAGAGCCCTCCCCAAAACCACCGGCTTCCCAAATCCCAGTGGGTGCCTGAAGGGAGTCAGAGGCAGCAAGGTCATAAATCCCCAGTGCCAGCTGGCTGCCAGGGACCAGCACGGCTGAGCCAGGCCAGCGGTGCTGGGAGCAGGGACAGGAGTCATGGGCAGCTGGGGTAGGAGCTGGGGGGGCTGCAGGGAGGGGCGCAGCCATACTGGGACGGTGCTTGCTGGCAGCGGAGCAGCAGCTGGCCCACTTGCCCAGGGGTCTGCGGACCCCCGTACGGTGGGCAGCTCACTGGAGGGGCAGCAGGCTCTGACAGAGCCAGAGGCTCAGCTCGCAGAAGAAAATTGAGGAACTAAATACAGACTTTCTGCCACAGCCAAAGGAGGCTAGGGCTGCTGGAGGCAGGGGGCTGTAATGAGCTGTGCTCTGAAAGCCTCCTGCTCCCCAGGGGTGGAGCACAGAGCAGCGGGACCCTCCAGCCCACCCTCAGCCCCTGAGGGCTATCATCCTCCTGAGGTCTCCTCGCCTTCTCCTTCCCCACTGGCCTTCCCCATCGCATCGGGATGTTGCCTTCTGGGTGGCTTTAGTGGCGCCAGCTGCAGCAAGGGTCCCGCAGTGCCCTTGAATAGCAGGGTAGTTTTGCTGCCCCTCCTCACCATGTTCAGCCCACTGATTTTTCCTGTTTCGCCTCATTTCTAGTAATTATGGTCCCTGTGAAAGGCTCTGTCCTACTGGCACACTAATAGGTCTCTCTGAAAGGACCACTTGGAAAAAATAAGCCTTCCCCTGGCAAGAGCGGGAAGGCACAGGGCCTTCTCCCGTCCCCACGCTGGCAACAGCAAAATTGTCTGCTTTTGGAGGAAGAGAGAGTAAATCCCTCCTGGCTTCTGCCTGGCAAGGATATGCCCCAAAATGCTCAGAGTAAGGCAGCCTGCAGCCAGCCCCGATGGCAGCGTGGCCGTGGGGTGCTGGCAGCATCGGTGGGATGGGGTGGGATGGCTGTGCGGCCAGCCTGGCCCCCGGGGCGGCCAAGGGGATGCGGCTGGGCTTCCCACACAGGGGGAGCATCTTTCCCAGTCCTGGGAGCAGGACTGCGGGGAGAGGCAGGGGGGCAGACAGAGCAGACCTGTCTTCTCCCAGCCGCTCTTAGCTGGGGGAGCTGGGCTGGGGGAGCTGGCGGGGGGGCCAGCAGCGTGGGGGGAGGCTGGAGGGTACAGGGCCATACCTCTTCAGGGTTGTACCTCGAGAGGACGCCGTCCCCGTGGAACTCCTCCAGGACGTCCTTGAGCTTCTTGGTGGAGTCTAGGGAGACAAAGGCATCTCGCTGAGCATGGTGCTGGCGAGCCCCCTTCGCCATTAGACCACCAGCAGGATGGTAGAGACAAGTTTATCTGCTAGATATACAATTTCTGGTTCATTCCATGCCTGAGAAGGGGCCATCCACGCCCTGCTTTCCCCCACACCCTAGAGGGTAGGGCACATATGTAAAGCTGGCCACCAGGGCTAGGCTCTCTTCCTCCTACCTGTATGAAAATAAATGCAGACCCAGAGGGAAGCCGAGGTGCTGGGCAAGGAAAGCCCAGCCTGCTCCCCAGTCCCAGCTGCTCCAGGGGCGATGCTGGGCACAGAGCTTGGCCGTGCCTGCCCCGGCCCCTCTGCACAGGCTTGGGGTGGCTGCCCCCACACTTAGAGCTGGTGCCTGTTGGCAATTACTTGGCAGCCCGAGCCATCCCCGGAGCCTGCCCTGGGCTGCCCATTGATATCTCCAGGAGGTGCCAGGAGGGACAAAGAATGGTATTGCTCCGTGCAAACTTTCACACAAACAGTAAATGGCCTGTGAGTTTCCCTGGCTGGGTGTCCTCTGGGCTGGAGGGACATCAGTCCTTCCAAAATTGAGAAATAAGGGAAAAATGGAAAACAAGATCAAAGGGAGGTAACGTTAAGCCCTAACCTTCAGACACATACCTATGGGCATGCCCATTTAAAAAGCTCTCAGACACGTCAGCCCTGTTAATTACCATGAAATCCTCTCCCCAAGTCAGGGATTGTGCTGGCTCCTGCTCCCCCCAGCCCTCCACGGGGGATGGAGCTCGGTGCGGGACCACAACTGTCTGTGGTGCCTCAGGCAGGTCTGGGGCTGGCAGAGCACAAGCAGGGGCCAGTGTGCACTAGAGGAGGGGGCTCCCGGCCCATACTGGGATCTGTGGGAGGATCCCCAGCCCAGTGCCAGGCCACCCTCCCGGGGAGGAGGGCAGCTGACCACACTGTAGCCTTGCTCGCTACACTTTGATCAACGAAATGAAGATGCTGTATGGGTTCTGTGCTTAGCATTACAGATGGCGTTTTATGGTCTGTGATTTAAGAAAGCGTTCTCTGGAAAGGCAGGACGAGAGACAGACAGCGACGCTGCACACACACGTCTGCCCACAGCCCTGCCTGCCCCTGCCTGGGATGTCTGGCAGGTGGGCAGGGGGCTGCTTGCACTGGGCTCTTTGGATTGGGAGACTGTGCCTTCCCGTGCTGTCAGCCTTGACCCGATTTGCCTCATCCCTACGACGCACAGCAGCCCTGAGGACAGCCCTGGGGGGCTCATGGGTTCCCCTTTGCCTCCCAGTTCTATCCCGCACAGCCACAGGAGCCTGCTGACCCTGGAGCCGTGCCACCCCTGCAAAGCAATGCCCCTGAGATTTTACACCTGTTCTCCCTTCATCCCACAGTTCCAGCTGGGCTTTCCTGTCCATCCTGCCCTGCTGTCAGCACCTCCCCAGGCTGCACACACTGCAATGAGCACATCTGCACACCAGCTCTCCAGCAGGCAGGACCTTAAGGACCTTGTTTCGGACCCCTGGGCTTTGCCCAGGCACCCTCCCCAGCTGCTTGCAGCCCCAGGATCCCACAGCACCACTGCCAACACGCTCTCCTCAGCAGGAGCCACAGGAGAGAGTTGCTCTGCAAAAGCACTAAGCAAAATTACCGCAGAGGGCTGGCAACCCAAGGCGGGCTGTGGAGCAGCTCCGCATGTTTAGGAAAAGCCAGTCTGCTTTCCTCGTTGGCATTTCACTTCACTAACGAACGTGGGAGCAGCCGCCTTCAGAGGGACTGAGCCGCGCTCACGTGTGCGTTCCCCAAAGCAGGAGAGCTTCTGCTCAGCTAAATCCTCCCAGGCATGCGCTGCTCTGCTGTGCCCCACCAGCCGACGCTGGGGGTCAGGGATCTTCCCAGCCTCTGCATCCAAAATCTAAGAAGTCATCTACTCCTCCAGGAGGATGCCAAGGACCTGTAGGACATCACTCCAGCACAGACCAACAGGACTTTTAAACCCCCTGTCCCTATGCCAGGGGGATGCGCAGAGTACTCACAGTCTGTGTACTGCTGGAGCTGGGCGAACTCAGCAGGGCTGAGCGAGATCCACCCGCCATCGCTCATCTTCGTGTGGCAGAGCCCACTCGGTGGGGCCACGAGCCGCTGCACCCACCGTGCCGGGCTCGGTGCCACAGGTCCGGGCCGGCTGCTTGGTCACATTGTCCCCGCAGGGGGCATGGGGAGCTCTCGGCTGGCTGGCATCATCCTGCTGAGCCCGTGGGCAGCACACCCCGGAGCCTCAGAGCACCGTCAGCACCTTCCTCCCTGCAGCGGGGAGAGAAAGAGGAGGGGGTCAGCAGTGCCCTGCGCAGGGCAGGCAGAGGCTGGCTCCTGCCCGCACAGGCTGCCCGCTGCGCTCCCCCGGGGCAGAGCTGCCTGCGGCAGGGGTGCTCGGTGGGGCTGTAGCAGAGGGTACGTGAGCTGGGACATTAATGGGGTGCAAGGGTGCTTTCCCAGCTGCGGAGGGCCCCTGCCGCGGATGTGGGGGACCCCTGCTCCAGGTGCCCTCCAGGAATGGAGAAGGGAGCGGTGGGCTACAGCGTGGGGCTGGCAGAAAGGCGGGCGAGTGCAAGGAGGGACACGGGGCACCTCGGTACATGGCTGTCCCTGGGGGAGCCCCTCTGCCATGGAGCCCAGTGCAGTGCCACCCACAGTGGCCACAGCTCCCAGCAGCCAGAGGAAGCATCTCAACAGAGGCAAGGCAAACGCCATGGGCAGGGGAAGGAGCTTGTCGCCTTATTTACCCCCAGCATTTTCCAGGGGAACCCAGCATGGTAGGAGCAGAAAGAAGGACACAATTAATTAGAGAAGACAGTGCCTGGAGGCAGGGGATCAGAACAAGTGGAAAATCTCAGCTCATGCCTCCATCTCCGAAGCTGGCAGTGACCTTTAGCTGGCTCTGCTGCCGAGAACCATTGTAAATGAAAATCTACGTTCAAAATTGGGTGAGAGGGAAAAGCCTGCACCACAGAAGAAGCGTCAGAGGGCCCCCAACCAAGTGGCCCTCTCCAACCCATCCATTTGCAGACTTCAAAGCTTATTAGCTTTTCCATTTAACCAGATCAGTCACAGGGAAAGGGCAGCATCCTGAGGAGGTGGTTGTTCTTCAAGGAGGAGAGGAGAACAATTTGATCTCGATTTGAGGGCTGTCCCCCTGCTAAATGTTGGCTCCTGGTTTCCACCAGCCTGACAATAAAGTGGAGCAAGGGCGAGCTGGGAAAGGCCACACGACTTAGGGTGATGCTTGGGGAGCACCCGCACCCCCCAAAAGGCTGGCTGGGCTGCCCACTGCACCTTTTCATTCACAGGCAAATGTATTTGATTAAGGTGAGTGAGTCATTTTGGGGAGCTGCCAGGTCCCACGTGCCACACCAACCCCAGCTGGCGATCCTAGGGACATTCACATATGGGGCACGCTGGGGGCAGGCACTTAACCTCAGGATTTCCCCCCGCAGCAGTCCCTGGGACAGACCTTCACCCCAGCCACACAGGGCAGCCCCAGTGTCAGGAAGGAGACATGACCACCTTCACGAGGCTTTTGGGATGCGATCAGGGCAGCACTGCTGCTTGGTCTCCAGCAAAACTGACTTTCTTTGCTCACGTTATTTTGGCTTTAACTCCAGCCACTGCAAGTAGTCCAGGGTGAGACACGGCCCAAGGGCAAAGCCCCGTGTTGGCGGGGAGGGGAGTGCTACAGACCTCCCCTTGGAGCTACGGGGAAGACTGTGACCCCTGAGGGAGCAGCACAGGGCTGAGCACCCACCCAGATGGCTTCTGGGGCAGGGGTGCCAGCCACGGGGAGCGACTGCACATCTGGAGAGAAGCCCACCAAACCCCGGGCACATGTTTGCTGGAGCTAAATGACACAGCTGTGCTTAGCCCTGCCCAGCCCTTTCCTCCCAAGAGCAGTGGGACCTGCAGCTCCAAACACCCTGATTCACCGCTGGGAGCTGCTCCAGCCCTGTGCCTTGCAGGCCTGGCTGGTGGGCAGGGGGATTTGCTTCATGGCAAATTCTGTTGGGTATGAAGCCATGCCCTGCCGGGATGCTGCTGCCCAAGGATGTTCTCAGAGAGCTGGGCAGATGATGCTGCCTAGAAAAGCTCCTGCCTCTCTTGCCCAGGGCTCTCCCTTCCCTCTGCTAGCAGGAGACGGTCCCGGGGGACACAGTTGCTGGGGCTCTTGTCCTTGACAAGCCCACCCCATGACCTGGGGCTTCTTGGCTGCAGCACAACATGGCCCCAAGGCTACCAGGAGCACAGTGAGGGCTGAGCTGGCAGGGACTTGGGGACCCCCCCCGAGATGCTTCTGCTTCTCCTGCCCAGGGCAGCAGGGGCACAGCTGCCACAGGGCTGTGGGGGATGATGCCATGTGCCCACACCGCTCTGCCCTTAGGACACTCGTGTGGGGCAACATGCGATTCTGAGGGAAATGTCACCTCCCCACACTCGCCAGGGCCCTGCCCACCCCCTGGCAGCTAGCCTCCAACCTGCAGCTGTTCTAGCTCGTCCCAGCAGCTCTTTGTCCCCATGCCACCAACTGGGGACAGGCTGGACACAACAGTTTTAGGGCTAGGAAAAAAAACACCCAACCTCTTCCCACACTGTCGTCGGTTTTCTGGGGATGTTCATCTCAGTGAAAGCACAAGCAGGAATATGGTGTTTGCACCTTTCCAGGGTGAAGGGTTTGTCCGAAGGTATCTCTGAGGCTGGTCCAAAAGAACTCAGCCTGCAAGAAACCCTCCAGGAGTGCATGCAGGCTTTCTGTTTTCTGGCAAACAAGCTGTTTGGTTTGACCAGAACCCATTTTTTTATCCAAAATTATACAAGGAGAGGCTGAGAGAGCAGAGCTAGCTCAGCCTGCAAAAGAAAAGGCGAAGGGGGGAACCTGGCTGGTTCCAGATGCTTGAAGGAGTTTGGGTGCACTGAGTCCTCCCGCGATGGATGGCAGGAAAAACATCCCTTGCTTCTTTTAACAGTGGGTTACAGGGTGGCATGAAGCAATGGAAGGAAAGCAAAGTGGAGCTAATTGGGCTATCCCAAGGGGCTTTCCCCCAGCAATTGCTGGAATAACAAATGCCACTTCTGGCATGTCAGCCTTGGATTTCAGGAAGGGCAGGAAAAAGCCTCCTTAGGAATCCAGCTGCTGCTCGTTTGGCCGCCCTCTGAATTGTCAGTGGCAAATTATGTTCTATTAAATCAAATTTGCCTCTCTCTAAAAATAGCTCCCCTACTAGTGTTACAAATGACACTGGATTACCCTGCCTGAAAGCATTTATTGGGACACAGCCCCTCTCCCACTCCTCGCTCCATGCCTGCCAGCCGCGTGTGTGGGTTTTGCCATTCTGCCGGCACCAGTGGCACGGTGTGACTCAAGGCAGCTGAAGTGGCCGGGGGAGGATGGAGGGAGGGAGCCAGGAAGGCTCTGAGCACCTCCCAAACCCTCCCGGGGGATTAGCTGGTGCTGGAGCCCTCAGGAAGCCCTTGCACAGAGCACCCTGCCAGCCCCAGGGCTGGGCGCAGGAGCTGGGTGAGGGGCAATGCAGGGGGCATCGCGGGGAGCATCACTGGGTGCAGGCAGAGGTGCAGCTTGGTGGGAGCCAGGGCCCAGCCATGTAGGGCCTGAAAAGCTCACGTCAACAAGGGGGATGCCAGGCTGAAGCTGGCAATGAGCCAGTCCCCGCCAGTGAGCGGGGCCCATGCAGGCAGCCTAAGCCGTGGGCAGCCAGTATGTATTGGTATCCATGAGAAAGGGCTGCACACAGGCAACCCCAGTGTCTGGGGCTGGGGGCTCCTGGCAGCAGCGATGGGAGGGCAGAGGAGCTGTTTTTCCAGCCAGTCACCCCTGCCCACGAGCCTCCTCGCCAGCCCCTGGCCACCCAGTGCTGCCGAGGACGGAGGACTCGGCTCCTGGGCTGCTCCCTTGGTACACAGCACAGCGCCACGGGGCTCACGATAGGTTTGGGAGGGCTTGTTCCACTGGCACCCACCTGCCCTCTCCAGAACCAGAGCTAGTGATGGAGACCTAATTCTGTCCAAGCTGAGGCAGAGCAACCGTGGGCAGCAGGACAGCAGCCTCCAGGTGCCGGCAGAAGAGCACTGGCAGAGCCTTCAGCCGCCTCCGCGGGGGCAGGCAGATGGGGCTGGAAGCGCTTGTCCTGCCCACAGGAGATTTCTGCTTCAGGTGCGTTGGCTCCTTGAGCTTCAGGAGACCACACGAGGAGGGAAAGCTCCCGCTGTGCATACACACGCTTGCACGTGTGGAGGCTGTAGCTTTCCAACAGCAGCAGGGCACGGCACGGCCTGAAGCTGGGCTATTCCCTGCATCCCTGGCTGGGCTGGCTGAAAACCACAGGCACTCAAGCATCTTCTCCCGAGGCAGAAGCTCGGTGGGTCCCTGCAGGAATGGCATTTTTCCAGCCCATCTTTTGGAAAGATCAGCCTATTTTTGTGTTGGACTGGGGAGAGGCCCCTGAGGCGGTGCGTGGAGTGTAAATCCCTCCTGTCCCAGTGCAGCAAACAAACCCCAACCAAGTCACGCTCAAACTATTTTCTGCAGTGACAGGATAACACACTTCTCTGCATTTTGTCAGCCTGAGAGGACACTCGGGATCCGCTTTTTCCATACTCCCTGCCTGTTGCTCTCTACACATTCCCTCAGCCCTTTGCCCACCCACACAGGGACAGGCACGCTGTCCAGGTACCCTGCATCAGCTTTGCTTTGGGTGCTGAGCACCCTCACGTTCTGTCAGGGGTGCCCAGAGCACCCGGGAGGGCAGCTGCCTGTAAGCCCACAGCCACCAGCTCCGAGCACCTCTGGTGGGAGAGGGGGTGCTCCTTCCCACCTGGGGTAGCTGCCCTTCAGTGCGCTGTGCCAGCTGCCTGCTCCCCTGCCTTCGGCACCGGTCCAGCAAACACAGAGGCAGTTCTTGGTGCACAACCCCAAAACTGCATGTGCACACATCTGCCCGGAGCACCTTGCTGGGCCTCCGCACCCGCTCCTGGCTGCAGGACATCCTTCCCCGGCAGCTTTAAAGCAAGTGAGCAGTGTTTCGGTAAGAGATGCTCCCCTCTCCCCAACCACTGTGTTAGAGAACTGGCAAAGCCGGGCAGAAGAGTCTTCTGCCGTCACTTTGACCAGGTCTTGTGTGGTGGGTGCTTGCTCCCACGCTGTCGGGCAGCGACTGAGGAAGAGGAGGGTGACTGTGGCTGGCCCTCTGGCCCCAGGGCCGGGCTGCAGATGTACAGACTCCCAACCAGGAGCTGGGCCACATGGGGACAACGAGGACCCAGCACAGCTCCCCCCCCCCCATCAGCCTGCCAGGGCCAAGACAGCTCAGCTCACACCCTAGGGACACCAAAGACTTCCTGACTTACTACTGTTGCCTTTTTAGAGAATAATTTTGCTGGCCGAGTTCGGAACGGACTGTCTCCAAGCAGGATGCCTTTTGAGCGAGACCCATCCCCTCTCCAGTTCCCCTGCAGGTCCCAGCCAGACCAGAGCTCGTCCCATGGACAAGCCCCTTCCCACGCCAGATGGGGAGGCTGGGATCCTCCCCGGGATCCTCCCGGCTCCATCACCTCACACCAACAAACCCAGGGCTTCCTGCTGCGGCCCGGGGCAGCCCTGGCTCTGTCGCTGCAGGAACCCCGTGGCAGCGAGTCCCACGGGTGAACTGAACCTCGCGTGGGACGAAGCTGCTTTGCGGTGGCTTTGCAATACGCTCTGCTCCCCTGCCGCCCCCCAGCACACCCTGGAGAACAAGCTGCAGGCAGCCTCCCCCGGCGGGCCAGGGTGGTGAACCCCGCCTCGGCGCCCTGTCGGACCCCAGACCCGCGACCCCCCGCAGCCAACGGCCCCGGCAGCTCCCTCCCCCCGGGGGCACCGAGGAGCTTTCCCAGCCTGGCCATGCGGCGCGGCTGCCCGGGCAGCCCCTGCCCACCCGAAGGGCGTGCGGTTCTACAGCAGAGACCGACACACGCTGAGACCGACACACGCTGAGACACCAGTGGTGACCGCGTAGCCTCCCCGGGCTGCCTTACCGGCTCGGTGGCAGCCATCTTCTCCGCCCTGGGGGACAAGGGGATGCTGCCCCGTCCTTCCCGACCCTTAGGGCGGCTTTTCCCGAGGACCGAGCTCCCCGCCCGGGCTCCCGCAGCCCCCGGCTCTCGCCGCTGCCCCGCTCCGCACCCCCAGGCCCCGGCCCGGCGGCGGCCCGGCCGCGGGGGCTCCGAAGGCACCGGCCCGGGGCGGGGGCGGGGGGACGCCGCCGGGGCGGGAGGTGGCGGCTGGGCGAGCGGCGGTCCCGCGCGGGTCGGGGCGTTTGCCCACGGCTGGAAAGGGCGAGCCCACGGCGGGTCCCCGGCCCCCCCTCCCCCTCTCGCTCGCCGCAGCCCCGCGTCCCCCCGCCGCTGCCCCCTTACTTGGCGGCGGCAGCGCGGTGCCATCGGCGGCGGGACGGCGGGGCCGGGCAGGTGGCTCCCGCGGCTCCGGGGCTGCCGACGGCCGGCCTAGCTGGGCAGTCCGGCGGCTCCCGCTCTCTCGGCGGGGCGAAAGGATGCGAACGGGCCCGGCCCGCTCCGCTCCGCCCCGGCCCGCCCCGCCCGCCTCCGCCGGCACCGGCGGGCAGCCGAGGGGGGAGGGGCTGGAGGGAAGAGCCCGGCGGCCCGACCGCGCCCCCGCCCCGCCCCGCCCGCCCGGGCAGCGCCGTGGCGGGAGCAGCCGGGCTGCGGGGCACCGCGAGCCGCCCTCCCGCGATAAAACTCATTTATTATGAATTCCCACACACCCTCCCCCACAGCGGCAGGACTTCCCCCACCGGTCCCGCACCCTGCTCCGCAGCCCCGCCGCTCCCCGTCCCCATCCCCCGTCCCTGCTCCCGTCCCCGTCCCTATCCCCGCCCCCATCCCCGTCCCCATCCCTGCCCGCTCTCCTCCCTGGGGCTTTGCACCCCCACCCCACCCCGCACCTCGGTCTCTCCTGCTCCTGAGCGGTTTCACCCGTGGCAGAGGTTGCTCTTTCCTAAGGAACGGAACAAACCACCAAAAACAAACAAACAAAAAAATGCCAAAACAGATAAAAAGCATTTTTATTTTCTTTCCATGACGCGTACGCCTGCCTGCTCGGGGTTGACACTATTTCAGGCATGTCTATTATTTATGTTTCACTATATTTATATTAATTAGAGACGCCATCAATGTACGTAGTTCTCCAACTTCAAAAAAAGCAGAAGGGGACTGACAGCCGAGACTGAACTTTCTGGAGAGGAACAGGCAGAGGGGAGCAGAACACACAACTACGGCTGCACTCTGCATGCCTGTCCCATGTGCCATTCCTGCTCTGTGCCTGGGATCTCTCCAGTCTCAGCCCCATTTTCCATCCCTCCTGGCTGGGACCCCAGAGACATGGGTCAGGGCTGCTGGCTGGGATGCTAAGGATGGTGAAGTCTCCAGAGTCATGCCAGTTTTAGGGGACATGGTGGCACTCATGTCATCTGTGCCCAGGCCAGAGGTGCATCCCTTCAAAGCACCCACAGCCCCTGGTGATGGGCTGTGGCAGAGCAGAGAGCGGTCTCTGCCTGCGGAGCTGTGAAAAGGGGGCCCTGAGCTCGCCTGCTCCCACCCACACCGACCGTCTCCCCTGGGAGTTGTAACCCGTGCCAAAGCGTGTAACCTCTCCTCTTCCCTGAGACAAGCACCCCAGCCCTGTCCTCCTCCTGTCCGATGGCTCCGAGTCACCTCCCCTCCACCCCAGGGAGGTCATTCCGCGGGGAGGTGGCAGGTTGCCAAACACCGTGGGTGAGAGGAGGAGGAGGATGGGGAAGGCTCCTGACTGGACAGCCACTATTGCCTTCGCTCAGGGTACCAGGGCACATCGGCTCCAGGCTGGGCAGGCAGAGACCTTTTCAGAGCCGATGAAGTACCTCCTGCAAAGGCTCAGATGGCAGATACAGAGCCCTCTTCCCAGAAAAAGCTTTGCACCAGACGAAACATTTCCCAACTCAGGACTGACCCCGGCCCTTGCCATGCTCGCAGTTTTGCCAGCTGTTGGAAGTGGCCCTGCATGAGTGGTGCATGAACATTTTTTTCAGGCATGGAGTCCAGCTCGACCATCAAAAGCCGGCAGCCCAGCTGAGGTGCTGTACCCCCCCACCCTGCATTGTGTTTGCTAATGCTCTGCCCATCCAGATAAGAGTTTCATTCTTTCCTCACATCCAAGTAGGTATTCCTTCCAGGGATTAATTAGTAAATTAAAATTGTAGAAAGACAAAATTATTATGATGAGGCACAAGCCCTGGTGATGATGTCTCCCTCTTGCAGACCCACATGCTGTGTCCCATCACATTCCCACCTCCCCTGAAGGGCTGTGGGAAGCAAATGCATTCCCTTAGTGGGAAAGACATTGGGGTCAGGGCTTGGATGGATGAGAGCTACTTACGGGTGCCTTAAACACCAATCTCTGCATCTGAAAGCCCTGACCATGTGGTCCACAGTGCTCTGCATCTGCAGGAGGAGGGTGGTCCCTTTGCTGGGGTGGCAGTGATGGTGGTTCAGGGGTGCTGGCAGCAGCTGGGAAGTCCCTGCGTGCTGCCTCTGTGCACACTGAAAGAGGAAAATCCCAGTCTGGAGCAGTGGGAAGATCCATGTGCCAATGTGGGGATGCTGCCCTGTTTTATAACCTCTCCCCAGTGGGGATTTGTGACTTGCACCTAGTCCTCACCAGTTTACCAGTACTCTCCCCGCTGTGCTGATAGCTCCCTGCCATGAATCAGTGATGACCCCACCACCCACCATGGCTGCCCGTGCCTCCTCTGCAAGGTGCTCCTGCCAAGCCCTGCGCCTCGAGGCCGGGGCTGGCCGAGCCTTGCTCTCCAGATTAATGCAAGCAATGTGCTGAAAGCTGGATTGATTAGAGCTGCAGCCCGTTTTCTAACCCCATCCAAAAAAGCCATCACATTTTGCCTGGCAAAAATTGTCCTTCTTAAACCTGAGTCACTTAGGATTCCTTGTTCAGTAATATCTTCTTTTTCGCTGGTTCCCCCTGGCAGGGCTCCAACCCCAGCAGGGGTCAGCAGGCAAAAGGGTGGGCATAGCCACAGGCAAAAACCGCAGGTCCCTGTGGCTTTGGGGGCTGAAATCCCTGCCCTGATCGCTCTGCCCAGCACCCGTGGGTCTCGAGTGCCTGGGCTTCCAAGGAGGTGGTTGCACTGCAAAGCCATCACCGTCCAGGGTGGCCACTGATGGGCAGCCCCTGCTGCTGCCAGAGGCACGGGCAGAGGTGCAGGAGCAGGGCGAGCCTTATTTTGGGGCCACCCAAAGGCAAGAGGATGCTTTTCTCAGTGGGACAAGTGAAGGGGAGGCTAAAAGTGTCTGTATCACCTGGGCAGATTTGGGGGATTTTTACCAGCTCTCTTGCTTTAACTCTGGTTAATTTGTTCTTGAAATGTCATCCCAAGGCAACGCTGTTTGCTGCTAACTCAGTTGTAGTGCCGCCTCCCCTGCCTGGGCTCTGTTACATAGGGGAGAAGGAATCCCTAGCAATTATAACTCAATTATTTTACTGAATGTGTGATTACAAATGGGAGCTGCAGAGCCTGTTAGGGCTCTGAGTAGTGAGCACTGCAGTTAAGATACAATTAAAACAAGCCTAGGCTCCCCCAGCCCCAGCTTTTGCTCCAAAGACAAGCAGGCTGCTCAGAAAGCCATTTGCCTGTCCTTCACCCCCCGCAGCTATGTCTCAGTGACCAGAGGAAAGATGGTAAATTTCAAAAGGAAAAAAACCCCACCCAAACCCAAACCACTTCAGCGATTTCCAGGCTGGTTTGGGGGGATTTTAACAGCTTTCATTCTGCGTGGCAGTGGTGCCCTGGGAACAGGCAGAGAGAAAGACAAGCTCCCCTGCTCCTGCCTGCAGGTGGGCACCAGCGTTATATTAAGTCGCAGTGAGCCTGGAGAGCGGCAGATTAGTCTGGAAATTAGAAAACACGGTGGGGATGGGATGTCCCCCAAGAGGGACTCAGCTGCAGAGCCAGGAGATGCTGGTGTGGCCAAATTGGCCCCTTCCCAGCTGCTGGTCATAGCTATGTGGGGTGCCCCAGAGCCTCGTGCTGGGCGCTGAGCGAGCCAAGCCCATGGCAGGGCAGGACAGCCGGCTGCTCGGCCACTTGCCCGCTTTCATTACTGTGTGTTTTCCCAAAGAACTTGGTGTCACCCCAGCAGGCTTTTCCCAGACTCTTGCTTGGGGGTGCTGCACGTTGAGGGGAAAACAACAGCATCCCTGTTGCTGGCTGCCAGCTGACTCTGTGCCTGCCTCCTGTGCCTGGAGACCAAACTGCCCGGCTCCCCACTGGACCAAGAATTTTAGGCAGGATAACTTGTTGGAGTGTGAAATAGTTCTGATTTTGTAGGCTATGGGGTTGGTGTTATCACATGGGGGAGCCCTGGCAGGCAGCAAATGAGAGCTGCAGCGATGCAGTTAGAGGGAACGCGTGCAGCAGTGCCAGCAGCAGCTCTCCAGAGCTGCACAGCTCTGGCCCGAGCCCGGCTCCTGCACAGAGCCAGCCTGGTGTCGGGGAAAGATGGTGCAAGTGAGTCAGGGATTTGGGCAGAGCAGCATTCTCCCCAGGGCTGGAGGAAGACCCCACGCTGAGATGGTGACCGGTGGCACCAAGCCTGCAAGCCACCCACTCCCTGTGAGCCCAGGAACTCAGCATGGGCTGGGGAAAACCAGGTGGCAGGGAGCTGGACAACCAAGGGCAGTGCTATGGGCCAAGCCAGAGCACCCACGGGTGCTCTGCTAAACATCAACCTTGTCCTGTTTCACCTTGAGTGACCTTGAGTCACAGAAGATGATGACCACAGTGACAATGCAACGGCTTAGAAAGGGATGGCATCATGGCATCATAGCATCATGGCATCAGAAGCTGTCAGCACAGAGCACCAGGGATGGCCATGCACACAAAATGCAGGGTGCACTGTTGCACTTGCCATCCATGTCACAACCACGTTGTTCACCAAAATTACATCTTGGCAGTGTAAATGCACAGCAAAGACACAAGGGATGCTTCAGCCCAGCCATGCAGGAGATGCTCTGCCTGTGTCTGCTAATGTTGGTGTAATATTGTTATTAAAACATGTAGAAAACTGCTGTGGACTGCCATATCTGTGCTCCCAGTGGTTATTTGAACTTGAGTAAATCGCATGGCAGAAGAAATCACACATTCAACAAAATATATGGAAAAACTGTCTTGTACAGAGGTATCAACGTATCATCTGCAGCCTCCAGTGACTGACGCTGTGGGTGACAGCTCGTTGTACATGTGGGTGCAGCTGGGTGCCTCCAGCAGCAAAATGGGGGTGAGAAGAGGAGGGCAGGTGAGGAGCATGAAGCGAATTTGGGGTGCAGGAGCCCATGCTGAGGCACAGCCCCAGCTCTGCGCCCTTGGGGCTGGCATGGGAACAGTGGGCTCCTGCCTCCCCTCAGCTCTCAGCTTAGGCTGCTGCCTTGCTTGGAGTGCATGGAGCAGAGCAGGGAAGGGAATCCAAGAGCTGTCAGATGTTGTTAGCTGTGTGACATCTCTTAATAAGGCCCATCTGGTTGGAAGGCAGTGGATCCGGCAGGATTTCTGCAGACCTGATGGTGAATGCTTTTGCCAAGGTTTTACAATCAGCATTAATAAACATGCCAGGGTGGCATTTGGCACTGTGAGCTCAAACTTCCCAGTCTGAGACTGAGAAAAACCAGAACAACAGCAAAAATCCTTGCTGCACAGCAGAGCTCCTGGGCAACTCATTCCATGTTCTGGGATGTGCAGATCCTGCACAGCCTGCAAACACCCACCCAGCAGTGGGTCACTTCTGGTGGGGCAGCTGGTTCCCATGGATGCCCCGTCTCGCTGGGAGTGCACACATGGATCCTGCATCCCTGACCAGGGGGCTGGCTGGGCTGCCCAGGTTTTCCACCAGCCTTTCATCCACAAGGAGCCACCAGACCTTTATCCAAATCTTCTCATCCTTCCTTGCTGCACCACAAGGGACACAGGTAGATGCATGGGGTGGCAACCACGGCGTGGAAACTCCTGTCCTCTGGGAAGAGGGATTGCAGGGAGACTGTGGGAATCAAACCCGTTGTGACAAACCTGTGCCTCACCTAAAGGCGATGTGTCATGCAGGCAGCGGGCACTTTTAAAGCAAGATGGCACTGTACAGAAAGTGTTTGGGAGGGAACAGCTGGACCCGTAGGTGTGTAATAGCACAGAAAAAGCCCATGTGATTTAGGGAAATGCCGCATTCGGGGATGATGAAAGGGTAGAGCTGAACTGAGCGGCTATCGATGAATCACAGAACTTCAGCAAACATGCCAGCAGGTGTTTAAACTACTCTTGGCTCAGTGCCGGCAGACGCTTGGGTGTTGCAGGAATGGGCTCTGCGCCCCATTCCCAGGCTTCTCCCACCAGAACAGGGGAAACGGCACAGGCAGAGAGGAGATCCGAACAGCGCCGTGCTCATGGGGGACCCCGCACACTGCCACCCCCGAGGCAGGAGAAGGGGCCAGCAGACGAGTGCCTTGAGCTGCAGCACCAGAGCACGTGGTCCCAGCACAGCATGCTAGCACGAGCCGAGCTTTGCCAGGACAAGCCCTGCCCTGGGGGCTGTGGAGCTTCTGGGGAAGCCGGCGGAGGCTGCTGCTGCATCGGGTTGGAAGGAGGTGGCAGATCTTCATTTGCCGCTGTTTCTTCTGCTCCTGGCTCTGCTTACCAGCCCTCCAGCCTCGGCGTGCTGCAGCGGTACTTACAGCATGGGGAAGGTGAAGAGCAGCAGGGCTGGACTGGTGTGAGACACTGGCACCCCCAAGGAATCCCTCTGCTCCTGCCCACACCCAGCTGGGGGCTGGGGGGCTCACCACCCGCAGTTCCTGGGCCCTGCAGAGCCCTGAATGATCCCTTGGGTGCTTTGGCCTCTCTTAAGTGAGCAAGATTAAATTAGCCCCATTAGAAACCCTGTTAGGCTGAGCAGTCTTGAGCACCAGGTTGCAGGGGACACCAAGTCTTCCTGTGGCAGGTTTCACGGGGCCACCAACGGGGACAGGGGTCCCCCCCGAATCAAACCACCTCAAGGGCGCTGATCCTGCACATCCCTGCAGATGTCCTTCACATTATTCCTGCGACTGGTCCAGACTGGGTTCCTGCTGTAGCTCCTCTTCCCTGGGCTTGTGGTGCTGGGTTATAGGGTCTCTCCCCAGAGCCCGCCCCATTGTCCCCGAGGGCTGGCTGGAGTGCTCCTTGCTGTGGGTGATAAGAAGGATCACTTTAAGTAAGCACTTCCTTAAATCCCTTGAACTCCTGAATTAAAATAAAGATGTGGGATTTAACTTGGAAAGTTTTGAAGCAGATATTTTTGTTATACATCATCATGCATGTCACGAGTCTAAAATATTTGGAAGGACTGTATAAATAGCCGTTTTAAAATCCACCTTTTCTCAGTTCGCTCCTGCTTCCCTCTATCTCCCAGCTGCCACCGAGCAGGGAGATGTGTGTGGCACACTCAAACCTGCAGTTTTACTTTCTGTTACTTTCTGTGTTTCCATGAGAGATGCTGCCACAAGCCTTGTTTCATCCAAAATAAAGGAGAGGATGGGAGAGGAGACAGGACCAGGGCATGTGAGGTTGCTGCTTCCCTGAGCATCACTTAGACACCCGCAGACTGTCAGGGCAAAATTGTTGGCACTGAATCCCCATCACGTTACTGGGAACTACACCATGCTCTGGGCAATTGTTGTGTCACCCCCTGAACTGCTGGCATGTGAAACAGGGGAATTTTTATGACATTTTCAGTGGAAAGAGGGGCAAAATAAGCCAGAAGCTGTTTCTTACCTTGACAGCTGAGAGGCCCAAGGGCATGGTTCGGCATGCCCCACATCTTCCTCTTGCTCCATTCCCAGGCATCACCCCAGGTCAGCAGCTGGTAGAGATGCCCCAAGGTCTGCACCCCTAAAACACCCACCAGGCACTGGGGGCCAGCGCAGGGGGCTGCTCTGATGCTCCCAGGATGTTGTGAATTTTTTAAAGCTACATCAAGATGTTTCTATTAAAGGACTTTCTGGGTCTAAGATGTGAATCCATAACCACAGCCAGCCAGCTTGTCTCGGTTTCAGCTTAAAACCCTCCGCTGCCAGGCTACTGGGGCCAGTGCCGCAGCCACCAGGAGATGGGAAACATTTGCCATGTGCTAAGGGATTATTGTATAAAACCAAAATGCTTGGCTGCATGCCAAGGTACATGGTTTCCAAATAGAGTCTGAATCCTGGACAGAAAAGTTCCAACTAAATATAGCCATGACAGCCTTGGAGTTGACTTTTTTTTGGGAGGCTGAGTTCACTTAAAATAGCCTGGTTGTTGTTTTTGTTGGTGTGCCCTGCCAAGGGGGCAGGTAGAGGTGTGTTTACGGAGGTACAAACCCAAGGAGGTGACAGGAGGGGGAACCTCGCCTTTCCTCCCACCCACCCTGGGATGCTCCTGAGGGATGGAGGGGATGCAGGTGCAGAGCCACTGGCCTGCCTTCCAGTCCCTGAGGAGGAACCAGGGAGGCAGCTCTGGATTCCTCTTCCTCACACCCTGCCCAGGAAAGGGCTATCTGCCTAAAAACCATTGCAGGGAACCAAAAAAGCTGGGGAGGGGGGACAGAGCATGACAAGATGGGGGACAAGACAAGCGGGTGGCCTCGGAGAAAGGCTGGCGCCTGCAGAGGCTTGCTTACATGTAGCTCAGCAACTTTGCCGGGTGGTTTTGGCAAAGCCAGTCTGCTGCCGGGAGCCAGGAGCGATGGGAGGCTTAGAAGAACTCGTGAGGAGGTGGTGTTCTCATTTGGAAAAGGCAATTTGGATTTTCTGGGCTGCCAGCCCTGCTCACACCTTTCTGAGATTACTCAGCCATAGACCCACTAGCAAATCCAGAAACAAAATCAAAGCCCAGCACTGGGATGGAGCAAGGGGCTGGGATTTCAGCAGCGCTACATGCAGGCTGAGCCAGCCCTCAGCTTCAGGATGGAGCTGCTCTGACTGCAATAAGGGGAAAGCCCACAGAAAAAGCAACAGAGCCTAAATACCTAGGGTGGGAAAGAAGGTGCTGGATGCACTCCTCATACCCAACACAGAGCACTGGGAGGAAGCACTGGAGAAAAAATGGAGCAAACTCATCCTCAGCAACACAAGTAGCATCACTCCTCCTTGTGAGCTGACCACATGTACTCAAGGCAGCAGTGTCCTTCTTTAAAGGGTTAGGGGACAAAACTTCCAGAAAGCCATAAGTCATTGGCTACCTAATATCATATACATATACTGCAATATATGTAATATCATAAAATATTGTTAATGTTGAGGCGAGACAAGCACCTACATGTGTATTGGCTTGCACGGTATCCACAAGAGCTTTCCAACACCTTTGCACTGCAAGCAGTAATTTTATTAGAGGGTTCACAGCTAATAGGGATAAAAATCAAGCAGATGCTTGAGATGGGCCTTAAATGAGGGTAGCCTTAGAAAACAGGGGACACCTGAGACAGGCAAGTATCAAATAATCAGTTGTCCAAATGAAAAAATTCTGGGTTTGTAAAGTCTTACTAAAAGGCAGGAAAGTGGCTGAGGTGTGGTCCCTCTGCAGCAGAGGAACTGCTGGGAGGTAGAAGTTTGGCTCTGAAAAATTCATGTTCCTAAACAATGGCATTGGGGAGGTCAGTGACATGGGGGAGGTATGGCTAATTATAACAAATACCACCAGAGTTATACCTTACATAGCTAAAACTGCTGCTGGAACCAGCTTTCTGAGAGCCCAGTGAAAAGCTTTTGTTTAATTTATGGGGCTCAGACTATATTTAGCCGGCAGATCCTTGGGGTTTTATCTGGGATTGCTGCTCTGAGCCAGCAGCTGGAACATTTTAATTGTTTGCTCTGGGTTTAGGGTTTTTATTTCCAAAGGGAGAAAAAGGAAAGCAGGTGCTGAGGTCTGACCCTGCTGCCCTGCCACGGCCCTCCTGACACCCTTGCATCTCCTGGGGTAGGGAGGTCAAGTGGGCCTTGGGGTAGCTCTCTGCCTGCCAGGACACTTTCTGAGCTGGTGCTGGGGGGGTCACAGGGTAAGCCCCTGTCCCCTAGCCTGGCTGGCTGGAGGGGGCTGCACCTGCTGGCACGCTGCACTCATCCCCAGCCCCTGCCAAAGAGCAGACGAGAGCACGGAGGGGGGAATCCGCCCCCAGCCAGAGGCACACCCGGTCTCCCCATCCTCTAGTTGCTATGGCGATTTAAAAATAGTCTGGGTGGTTCAGTGAGGTGAGAGCATCCCCTTCTTCCAGGAAAGTGGCAAGCGCTGCTCCAGGCCTGGGAACATCCCTGCCTTCAGTGTGGGGTTTTATTTGTTAGGAAAGCCCTTTGGTATCTGCCTGGAGTGTGGCCGTGAGAGGAGCCATCTGCTCGGGACAGGCAGTGTTTATGCTGCCGTGCCAGCTCGGGCAGTGACGAGCTCTGCGGGTGCCTCATCCCCAGCCCCCCATCACCCCGCTGGCACCTCCACCCCGGTGATGAATGCAGCCGTCTCTCTTTAGGAAAACACCGGCTCTGCTGCACTGGGATCTCCTACAGCAGCTTGGAAATCCCCCTTAGCTGGTGGCTGACAAGAACTGGCGCAGCGGGGTGGCAGCGGGGACAGCTGTGTGCTGGGAGACCGGGGTCTGCTGGGGCATCCCTGCTGTGGAGGGCACCGGGCACACTGGCAGCCCCGCTCTGGAGATGTGCCCAGGTGCTGAGGAGCCCAGGCAGGCACGGGGCTGGAGGGCTCGATGGGCTGGGGCTCCAGGCAGAGCCCCCACCCTTGTGGGCAGCCCCACTTTAGGGGACGCTGCAGCACAGAGGCTGTTCTGGGGGTTCCTGCTCCACCACTAATGCTCAGGGCTGCAGGCAGGCACCTCTCCCCAGGCTCAAGGTGTTGGTGAGTTGACGAGACAGAAAGGAGGCAATTAAAAGCAGCATGAAGCACCGTGGCCATGCCCGTGCCCCCGGGAGAGGCTGGCTCAGGTTCAGCTGCCTTTGGCCCAGCACAGAGGGTGCTCCAGGACCCCCGTCTGCCCGCGCTGACCGGAGGGGATGTGGAGTTGGGACTAAAGGGAAAACCTAGAAGAAGGACAAGAAAATGCCGCTGTTTTCTACCTTACTTTTTTCCCCCACTCTTTTTTCCCTTTTTCTCCCTACAACCTTTTTCATTTGGTGCCTGTTGACACAAACAAGCCCAGGTTTTGCACTGAAACACTGGCAACCACTTCCTTCTATTGCCGGCTGGCATGGCAAGCTAATTTTATCCTCCCCAGCTCCTGGAGATTGTCCTGTTGCAGCCAGGGAGTGCTAGAAAATAGCACATCGCCCACTCATCCAGCCTCCTTCAAGGGAAATATTTATATTATGCCAAAGAAAGGGTTTCCATGGCAGTGATGACTTTAGCACCGTCACCTTGGAAACCATTTGAGGCCATCTTGAAGGGTTTGAAAATACCCTTCAGAGACAAATAAGGAGAGGGAGCGGAAAGGCTGGCGGGGTTACAGCAGCATTTTCGTCTCCCCCGGCTTGCCCGTTGGCACCCTGCCTGCTCTCACCGCCTGGGGTACCCACCCGTGGCCACTCGCTTTGGGTCCCTGCCCATGTCGCCTGAATGCTCCGTAGCCCAAGTGTTGCTTCATGAATGAACCCGGGACAAACGAATGAGGCACTTTGCAGACAGAAATGGTTCAGTAGGCACTTCCTCCTGCTGCCCAAGCCGGCCGGCAGCGGCTTCGGCATCAGCGCATCGCTCAGCAAGTGTGAAAGATTTGCCTCCAGCTGAGGAGGTGGCTTCAGGGAGAGCCCCCCCAGGGCCTGCTAATGCTGGAGCAATCCCCATGCCTGCCCAGCCTCAAGCACCAGCTGCTTTTGGAGGAACAAACACACAGGTTCCGTGTCTTTTTGGCAACCCCCAAGTCCTTGCTACGTGCAAAGAGCCCCGTGTTTCTCCCAAGGAGCTGCCAAAATCTGAACCACCTACAAGAGGCGGCTGCTGGTGTCAGCGCGCTCGCCTGCAGTGGCAAAATCAAGAGAGGCCCATTCGCTCCCTCCTCCACATCACGCACCTCCCACAGCTCAGCCCATACATCCCATGGTTCGGCCAACCTAATGCTATCAGCTATTTACTCTCCCAGTCCACGGGAGCTCTGTCACCAGCGGCCAGCCCATCTGGCTCTCAAGGACACCAGGAACACAACAGGGGGAGTGAATCTTTCTGAGCAGATGATGAGCTCCGTGATGAAGGTGGCGGTGCCAGGGGTGGCCAGCGATGCTGCCTGCTCAAGCCATGGGATCACTTTCCTTAAGTTTCACTTTCCATTTTGCTGAAAAATATTAGTTGACTTCTTAATTTACTTTAGGGCAATCCAAAATACATTTTCTTCCTTCTCCCCAAGATGCCTACACGCTGAGGAGTCAGTTATTTGCCAACCCAGAGCTCTGCCCCTGGCACCCACACTCAGCTCTGGCACAGCCTCCTGCCTCCCACCCATGGGGTCCTTCGTGCTTCCCCACACCTGCCACATGGCTGAAATCAGTCAACCATGAACAACTCAGCCAGCTTTCCTACAGAAAAACATCCGTGTGGTGCTCAGTTCCTCCACGGGATCCCAAGGGTGCGCCTGGTCGTGGTGCTGGTGTGGGGGTAGCTCCTGTCTTCCTGCCCCGCTGCCTGTGCCAGGCTGCCTGCTGCTGCCACACCTCAAGGCAAGCACGGTGTGCTTCAGGAGTGTGACAGGTATGGGGTGATGGTGTCAGGGCGTGACTCCCTCTGGGGAAAAATCTTGGTCTTGCTCTCAATTAGCCTGGCCTGAGTGTGCCTTTGTGCTGCAGCCCGATGCGCACCCAGCTTCGAGGGACGCTGGCTTCACCATCACTGCAGAGCAGGGAAGCAGCTGCCAGTGCGGATACAGCACCTTGCGGTACCCGTGGGGGCCTAGGCGCGGGATTGGAAGCTGAGATGGGTGTAGGAACAGCAGTTTTGCTCTGCTGCTGCCAAGAAGCCCACATGCATGTAGTGATACCCTTATTCTGTTCCCAAGGGATCGGGGGTAAAACCAGAACTCAGAGCAGCCCTACACCTGCAGTGTCACAACCGTCCTCACAGTGACAGCTGGAAACTCATTCCTTTTGGGAATCTTGTCTGGATCGCTGGGCATGAATCAAAGAACATGGAGCTCTTTGGCTCCAACAAAGAAAAGCACTCAGCAATGTTCTAGACCTACAGCATACAAAAATCCCTGTATGTAGTGCTGCAACTTCTCACATCTTGAACGTTGAACACGTGGGCTTGAGGCCAGTGGGCTTCTTGCTTTGACCAGGAGAGAGACCCCAGCACCACGAGTCACAGAAACTTACACCTGGCCTGTGCTGACTGAGGCGAGAGGCTGGGATGCAAAGCAGAGAACTACAAGGGTAAGTGGTTATTCACACGCATGAGGTGTCCCAGCCAAACCAGGGCACCCAAGTGTGGTTTTACACGGGGTTCTTACACTCTTCCAGTGTTCAGGTACAACACGGCTTGGCTAATCACCAACACCCACGCTACCAATCGCTAATTGCAGCAGAACTTTGCAAAGCCGCTCTGTTTCTGCAGCATTCTTGCCACTCGCCTGTTGATCCAGTGTCCCTGCAGTCGGTCTTGCTGGCGGTGGGGACCTGTGACACCGGATGATGCTGGGAGGGTTTCAAAGACGTGCCAGAGGGGCTGGGGGGCGGCGTTAGCGTGGCTGTCCCAGGGATAAAGCTGTTTCTCCTTCATGGACAGCCCTGAGCTTCCCAGCAGCACAACCCTTTGTTCCAGGGCCGGGCCGCTCTTTCGGTTGTTTTAATTAAGCACGAACGATACCAAAGTCTCCAGTAAAATTCCACTATCTCATCACCTTGCATCATGTGAACTAATACATGTACCAACAGAGTTAAAGCACTTTCACGGTATAAAGACGGACGTAGCAGTGCAGGAAGGGGCCCGGGGGACCCTCGGGGGTCGGTCCGCACCGGGGCGGGAGGAGGCTCCGCGGTTCGGGCTGGCACAACACAACCCGGGGGCGCTTTGCGAGGGGGCAGCCGCCCCCGCAGCCGCCCGCTCCTCCTGCGCGGGGGTCTGGCCCCCCCCTGCGGCCGGGTCCGGGGCTGCGCGGGGGGCGGCTCCCCCGCCCCGGCGTGCTCCGGCCGCCCCGGGGGGCTCTCCGCCCGCTTTGCGGGGGTAAAGCCGGGCGGGCGGCGGCTCCCGCTCCGTGCGGCCCCCGGAGGGGCCGCCCCCGGCCCGCCCCCGCGCTCGGCCCTACATAGGCAGCGGCGGCGGCCATCCCGCCCGGCTCCGCCATGGCCCTGGCGCTCCGCCTCTGCGCTGCCCCGGCGCTGACCTTGGCCCTGGCCCTGGCCCTGCTGCCCGCCGCCGCGCAGGACATGGCAGCAGGTAAGGGTGGGCTGCCCTCGCCGCCCAGGCCCCCCCGGGAGCGGGGATCCGAGCCCCGCGGGGAGCTGCCCCCGGGGCCGCGGGTGTGGGGCAGGGGCAGCGGCACCGGCACCGGGCGCTCCCCGCGCGGCGGTCACGGCCGTGCCGTTACCCCGGAGCCCGCTGCTGCGGGGCGGGGGGCGCCGGCTGCCGGCCTGTGCGCTGCGCTCCTGCTCCGACGTGGCCGCCCACTCGGGACGGGGACGGGCCGTGGGAGCCGGGAGGGCAGGTCCCGTCCCTGCCCGGAGCCCCGCAGGGCGCGATCCTGCGCGGTGCGGATCCCCAGCGTTCAGGTGTGCGGCTGCAGCAGAACTTGTGCTCGCCACATGCCCGGCGGCCGCTGCGATGTGACTGCGTGCGGTGATGCTAATGGCTCGGGGGGGGGCGGGGGGGGGGGCTGGGCGCCTGCCCTGGCACCAGCGGCCCTTGGGAGGGGGTCCCGCCTCAGGGCTGGGTGAGCCCCGGGTGCCATGGGGGAGGGTGGGGGGCGGCTGTGCCCCCTTGCTGGACGGAGGGTGCAGCACAGCTCCGCGAGGGCCGTGCCAGGTAGAGCAGAAGCTCTAGTACAGGGTGGGGACCGTCCCCTTCGGGGTGTCCCGGGGAGCCCGCCTGCCCCGCTGGGCGAGCAGCTCTTGACGTGGTGACCAGCCCTCTGATGGCTGCACGGCAGCTCTGCTTGGGGGGAGGGTGAGGACCAGCACGTGCTTTGCTGTCTTCCTTCCACCCCAAGCCATTGGCTTCACTTCTGTTGCCAAGTGGCAAAAGTATCATCTGGGAGGCTTCTACCACCCCAAGAGCTGCTCTTCCACCTCTGCCCCAAAGGACTGCAATGCTTCCCGTGCCATCCTGTGTGAGTGGGTTGGTCCACTGAGATTGGGCGTTTGGATAAAACCCCAGTCCTGGAGGGCTGCAAGGTCCTGGAAATTGCCCCATCCCATACAGCTGTGAGAGTGTGGCTTTGACCTAACAGCTCAGAGAGTGAATGCCAGCCAGGGGTGCCAGGAGAGAGGACACCCGGAGGAAAGCATCAAGTAGCAAGCCCAGTTAAAACCACAGGCTCCCCTTCTGCCTGTCGATGGCCTCCCGTGATGTGAGAGGGCAGTTTCAGGACTCCTGGTAAGCACATGGCTTTGGGAGCAGCACAGGCGCTGTGATGCTTTTTCAGCCTCCACTGGAGAAATGGGGAAGACTCGGATTCCTAGAGTGTTTGAAATCTGCAGTCTTGGCCTCTCTGGGCAGTGTGTAAACACCCTTATCTGAGCTATGTTAATAAATCGCCCAGTTGTTTGGAGGGCTGCACAGAGCATGTGACTGTTGACAGTGGGTCACAGCTGAGGGTTCCTGCCAGCTGGAGAGAGAAAATGCAGCTTTGCTGCTCGTATTGAAAACAAGCACCTCTGGGATGGATTTTTTTCCTGATTAAGGTACTGTGAAGCAGTGATCCTTCTTCCACCAGTTACTGAGTAGTCAAGCAAATTGGTTTGTGGTGTTTTGTTTGGTTGGTTTTTTTAAACCACAGTCAAGACAGGCTGATGCTTAGACCCTGTGGGCAGGGGTGCGGTTTAAATGGCTGATCCTCAAGGACTCAGAAACCACCATCCCTGAGGATCTAGGGGAGCATACCGGTGAAATAGCAGGTGAGTATCCTATAGGAAGACTTTCCTGAAGAGCTAGTACTGCTGGCAGCTGCAGGCAAGCCCAGGAAGGCATCTGGACGGGGCCACCTGGTCCCTTGTTCAGACCTGATCTGTTCCCTGTTCCCAGCTACCTGCTTCCCCTGGGGATGCTGTCGTCTGTGGTAGCACTGGTGCAGAGAGCCACCCCTGCCTATAGAGCAGGGGTCTTTCTCTGCCAGATGGGCTCGGGAACAGGTCCTGAACAAGGGTGCAGATTTTGGCTGTGGTGCCACTTCCATCAGCTAGAGCGTTTCCTGCTGAAGGAGGGTTTGGATGAATTGGCTGGGGCAGTGTATGGCCCCTCATGTGCAGCAGGAGGGTACACGCTGCTGTGGGGACTGTAGCTGTGCCTGTCCACCCCCCCCACCCCTCGTGCTTCTCTGCTTCTGCTTTTCCTTGTGGTAACTTCCTTGTCTGGGGCTTGTTTGCTTAGGCTGCTCTGTCATCCAGTGCTATGGGACTGTTCTGCCTACCCAGTGCCTGTTATCCTTGGAGGGTCCCTCTGGACTGACCCCAGCTGTCCTGCTGCCTGCTGGCCACAGCAGATGCTCAGGCTTTTAGGGAAAATAAGACCCAGGGAAAAGAACTCAACAGCTCAGGGCTTTGGGTCAGCATGGGCAAGGCAGATGACTTCCATTTGCATTTAGGCCTCCCACTGTGACACGGAGTGTGTCTTGAAGCTGGCAGCTCTTGCAGCACCATTATGCTGCATTGCTGCTGGTCAGAGGGGAGCGATTGCCTCCTGCAGCCCGCAAGGCAGCAGGCTCCGAGGAACCTCAAGTTTTAAACCACTGAGAAGTCCTCAAAGTACTGAGATGTCTTTTTTTTTTTTTCTTTCCTGTAGATTGTCACCAGTATACAAACAGGAGCTGTGAAGAGTGTCTGAAAAATGTCACCGTAAGTATCAGCAGTATAACTCCCAACCTCTCATGATGCCTGAAAATGTAGCGTGGGCTTTGCAGGGCTGTTAGGGAGCAGTTTCCCTCCTGGAAGAGGGGCTGCTCCCCTGCCCTTATCCTGAGCATGCTGCAAATGCCACCGGCCCATGCTGGTGAGCAGCCAGCCATGACTCAGTGCTCTGGGAAGAGGTTGCTGGAAACCCTGGGGTTTTGTTGTGTGCTTTTTGAGGTGAGTAATGGAATTGCTGAGCCCCTCCTCACGGGTGGGAGACACTGTCAGGGGAGGTGCATGTAGAAGGAGCAGAGTGGGCTGGACTGGCTGGTCAAACTGCCTCCCCACCAGTGTGTGGGTGTTGTGGCAGTGGGTAGATGGTGGATGCAGGACATGTACCTGTGTGCTGCCAACTACCGATGACCTTATCTCTGATATCAGCAAACTTGAACTTGAGTCAGATCTTGCAGCTGATGTAGCCAGAACCAGTTTGACCAAACACAGCCAAACACTGGTGTTGGGGGTTGGAGCCAGCAGGAAAGGAGGGTGTAGAGCTGCTGCAGGTAGTCTGGCTAGGAGAGACTGGTGAAGGCACACACAAACCTCTCCTGCTCATCAGCTCCGAGTGGCTTGTTTCAAAGGCTTTCTTATTGTCCCCAAAATGCTGCGTGGAATAAACACAAAGGATTTGGTTATTACTACCATCATGCAAGCCAGGAGAAGGGCGCTCAGCACTTTCACTTGCTCTAGAAATGTGCACTCCTCTCCCCAGGTGCGGGCAAGCCTGATGCAGCCTGTGCTGACTGAACACAACTGTTACCTGTTGCTGAGGGGTGGTGCCTGGCTCTCGTGAGCAGGTGTCAGCGGCCCTGTCACTGTGGCTAACAAAGCAGAGCATGGCTAACTGGCAGCACAGCCATGCACCAGTAAAGCTATGCTGCCTGGTTCCTGTGTTCCAGTGCCTATGGTGTGCCAGTAGTGGGAGGTGTGTGGAGTACCCCGTCCGAAGAGTCCTCCCCCCAGCTGACCTCTGTGAGCTCCGCTCTGCGCACTGGGGAGTCTGCTGGGGTAAGTGGATGATGCTCGAGTGATGGCTGCCTTTAGCGCTTGCTGCTAAATGGCACGGGCTGCTGCTTGCACTAGTGGTAACGGGAGGTTTCCCTTCCCTCCCTTTCTCGCTGCTGGTGTAGCACTGACAGGCTGAAGTCAATCAGGGCTCTGTAAACTTCCTGAAGCGTGGGTGAGAAAGCAGAGTGTGAGCAGTTTCCTGCCTTCTGGCAAGAAGGACCAGTGGGGCTTTAGCGACTCTAAATATGTTCTTCATGTTTTGGTGTGAAGGAAGGCTTCCGACATGGCTAGCACCTAGGCACAAGAGCCGAAGGTGCTCTGTGGGTAGCTGCCTGCGCAGCCCTTCCCGGCGCTCAAAGCGTGCTCACCAGGATCTGCTGCGCCCCGTGCGTCGCTCCTTGCACTGCTTCTGGCTTTTCATGTTTAGCAGTGCAGCTGTGGACCCAGGCGGGCTCTCAAAATTCACGGGGCCTCTTGGAATCAGAAGTGAGGTGACTTACCTAGGGGGCTGCATGGGCTTCTAGTGCTGAGCATCCCACAGTCCTGCTCAGCTCTCACCCGCCTGAGAAATGCCCTCTTCCGAAACTAGCCCTGTGCAAGCTGTGCTGCAGCTGGCTTGCCTGCAGCCGGGTCACCTCTGGGAGCGTTTTCTGGCTGACACTGACTGTTGGCTGACTTTACGCCTTGGTGCTCTGTTTTCTGGTGTGTTTCTGGAGAAATTAGCGTCTGTTTAGACCAAGCTTGGTGCATGCTCCTGCTCGGACAGGACCCAGCTTCTAGGGGCTGGGGCAGCTAGGAAGCAAGCTGGTTTATCTCACCTATCCCCTTGGTGGGGGGCTTGGAGTTGAATTGTGGTCCTATGTCACCTATTGTGCTTGAGGCAGGGCTCTCTTCTCTACCCACAGGACAGTTAAAGCTGCTGTGATACCTTGTGGAGGAAGAATCTGCTCTTTGTGAGCACCACAGTGTGCTTTTCTGAAACTTGTGCAAGACCTTGAAATACAAGTTTTTCTGTGAGCAGCTTCACAAAAACTTTAATTACAGAAGAACACATTCCTTTGCTTGCAAAACTCGCTTCAGAGGAGATTAGTCCTGTGGGGGATTAGCTCTTAAACAAGTCTGTGTTTTTAGTGTGTGTGACATTATCATCAGGTGGAGGAGTGCCCGGTGCTCTGCCACAGACCCCTGTCCGGGAAGGGGTGATCTGAGCCCCCAGGCTCACCCTGAAAGCCAGGGTTTCAGAGGCACCAGTACAGACATGTGCTAGTGGAGAAACTCCCTTCTGAGCTACCCCCACTGGGCTGACTCCTAGTCTTTGGCTTTTGGGCTGTCCCCTGTGTGACTGCTGGCTGTGCTGCGGTGGACTCACAAAAGCTTCATGTTGCTCTGAAGCAAGACAGTGCCATGGACCGTCAGGTCTCAAATTCAGACTTTTTCAAAGCCTTACTGGGAACATAGACTTGCTGACCTCCCTGCTGCAGGGTGGCTGCTGGAGAGGCTGCACGAGCCCACCTGTGGGGACAAACACAAGCGTCTGCAGGCTGGTGGCTTGCTGAGTTCTGGGCTCACTGGTGACCTTCTAGGCCATGGCAGTGGTCTGCAGTTGGAACCACATTCCTTGCATGGTGCATGCCACAGTAACCTGGGTAGGGATGCAGTATGATTTGAGAGTCGGGGGCGCAGGTGGCAGCAATGAAGCTCTCCACTGGGAGCAGAAGGCTTTGAAAGCAAGTTCAGTGGTGGAGTCAGCTCAGCCTGGAGCACCCCAGTAAGATTGCTGCAGCTGAGTCCCTGCAGCAAGGGGACAGGCAGGCATCTTCTGAAATATCCTGAGATACACGATGTGTGGTGCTTAGGTTTTCCACTGGGCTTACGGTCTGAGATGCATGGAGAAGTGGGGGTTGGAAGTGCTCTGAGCAGGCTTGGGTGCTCTAGGATTTCTGCAACTTGGCCGCTGTTCGCGAAGCGGCTTGTAAACAAATACTTCTAGAGGCCCAAGTCGCTGAACAGTCTGAATCATACTTGGAAGAAATTCCTCTTTGTGGCAAAAGATTTCAGGTGATGTCTAGATATGTCCATTTTGGCCAGTGTCTCTACTGCTGTCACTACAGAAGCTGAGTAGGATGACTGCATCCCTGGGGCCAGGGCTCAAGGCTGCTGCTTCACCACCACATCCTGGCAGGTTTTGCGCTGTGCATGGGCGAGCAGATCCCCCAAGCCCTGGGGAGATGTGGTGGTGGTGTGCATGAAGCAGCCCTCCACTTTCAGCTGCTTCAGCCACGCTGCTGGCCCTGAGCTGATAAATCACAACAGATCTTGTCTTGCTCTGCTTGTTGTCCAAGAGCTCCAGACGCCCATAAGTGCCTCCAGTCCACTGTCGTTTCATCTTGGATGACTTCTGAGGCCAGCCCCTGTGGGCAGCAGCTCCAGTGCCAGCTGCAGCTTCTTTGTCAGAGGTTGCTTCTCAGCACTGCAGCCTGCAGGGTTTTTTCCCCTTGATGGGTTACTGTTCACCTGGATTAGTGATTAAGACAACTTTGCTTCTGTTTCTGCCAGAGGGGTCTGACCTCAGTGCATTTGTTCTTGCATGTCTTCATAGCCAGTAAATAAGTGCTGTAGTTAAGCAGCTATATCTGCTCGGTGTGTACGTGCTGGTGCTAGTGCTTGGTGTACCTATAGATAATGATGTCCATCTTGCTTTCTGAGGTGGTTACGCATGTCTCCAGCCCAGTGACTGAAGCTGCTGGTGACAGTAGCTTATGCTTGTAAAAACTGTAAATCCAGACAGCCGTGTGTTTATGTGCTAAATTTGTTTTGTCACATCCTTTAGTGAACTTTGAAGCCCTGATCATTGCGATGTCTGTGGTGGGAGGAACAATCCTTATCATGTTGGGGGTCTGCTGCTGCTGCTGTTGTAAGAAAAAGAGCAAAAAGCAAGTATCGGAGGGGTACCCTGTTTTCTCGGAGTAGCTTTGATGCAACCATGTGCTGTTGCAGACCTGAGTGGTAAGTGTCACTAATGGGCTTTTCTGTCTGTCAGGCCAGACAAGGATGATGAGAGAGCGGCCAGGGAGCGGGAGAAGAGGCGGGTGCGGCAGGAGGAGAGGTGAGCTTGCCCCCCAGCCCTCGCTCCCCTGTGAGCAAGCCACACTGCTTCAGGCTGCAGAACAATTTGGCTCCTGTCTGTATCATCAAACATGATGCCTAGAGGCACACAGGGCTCAATGCACGCAGCCAGTGGCTGCTTCAGCCCTAGCTCAAACGTGAACCTCATGAGCAGTGTCTTTCTGGGACAAATTGTGGGTGCACCACCATAACAGTGTTGTGTATCTGACTCCTTGAGGACTGCTGATGTGCATGGGCTCTGGTGGTCCCCAGTGCCTTTAGGAAGTTGGAAGGTGGGTGGCAGGGGCACTGAGCAAACCTGGCAGCCTAGAGCTCCTTAGGTTGGGAAGAAGGAAGGAGCTGTAGCTCCTCTGGCTTGATTTTGTATTGCCAGTCACTGGCTGGTGGTTTTTGTGTTTGCTTCTTGCAGGAGAGCAGAGATGAAATCACGGCACGATGAAATCCGAAGAAAATACGGTACAGTGCTGAGATGAGCAATTCAAACTGAGCTTGAGATGGAGCAGCCTCAGTAACTGTGTTCCCTGCTGTGGTTGCAGCTGCAAAGGAGACCTGGCCAGCAAAGAGAAAGCAGTCTCCGCTTCCTTAATCTCAGTGAATTGCTCTCTTGCCCTCTGGCAGCAAGTGTAGAGATACTTGGGTCATGGTGTGTTAACCCACACTACTGCTGCTCCTCTTGGGCAGGAAAGAGGGAGTGTTTAATGCTCCCTGGAACCTGTGTCCTCTGAACTCACCACGTGGGAGAAGCTGCTGGGGCTTGACTGGAGGGGAGAAGCAAAGGCTGGTAGATGTGGCAGCAGCTGTAATGCTGCTGCCCTTCAGGCACAGCCCTCCAGCAGCCCCGGTCAGCGAGTGGCTGGGGAGCCAGCAGCCCAGGGCAGGGGGCCAGGTGGGAGCAGGGGGCTGACGGCTGCAGAAGCACAGAGCAGGCACCACCTGACTGCAGAGCCAGTCGTCTGAGCCAGCAGCAGATCCTGGGGAGGTGGCTCAATCCCCTGCTGCTGGGATGCGCAGCCTCCCTCCTGGGGCTGGACTGTCCCTCGGGTGAGTCCCACTGCCCCAGAGCAGGTTGGGGACAGCAGCCTGGTAGGAAGCAGGGAGCAGCCAGTTGCATGGAACTGGTGGAGAGGTCTCTTCTGCCTGCCCGATGGGGCTGCTGGGGGCTCTCCCAGGGTGGCCACGGAGCAGGGAGCAGTCAGGCTCCTACACGCTGAGTGTGGTGGTCTCTGGCTTTGTGGGGGACTGTAGGGAAAGCTGGAGACTCTTCTGTGCCTGCAGCTGTTGCCTGCTGCTGCTCCGTGTTGGGCAGGAGATCCAGGGGCCTCTGGCTGGGCTGGCTTCTCTTGAGGGAGGAAGAGCAGGCAAAGCTGTGCCTAAAGGAGCTGTTGGTGGGGGAGGTACCTGCTCATGGAAGTGGAAGAGCTGTGCTCCAGGGCTGTCTTTCCACAACGGGGCTCTGTCTTGCTGCAGTGTGACCTCAGAGTTTGCAATCTCATCCTTTCTGTCTGTTCCACCTCTAAAGTGTTGGGCTGGGGCTGGAAAGCAGCCAACAGAGTGGCACAGGGGCTTGTCACAGGCCCACAAGTCAGCCCCATACCCTGCCTTGCTCTCTCCCAGCCTGTGGGTTTAGCAACAGGGGAGCAGTTTTAATTTGGGTCTGGGGTCTCTGTTTCCAAGTCCAGTCCAACAGAATCAGCATGCAGAAGGGCTGCTCAGAAAGATCAGTTATGCTGCTTTACCTGGACTTTATATGACTGCCTGAGAGAGGAGTTTGCCATCAGGTTGAGCTTCTTAATGAATCTCTCCTCTTGTGCAGAGGAGAGTGCAATGGTGCTGATGGCATGTGCAGCTCAAGTGGTAGCAGGTCTTTTGGAAGGGCTGTGGGACAGGAGGCTGGATGAAGCACAAATGACAGAGTTGTTAGCAAGAATTAGCTTTCTTGCTGGCCATGACTGGTATGGCAGCTGCTGTCTGAATGAATCTCTCTTCTCTTCTAGGCCTGTTCAAGGAAGAGAACCCTTATGCAAAATTTGAGAATTAACAACTCCAGACCTGCCCACCCCAGTGAATGGTGCCTTCCCACAGAGCCACAGGACTCTGCTTCCCCTGCCACAAGGAGGTGACCACGGTGCCACTTTCCACTTCAGCTGCCACAGCAGATGAGCCAAATGTATGGTGACACCACTGTCCCTGCTCCAGGTGCTGTTTGCTCCAGAACTTTGCTCTTGCTCTGGTGCAGGAAAATGTGGCGCCATTACTGGAGGATGACACATTTCTTCTCACTCACCCCTGGGGTGGTAACAGAGTCCAATGCAAATAGCCCTTGTCCCTGGCCAAGGGCAAAAGCAACCTAATCCATCTCTCTTGCTCCTGCCTCACCAAATACCCTTCACACACACAGCCAGGCTTTTTTGTCCCCTGTTTTTCTTTTTATCTTTTTTTTGATTATTTTAGTATAGGTAAAAGCCAGCAAGAGTTTCTTGCCTTACTGGTCAGCAGGAGGCCTTGGCTGTTACTCCAAGTGCCTGTACTTGTCCCAGCACATTAGCATTCCTTTCAAAAAGCACAAGTTTCTGGTTATCTCTGGCCTCCAGAAGAAGGTCCCATGTGCACATTCTCACTTGCAACTAATCTAGGGAAATGACCCAACTCTCCTACCTCTCTGTGCCTTTCTAGAAGGGTGGTCCCCTGGGCTTGATGGCCATGGCTGATAGCAATAGCGTAGGGTTCAGATGCATTTACAATATGTTGACTATATATTAAATTGATTTGATTACTGTCCTATCTGTAAGAGTTTAATTTTGCTTCCATACCAGATACGGTTTGGCAGTGATGGCTGATGGAGTTGTCACTGTCATGTGGCCCTGGCTCGTCAGGCTCTGATGGAGGTAGAACCAAGACTGCCTTGAACTTGTGCTATGCTTGAAAGGAGGGGTCTGTTCATGGAGATGTTCAGTTATCAGGAAAATCTGGGTGTTGGGAGTAATGCTGCTTTCTAAGAAGCTGGGTCCTTCTGCAAGAGCTTGGCCTGTGTCCTGTAGCACCCCTGAGAGCCCATGTCTAAGTGGGGTGTCCTGGGGGCCCCTGGCAGTGCTGGGCACAGACTAAAACCTGTGTAAGGGACCCGGGAGTGGGGTAAGGAGGATGGGAGCTGACTTCTCTCGTTGCAGTCCTATACTTGATCAAAATTGCCTTTACAGTATGAAGGAGCCTTACATGCAAGCAATAAATCTACCTTGATAGTTTTGTCTAAGAAAAGCTGGCTATTGCATTCTGCCAGGTCAGGTGACCTGTTCTGGGCTGCAGTTGGTGGCATTTCTGTGGGCTTGCACAAAATGCTCAAGTTGCCTTGCTGGGCTTATGGCCCTTGGACACAAGCTGCTGAAGCAGAATTTTTGAAACTAAACCAGCTGTGAAACCTTGCTGCTGCCACCTGAGCTGTGTGCTGGCTGCCAGAATCTGGCTGGCTTTTACCAGGATGGTGAGAGATGCAAGACTTGCAGGTGATGTTTCATCTAGGCTGTCTCTGGCAGCTACCAGAAGATACTCAGCTTCAGGTGGTAGGAGCAAAGACAATGACTGCCAATGCTGAGTAAGTACCTGGTTTGTAACCTGGGCTCCTGTTAGTGTGAACTAGGCTGCAGCACTGGCACGAGGGCTGAAAGAGTAAGGTTGGGTTGCCAGGCTCTCATGGGTGCTCTCCTTATCTTCTGTCCCAGTCTGTTGCACTGGCTGGGCAGGGGCTGCATCCTGGGGCTGCCAGTCAGGACCTGTGGGAGGCGGTGACAGCATCTGTGTGTGGCTGGGAGATGATGCTTTAAAGAAATCCCCAATGTCCTCTGTTTTGCACAATGGAGCTCCTTGCACAAACTGCCCTGTGCACATGGGAAACAAGGCATGGAGCCCTGTAAAGAGAAGTGAAAATGTTGATAAAGATCCTGGTTGTGCCCTGTGCCTTACTGGGTATGCTGGCTTGGAGGGGCTGTGGTGCCCCTGCCAACCAAAGAAATGGGGTGTCCTGTGGGAGCTTTGTTTAAGAACAAGCAATGTATGGGGGCAGCTGTCAGAGCTGCCTTTACCCATACCAGGCTGCGATGGGCTCCAGGTCCCATCCTGCCCTGGGGACTGGGACCAATATAATCCCTTTGGGGCTACCTAAGCACTTCCATTGGTCTGCTCCCAGCACTAAGGGGTTGCGTCTCCAAAACCATTGAGCAATGGGGGACCTCTGCAAGCACGTTCCCATTGCCAGGACCCCACTCATGACAGGTTCTGCCCTCCTGCTGAGCCAGGGAAGCAGAGGGACCTGCTCCACCTGGAAAACTGGATCCCTACCTGGACAGAGTGTAACTGTGCCCTGGGAACAAGCAGAGGGCATGGCACTGGCCATCGCTGGGCAGCAGCAGTGCTGCATCCTTAGCTTGCATCCTGGGCTCCAGCACGCCTGGCCTGGGGGCTGCCTTGCACAGCCTGTGATGGAGCTTTGCTAATTTTTCTAATTATTCCTGCGGAGGTTGCTGTGCGCAGGTGTTGTGTGGCTACAAAGCTGGTGATCCCTTTGGCTTGGCTGGCCCGCAGCAGAGAGGTGAAGCAGGGTCCTTGGGTGGCTGAGATGCCTGCCCAGGTCTGGGAAGAAACACGCCCACACTGTAACTGACAGCTGAGCCTGGCATCTAGAAAGATCCTTCATGAGGATTAATTGCTCCTTTGCAAGGCCGTTGTGCTGGGAAGGCTGCCCTGCTCTGGGTGGTCGGAACAGGTGGCAATGGGGACGGCACAGCTGAAGGGTGGAACAGTGTGTATCACCCACCGTGGAGTGCACTGATGAGGATGATGGGCACTTGGAGGATGCACAGGGAGCTTGGAAAGAAGGGACATGACAGGATATAACAGGGAGATTGGCTCTGACCTGCGGGACAGTTGCACATACAGAGGCCTGTGATTGTGGGACAGCCTTGCCCAAAAAACCCAGACAAACCTGGCACTTCGGCGATCCCCACACAGGGCAGGAAAGGTGGGATGAAGAGCCAACACCCTGAGGGACACAAAATCCCTCAGTAAAGACTGAGCTGTCACACAGGCCTCCTGCCTGCAGGAGAGGATGGACATGCGAGAGGTGACCTTCCATCATCATGGCCACTGGCGTGCTGGGCTGCATGAGGAGCGGTGCCTGCAGGCATAGGGAGGAGGTTCTTCCCCTCTGCTCAGCCCTGGTGAAGCCACCCCCAGAGCCCTGTGTCCAGTGCTGGGCTTCCCCAGGGCAAGGGACAGATACCGACTGGAGAGAGCCCAGTGAAGGGCACCAAGGTAGGGAAGGGAATGGAGCATCTCTGGTGAGGACAGGCAGGGAGACATGGGACTCTTCAGCCTGCAGAAGAGAAGACTCGGGGCACCGTCTCCATATAGATCACTGTCTGAAGGGAGGGTGCAAAGAAGATGGAGCTTCCCAGAAAAAAAGGCTCAAGGAGTGGCAGAGGGGGACAAATGTGGACACTGGGGGAGAGGGGCCACTACTGGCTTCTTCTCTGACACTTTGCTCATCCCTGCAGAGATGGGATGCATCCCGGGAAGGGGAAGGGGGAGTGCCCTGGGACTCTTGCCAGCAGATCTCCGAAGGGGCCAGTGCCTGCTCTCCTGAAGGCCAGGGCGACAAAAGCAGCTGAGAGGGAGGTTTCAGGGAGACCCTCCTCTCCTCTCCTGGCCCCCACACCCCCGTGCTGCGGAGGGTTGTGGTCCCGCCGGGAGGCTCTCCGGGCTGGGGGAGGCAGCCCTGGCACAGCCGCCTGCCCAAGGGTAGCTGCCTGCGGGAGAAGCAGCCCCAGCTGGGATGTGCCTCACATTTTGGGAGTCTCTTCTTCAGGGAAACCCGCGGCCCTTCCCCGCAGTGGGGCGGCCCCACCAGCTGTGCTGCAGGGTACAGCCTGTGGCCCTGCCGTGTGGGGGCTGTGGCAGTTTTAACCTCCCCTTGCAGCCTTTCCCCCCAGGAGGGTTTGGGGGGACACAGGTTCCCGAGGAGAGCACCCGCCCGCGCTGTGGCACTACCAAGAGCCTCCACACTGCCGTGACGGGTGACTTCTGCTGCTGCAGCCTTGCTGTGATTGAAGAAGAACCTCACCCCAGCACAGTCCTCGTGATTATGTCTCCCAAAGCAAGAGAATCTTCCCCCTGTCTGGAAGTGGCATCTGGAAGGAGGGTGAGGATTTCCTCTGAGGTACTGCAAGTGAAAGAGCTTTGAGTCCCAGCTGACGCCCCATGTTGCGTCTAATCACACGTCGCCTTCAGGAGCTCTTGGAAATATTGCATAGCGTCCTTGCTCATCTGCCCTGCAACAGTCTTCAAAAGGTGTTGTGTGGCCTACGGGAAGAGAAGGGATCAGTAAAGCAAGAGCTGCCGTGCTGTTACCAAAATCTCGGAATGAAGAACTTATCGACACCAATGTGATGTAGATAAGCAGACACTTCTTTATTAACGGCCGGGTGCGTGAGCGAGTCCTCTCACGATCAACGCACGCCAGGTCTCAAAATCAGACACCATATATAGAACTTATTCATACATATTCATTAAGTATTCATGCATAACCGTGATATTTCCCGTAAATCATTAACATACTCTCCTCCTATATCCGATTCTGCGCAGTAAAGCTTAGAAAGGTCTAGAAATGGGTCTGGGGTACGATTTGGGTAGGTGGTATATGAGTCGGTGGTCGCGATCTCCCCCTGCCGGAATTACCTTTTACTAAAGTTCACGATTTCTTGGCAGGCATCTACAAGCTGTTCCAGTCGACTCTCCCCAGTTCCCATTAATCTCATATTCTGACATTTCAATACACCTCTGCATACAGAAGACTGGTTAAATACAAAGAAACCTTTCAACCGTAAAGTTATTACCTATGTTTTAACAATGGTTCCAGCCCCTTCTTCTAGCCTTGGTACAGGACGTACAGAAGATCTCATAACAACTTTTACTGTGTAGCTATAAGTTTCTTATAATTTTTTTTTCTTATCCTTCTATATTTTAATTTTATTAAATGATTTTATAAAATCAATTAATCAATCAAATAAAATCAATCAATCTTAACTTATTAACAAATCGATAACATTTCCCCCCTTTGAAAGTGTTGAAAATCATTATTTCAATACTTTCACATTATTCATTTATCTTTTGTTTCAACATATTTTGCTAATGGATCATGTCTTGGTGAAATAGTTGGTACTTCTCTCATAATCATACGGTTTACTGCAATTCTATTGGTAAACTGTTTCTTCAGACATGCATATACTAGCATGCTCATCAAAAAGACAACTAGTAACAGAAACAAAGTTTTGATTATGGATTGTATCCAAGAGCTCAAATTCCATCCCAGTTTGTTAAAAATTTTCCCAAGCCAATCTTCTGACATATTCTTTTGAATTGTTTCAGTTTCTTTTTCAATTTTTCCCAATAGGTCTAGATCATGTTCCACATCCTGAGTGACATTTGGAATGTGGATACAACAGTGGTCCAGTTTATCCTTGAGATATCCACACTCCATGTTCTTTAAGTAGGAGCATATCTAGTGCCATTCTATTTTGTAAAGTCATTCTGGAAGTTGCCTGTAATTGTATATTCAATTCCTTAAACCCCTTTTTGTTAACGTTTGCTAATTTTTCCACTTGACCAGTTAACTGATAGAGCCATGCTCTGTTTCTATATGAAGCTATAGGATTTAAAAGTGATTCAAGTGCCCAACCAGTTTTCACTCCTGTAGATGGTTCATTCCAAATATCATCATTTATCCCAGATCTCTTTATTCGTTTCAATTCTAAATTCTCTAGAGATCCTTTAAATGGTGATTTCTTCCAAATTGGGCACAATGTTGGCATGCCTAAAGTGATTTGTTTCACCTTACCATCTAATGGTAAGTGTGTTGTCCAGGTTCCATCACTTAATGCCCAAACTAAATGTCCTGGACTTCGAATAGTAGATTTTCTACAACTAAACAAAGTTCCTCTTCTGACTGTAAAAGTGCTGGTTAAATTGAGAGTATTCTTAAGACCTCGACAAAAACAACCATATTTCAAAGCAGCAGCCAACGGAGGAATTCTTTGGATTACTAAGTCTGCATTACTACAATCATACACTTTTTCACATTTCCACCATGGCACTATTTTATTTTCCTTCTCTCCCGATGTAGTTGACCTATCATCCACCCAGGGTAATACTGAAAAAACCTTTCCATCCCAGGTAAAACACCATGAAGTTCTTGCTATATACTGAAAATGGGAAAATATGGACATAGACCATATAGAGTCCCACTGGTCTACTAATTGGGTGCTTTGGCCAGTTTCGTTACACTTCCATTCCATGACACTTTTGCTCACATTGATTTTAAATTGTTCATCATAAGAACACCATCCCAACTGGAGATTTGGACCCCCAGGAAGAAGAACTCAAGCTATGGCACTAGGTCGGGATCCTGTTATAAAATCATAATTCAATAGTTTGGGGGTGTTTTTTTTTTTTTTTTTTTTTTTACAATCTGTTTCTTTACCTGGTGACTTCCACTGTTTTCTAATAACCTTTACTTGTTCATACCATTGAGTTACTGGCCTTTGTTCACAATAGGTGGTTTCATTTTTATGTTCCAAATTAGTCAGATTCATAGTTAAAATTCCCCATGGAATAGATTCACCTACTGCCCTTGGTATTGGCAAACAGTGATCTGCGTGACGTTTTGTAAATTGGCAAATTCTTTAATCAATCCTACCATCAAATTTTCCTCAGCCATTTGTTTGGGAATGTCAATCACTTGTTCTGTTTCTATTTGTCTTTTGTTCCTGTCCACCAAGTCAGCCCATGATCCCACCAACACTACCGACCAAAAGAAAATCCAAAAACCAATCATAACCTGATATGAAAAATTAGACATGTTTCAAAGTCAATTTTTAAGTCTCTGGGTCACGATTAACAGTCTTCCACGGAGTAGATGCTTTCTTCACGGTGCTTTCTTCACTCGAGTATAATGTATCCAAGCATCCGATTCTGCAATTTTGATAGCTGTAAAAGTGGTTAACAGTATCTGGAAAGGTCCTCTCCAGTGCTCCTGCAAAGGTTCGGAGGTCCAAGTCTTCACATAGACATAGTCTCCTGGTTGGAAATCATGCACTGAATTTTCCAGGGGTAAAGGTCTATTCCAAATTACTACACTCCAAATCACAGCCAAAGTTTTCCTTAGAAAAAGCAAATAGTTATACACATCTTGTTTTCCTTTTACATGTATGTTTAGATTTGGTTCTAGAGGCTCATATGGTTTTCCTTATAATAATTCATAAGGACTGACTGAGGTTCCGCTCTTTGGCTGTACCCTGATTCATAATAATGCCAATGAAAGTGCCTGAGGCCACTTTAGACTGGTTTCTTGACAAATTTTACTTATTTGTCGTTTCAAAGTTTGATTCACCCTCTCCACTTTTCCACTAAATTGTGGTCTCCAAGACGCATGCAAATCCCGATTAATACCCAATACTTTGCTAACACTTTGGACTACTTCAGCAACAAAGTGTGGACCTCTGTCAGAGGAAATTCCAATAGTAACTCCAAATCTCGGAATTATTTCTTGTAATAACCACTTCACAACCTCTTTTTGCTTGTGTGGTGCGACAGGGAAGGGCTTCTGGCCATCCTGTAAAACTATCAACCCTTACCAGGATGTACCGGTACCCATTTTGTCTAGGTAACTATCGGACATTCTGGTACATACAAAAATTCATGTGTAATTATCTTATTTCCAAATTTCAAATCCAGGGGTTGCAGGAATGGCCTGTTTTTGTTCCAGTTTTTCCTTTACAGGTATTTAATAAAAAAATGTCACTCCTGTATCCACTCCCAACCTCACAATTTAAACAACATTTTTTTCCACTTTCTTATTATCAGAAGTTATAGCCATTACCAAATTATCTCTAATAGTTAGCTTACATTCATCCTGCCAATCCTTTCTTTGTCTTAAGTAAAAAAACAAATCCACATCTGGCATTTTATTCCATTTCCCTTCTCTTTTACAATACAGCATTAACTGCAAAATAGTGTTATAATTCAGTGTCCCATTCGTGGGCCACTTTTCCTGATCATCCAATATATACAAAGGCCACCAATTATTACAACACTCAAATTATTACAATACTCAATCATCTGGCTCTTTTGCAGATCATCCTGTAAATTTCCCCAATGTGCCAATAAACATCCCAACAAAGAATTTTTCGGGATTTTGTCATTTACAGCAAGATTACCCAAGCTTTTACTTTTAAACAACCGAGTTAACTTAGTTGCCATGGTGTAATTACTCACAATACAATACACGATTATTCAACTCTGTCACTCCGATCCGCGGATCCACACTCCACACTCGCTTTCGTTCTCAATTACACGTCTCACCCTTACAGCCACACTCACACTTTCCCACAGTTACTTTAAACAAACATATAACACAATATTATACCTCTTAATTTTCTTCTTAATACACAAACTCACAAAACAACAAAAAAACCCAAAAACTTCTTCTAACTTCTTGTTAGAGGCACTACCTTAGAGAACACTATAGCATATAGTTTCTCTTGTCTACACTTTTGTCCAACCCTGCAATAGCTTTCGCTTATGTCTTACGGGCAGACGCCTAGGCTTCCACTTCCACAAGGATCCTTTTAGTCCAACCCTGCAATAGCTTTCGCTTATGTCTTACGGGCAGACTCCTAGTCCTACCCTGCGCAGCTCTTTCACCGCGTCTGACAGGCAGACTTACTCAGTGGGACTCCAACCCACTGGTGGGACTCCATCCCACTCCTTACCATACACTTATTATAGTGGGACTCCTACGCACTTCCTCTAGTGCACTTACTTACTACAATTAAAAAAAGAATTGTCTTACCCAAAAATCCAGGGAACGTTGCGAAGAGCCTTACGGATCGGGGATCGATGGGTATCCCCGAGAAATCCTCGGTGCCGGCTGGAACCGATCAGGTCCCCGACTCCTCCGGTCTCCTTCAGCGAGGTCCCATCTGGGTCGCCAAAACTGTTACCGAAATCTCGGAATGAAGAACTTATCGACACCAATGTGATGTAGATAAGCAGACACTTCTTTATTGACGGCCGGGTGCGTGAGCGAGTCCTCTCACGATCAACGCACGCCAGGTCTCAAAATCAGACACCATATATAGAACTTATTCATACATATTCATTAAGTATTCATGCATAACCGTGATATTTCCCGTAAATCATTAACATACTCTCCTCCTATATCCGATTCTGCGCAGTAAAGCTTAGAAAGGTCTAGAAATGGGTCTGGGGTACGATTTGGGTAGGTGGTATATGAGTCGGTGGTCGCGATCTCCCCCTGCCGGAATTACCTTTTACTAAAGTTCACGATTTCTTGGCAGGCATCTACAAGCTGTTCCAGTCGACTCTCCCCAGTTCCCATTAATCTCATATTCTGACATTTCAATACACCTCTGCATACAGAAGACTGGTTAAATACAAAGAAACCTTTCAACCCTAAAGTTATTACCTATGTTTTAACAATGGTTCCAGCCCCTTCTTCTAGCCTTGGTACAGGACGTACAGAAGATCTCATAACAACTTTTACTGTGTAGCTATAAGTTTCTTATAATTTTTTTTTCTTATCCTTCTATATTTTAATTTTATTAAATGATTTTATAAAATCAATTAATCAATCAAATAAAATCAATCAATCTTAACTTATTAACAAATCGATAACAGTGCCACGCCAGGCCAGTGAGCCGTCCAGCCTAGAAGCCATCTCCAGCAGCAGTCAGTGGCAGGCCCTTAGGGAAGGGAAGAGGAAAATCTTGCCTCCATACCCTCGTGCGGCAGCTGACCGCATGTCAGTGCGGGTCTTCTGGCCAGACTCAAAGCTGAGAGCACGCCCAGGGAGGGTGGGGGTGTCCAGCAGCAGCTCTCCCAGGAAAACCCTCACGCATCAGCTTTTTCAGAAGTTTGCTGCTGCAGTCTCCAGAGGACAGTTTTCCAGCTAGAGTGATAGGGCGCACTTTACTCTGGATCCTCTGAAAAGGAATTCTAATCCATTTTCGGGAGACGTAAGTTTGGAGAACTGCTCTACAGCCACTTCACACCACTTGCCATCCTAGTGGGGAATCCTACCACCTGCATTTGGGGACCCAGGTGCCTCCAGCCTGGGGGCTAGGATAATCAGGTTTACTGAACTGTGTGGATTCGATGGCCTGGCATATCAGATTCATAGGAAGATAAAGCTCTAGTAGATCCTGGTTCACAGTGGTTCTTTTCTGTTGTTAAGCTAGGAAGGGGCAGAACCCATGAGTATTTCTGGAGTCACAAGGGAATCCCAACAGCTAACTGCTTTGGAGGCTGAAATAAGCTTCACTGGGAATGAGTGGCAAAAACATTGCATTGTGACTGGCTCATTGGCTTCGTGTGTCCTTCGCATAAACTCTCTTAGGAACAGGTATTTCAAGGATCCAAAAGGGCATGGGCGGGCTTTAGGTGTAGCTGCCTCAGAAACTGAAGAAATTAAGGTGCTGTCTACTCTGCCTGGCCTTGCAGAAGACCCCTCTGTTGTGGGGTTAGCGACAGTCGAAGAACAGGTGTCCATTGCTGCTACAAGGGGGTGCCAGCATCAATGCCACACCAACCGCAGCTCCCTGATTCCCACCCACAAGCTGATTTGCTGACTAGTTAGTGACCAGTAGGACCCACTCATACTGTTAATAGCCCGTATGGCCAGTGTTAGAGCTTGATGGAGAATGGAGACTAACTGTGTGCTACCATGGCTTGAATGTTGAGTGCTGCTGTACCAGTGATGCTAGAACTTCCATAGGAACTGGAATCAAAGGCAGCCAAGTGGTACGCCACCACTGATATGGCAAAGGCGTTTTTCTCAATCGCTTTGGTGGCAGAGGGTAGGCCACAGTTTGCTTTCACTTGGAGGGGCATCCAATACACCTGCAATCAGCTGTACCCAGGGTGGAAGCACAGCCCTGCCATCTGCCACGGGCTGATCCAGGTGGCACTGGAACAGGGCAAAGTTGCAGAACATCTACAATACGTTGATAACATCATCGTATGGGGCAATGCAGCAGCAGAAGCTTTTGAGAAAGAGGAGAAAAACACTCAATTCTTGGAGCACCAGGCCTGCAAGGCCGGGCTGTGGCTGGAGGCTCCCAGGCCGGCCCGACTGGCGGCCTAGCGGCAGCGTGAGTAGAGGCTGTACGGCTGAGGTGCCCGGAGCGGGGGGGAAGGCCCGGCGGGGGGGAAGGCCCGGCGGGGGCGGGGGGGGAAGGCCCGGCGCAGCGGGCTGGCCCAGGCCGCGCTCCTCCTGCAGCTGCACTTCCGGTTCCCCGTGACGCACTTTCTAAAGCCGCCCGGAGAGGGGCGCGCGCGCACAGTCTTCCCCCGCCCCCCGAGGTCCTGTCACGTGAGTGGACGGAGTGGCCAATGGGCGCGCGGGGCGCCGGGGCGGAGGCGGGGCTAGGTGCGCGTTCTCGCGGCCGGCGGCGGGAGGCGAGGCGGGAGCCGAGGGCGCGGGCAGCTCCCTGTGCGCGCGCCTTGCCCTTCTCCCCTTCCCCCTCCCCCCCCCCCTCCCCCCCGCCCCTCCCGGCTCCGCCGCCATGTCGGAGGAGAAACCCAAGGTGAGGCGCGACGGGGCCGGGGCAACCGCGGCGGGGGCCGGGCCCGGGGAGCGGGGGTAGAGGCCTCTCCGCCGGGCCCTGGGGCCGGGTTGCCGGTGGGCCCGGCCCCGCCCCGCCCCGCCCCGCCCGGCGGCGTAAGGCGGCCAAGATGGCGGCGTGGGCCGGGCCGCGGCGGGCAAGGCGGCCGCCCCGCCGAGGCCGCAGCACCACCGGGGGGGACCGACCGGCGGCCCACGGCCCGCTCGGGGCTGGCGGACTGCGGGGCCGGGAGCGGGGCGCGGGCCAGGGCCGGCCCTGCCGGGCGTTGACCCCTCCGCTTCCTCCTTTTTTTCTTCCAGGAAGGTGTGAAAACGGAGAACGATCACATCAACCTGAAAGTGGCGGGGCAGGACGGCTCCGTGGTGCAGTTCAAAATCAAGCGGCACACCCCGCTGAGCAAGCTGATGAAGGCGTACTGCGAGCGGCAGGTAGGCACGGCGCGGCTCCGCTCCCGGGCCCGGCCCTGCCCTCCGGCTTCTCGGTGCGGTAGCGCGGCCCCTTCTCGCCGGGCGCCCCCGCAGCGCCACGGCCGTGCTGCCGCCAGCTCTCGGGGCCTGATCCTGCCTCCGAAACCAATTCACGCTGAATTTTTAGTGTGGTACCGCTCAGTTCCCTCGCCTCTAGAAACTTTACCAACTTCGTCGGCACTTGTCTTTGGTTTGGAAAGCGGCACAAAACCTGATTCTCCTGTGCCACGATTTTCACAGTGGTGGGTTTTTTTTCTCCTCCTTTCATGTGTCTCCTGTTGCCTGCTGTGCAGTTTGGCCTCCTGTATTCTGCAGGTGGCTACTGTGTGCAGGGGGCCGTTCCTCCGTGCCACCCTGGGCTGAACAGGAGAGGGTTTTATCCCCACAGCCCAGCTCCTGAACCCATAGCCGCCTGTGCCTCTTCACTGCATTAGGTGGCACAGAGCAGAGAGTGGGGATGGGAATGGCTTTTGGAAGCCAACGCGGATTTTGTTTGCCAGCATTTCAGTTTGCCCGTTATGTGCAGAATCCTTTCTTTTTTTGCTTGAAGCTTACCTTCTGCCCTGTCCCATGCCTGATGTTGCTTAATGCCTCTCAGCCTGGGAATGAGAACTGATGCGAAGGGTCTCTTGGTGGGAGTGTTTGAGTTCATGTGGCTCGGTGCATGACTGGAGGTGTGAATCGCATGAGGATTTTGAAGGGTTTTAGAGGGCAGAGCAATGACCTCAATCCCAGGGTCAGGGAATAAAGACTGCCTCGTGTGATTAAAGGCTGTCAAAACAGGATTCAGTCATTAATTCACCTTAGCTTTTAAGGGCAACATTAATTTAGTAACGCTAGACCCTAGCATTTTTCTAATAAACCTTGCAGGTAAAAACTTGTGTCGAGACTTGTAAGTTCTTTTTTTTTTCATCAGTCTCCTTCATTGTTCCTTTTTCATCAGAAGATGGAGAACTAGGACCAGGAACAGATGCCTGGCATGAGTGAAAATGTGTCTGAACTATGGATAGTCAGCATGGATAGTTACTTACACAAAAAAGTAGTTTTTTTTCCAGATTTTTTAAAAAATGTTTTCCCTTGAGTCAACTTAACCTGCCATTACTTCTCTGACTGCATGAGAAACAATTGCTGATCCTTCCTGACATGTCCTCTGAGGCTTTATGGTATGGTGTATTGATTGATCTCTTCTTAAGTTACCTTTGTAAATCAACTTTTTGTATTTGTGCCTTGCAGAGTAGGATCAGAACCAGGTGCCAAACCTACTCCTGTGGTTTCATATAGAGTCCTTGCTGTGACAGTAGCATGCTGTTACGGGATGTTGCTCAAACCACTCCGCTTCCTCAGTTTAGAGCAAGATATATGTGTTAAGTTTCCTGCCTGGTTAAATCTTTGGAGTTTTACTTTTGTTAATATTTGTTCTCACAGTCAATCCGTAAATGTTTTGTTTGGGTTCAGAAACAAAAGTGTGGTTTCTCACATCAATTACTTTAAACTTCCAGGGCTTGTCGATGAGGCAGATTAGATTCAGATTTGATGGACAACCAATTAATGAAACAGACACACCTGCACAGGTATGAAAAATACTTTTACTGCAAACTGCTATACGGATATTTTGATGTCTGCATGCAGATCAAAGGGGGTTTGAAATCAAAATGATTCTGAAATAGTTGCTGGAAGTTTAGCATGTTCCAAATAACTTGTCTAGGGTGGGATTATTATTTCCCCTCCTCCTCCCTGGAATATTTTCACTGTTTGGTGTGAGGGGGGTGGGAACACGTAGGACCATTGGTGCTGAATGCGCTGGCATGAGTGCTGGTGTGGAAAGGACCCCTGGTGAGTGCTGGCCGTTTTGGCTGTGTCCTACCTCTGTGTCAGCCTGTTCAGAGCCAGCACTGAAGCTGTAGCTGTTGTCAGCACTGGCAGTGCTGAGAACGTGGGGAATTGCTGTTGTCAGCACTGGCAGTGCTGAGAACGTGGGGAATTGATCACTGGGGCTGGCAAGGCCCAAGGCGAGGAACAGAGGAGACGCTTGACTGGGTGATTTGTTGTGGAAGACACTAAACTGGAGTTTGGTCTGACACTGCCAAACGTGCCTCTGAGACCCATTTCAGTGTTGGTGATACTTCGGTCGGAGCAATGATGCAGTACCTGCTCTGGAGTGACCAATGGAAAGTGTTTCATGAATTAATTAAAATTGCGCCTTAACTGCTCTATTAGTGGTACTGGTTAGGAGTAGAGAGCTAAGTGCATTTGCAACCATGTGTATTTAAAGTCTTGTATTTTCCGTATTACTCTTAACAGCTGGAGATGGAAGATGAAGACACTATTGATGTGTTCCAACAGCAGACAGGTGGAGTGTGTTAAGACATGCCGTCCTTTTGAGAAAAGGAGTTTAAAGATCCTCATCACACCTCACTTTCTCATCTGTCCTTGGATTTGCTATTAAATAGTAAAGAAATGAACATGCCAATCACACAGGATTCTTCTAAACTTTAGAGGACGTTTACCAAAATTGCTTGTTGTCTTTGACGTACTGCGTGTGCAAGTCAAAACAGCATCTGCAGGGATTAATCTATATCTTAAATTGGGCCAATTTGATTTCAGTTCAGATTAAGTAATACTCGTCTCTCTGCTGGTTTTGTGGGGTTTTTTAATCTTTTTTTCTTCTTTTTTCTTTCTTCAAACCTGTGGCCTAAATATTCGTCCATGTGTTAGGGCATGGAGTGTTCATTCCTGGCTCTTGTCGGTCTTGCCCCTCTGTTTAATTCCAATCATGTAAATAATTCAGTATATTTTCATGCCAATTGTGAGCATAAAAGTTTCCTGTTAAGATATACCTAGGAGAAGGAAAAGAGATGCTGATTTTGTTTTTAGCATGTCTTGCAAATGTTACTTCAGAAGCATTAAGCCTGTGACGCAAGGCTAGTACATGCAGATACAATGCTTAGTATAGAGTTGGAGTTTAAAATATTGCAGATTTACATGTGCTTTGTCATATTATGATAAAGTCATTCGAAATATACTTTTTTAATGCAGAACTGAGATTTGTCATGAATTATTGTCAGAACCAGTTGGCAGAGCAGTTGGTCCAAAATCTAACGCTTGTGATAGAGCAGCAGTACTTTTTGGTGCACAAGCTTACAAGCAGAGAAACCTGCCACTGCAACTTCAGCCATTTGCTGAGTGCTGGGCAGAATCTTGTCACCTTCCTCCTGCCCCCTTTAGTATGTCTCTTTATTTCTTAGTGGGTACTAGAAGCGTGTGGCCTCAGGTTTCTTTGTAATACTTGTTTTTGGTAGATAACTTGATAAATGAGGAAAAAAAGCGCCTTTTAATGTCACCAAGCTGTATGTGTGGAAGAGCTGTCAAGAACCTGGTGAGCAAGGAAAGAGAGAGAGGTGTGTGTGTGTGTCACGTGTTCAAAAAAATAATAATCTGCCCTGCTGTCTCCCAAAATTTACTGAATTTTAAATGGTTTTGCGTGAGAGGTTTGAGCTCTGCACAAAGCATGGAGTCTGTTCCAGATGAATTCTGACAAAAGTTACCCAGTTGTCCCTCAGCGGGTTTGCTGCTGCACCGTGGGGTCGTTACCTGCCTCTTGATATGTACCTGACCTGTTTGGCCGTTAGATCATCTCCTGCTTGCTGAAAAAGTCCCTGTTTTCTTTTTATTTTTCTTGTATGTGGGCTGGGGTGGGACATCCCGTAGATCACATTGTTTATTCACCGATTTGTACATTTATTTGTTGTCCTTTACTATTGTATACAGTAAATCTAGTTTGGTACTCTGTCTCGTCCCTCGCGCTCCGTGGGGCCCGCTCCCCCGACCTCACCGTCCCCTGCCAGCGGTGCCTCGTGCCCACCTTGGGGACCCTCGAGGCGCCAGAACGCGCAGCCAGGCGCAGATCTGCGGGGATCCGCTGCGCGCCCCCGCCCCCGGGGGAGCTCTGCCGCACAACGCAGCCTCTTGCCCGCTTTTCCCTCCCCTCCTGTCCCCCCGCGGAGCGGCTGTGGTTTCTCCCTCCGCGTCCGCAGCCTGTTCCCTGCGGGCCTGCCGCTGACAGCCGCCTCCCGCTGCCCGCGCAGCGCCCCGAGCCCCCGTCGCGGCCGCCGTGCTGCAGCCCGCCGGGGCGCGGTGCTCTGCGCATGCGCGGCGCCGCCCGGCGCTGGGAGGACTGGGCGCGTACCATCGAGGCGGAGCGGCGGGTAGGCGGCCTCTCTAGCCGGCCGCGCTCGCTAGCCGGCCGCCCGGGAGCGGCGGTGGGGCGGTGCCATGGCGGGGACGGCGCTCAAGCGGCTGATGGCGGAATACAAGCGTGAGTCGGGGGAGCGGCGGAGCGCTCCTCGAGCTTCCCCTCCCGGCGGGGCCCTTCTGAAAGCCCGGTGGCCGGGCGGCGGCGGGACAGGCCGGGCGGCGGCGGGCCTCCCTCTGTCGCTCTGCACGTTTCCCAGCCGGCGCCGGCGGCTCCGCGCCGCTGGGCCCGCGTAGCGCTCCCGGTCTCCTTGCAGGGCACCGCCGCGGGGTTTTGGGGTCACCGGGGGCTTTGAAGTGCGGCTGTGGAAGAGGGCGGTCACGGATGGCACCGCTTCCCTCTGCAGGCTCGTTTTCCCTTCGCCGTTGCTGTAGGCCTCGGTGGGAAACCGCCCCGGGGCTGAGGGGACCTGTCGGCTCTCGGCTGGGCCGCCGAAGGGCGGTTCGTGCGCGGTTGACACATCTGGCAGTCAGTTGCAGGGAGAGTTTAGTCATGGGGGATGCCAGGGCATCCTGGGCAAGCAGCCAGGTTTGGGGTTTTTTTCCTGGTTCAGTTTTCCAGGTGGTTCAAAGTGCGTCCATAGAAGCCTCTGTGGCAGAGCTTTGTTACCTCCAAGATAGAGGTGTTTTGTCAAGGCCTTAACAGAAGCGCAGGGGTCAGTAACAGCACTTAAATTTGAATTTAGTGACCAGTAGCATAGACTTGATTGATTGTTTAAAAAATCTCTGTGAGATGTGACTTGCACAGGGTGGCGAGCAGCGATCTTTGCTGCCCCATCGGAGGGAGCAGGGACCCGCTGCTGCGGGCTGGGTCCCTCAGGGACATCCCATTTCTCCCAGGGTGGGTCACCTCCCTGGTGAGCTTGCGAGGTGTCCAGCGGCAGCTTTTCTTGGCAAGAAATTGTTCTTGGTTTTTTGTTTACCTAGTTGCTTTTGGCCTCTGATGTTCTGGCCTTTTATTTAAGGCAAGGAAGTAGAACAGAGAAAAAAAAAAAGAAGTGTTTGGTAGGGGAAGGATGGCATTAGGCTGTGAGAACTGGCCTCCTGCTGCGGTGAAGGTCATTTATAGAGCTCCTGCGGTTGTCCAGGGACAAGGAATTGTTTCTCACTTTACCTTCAGTTAGTAGAAGACTCCAGCCTGTATAAAACAGACTTATTTATAGATGTGTTTCCTGCCAGTACTGTGTTTATTCTCAGGCTGCCTTGCAGAACACAGGTCTATAAGCTGAATCCTCACACAGGTGTTTTGAGGGCCAGGGCTGGTGTGGGGCCCCCAGCCCCTTGGGCTGCTGTTGATAGCAGCTCAGGGTGGTGGGTGAGCCCTGCTGGCACAGTTGTGTGGGTAAAGCTTGTGCTGACAGTGTGTCCTAGAAATCTGTGTTTTTCTGGTTTAATCCAGAAGCGCTGACCTGAAAGGCAGCTGCAAAAAGACTTGACTCTGTTTTTATCTATTCTCTTATATAAATCCCCTAAGTCCCAAAAAGCATTTTTGATCCTTTTGTTGTTGAGAAACTTTGAGATCTTACTAGAATATCTTGTATGAGTGAGTTCTTTAGGAAAAAGTGATATTAAATAGCATCAAAAAGGTTTTGACTTAATGCTACAGGCAGATATTCTGTGAATCTTTTCTGCAGTTTCCCAGAGTAACATAGTGAACTGAGGCAACACCTTGTTTGTGATCTTCCTTTAGAACTACTTTCCCAACTCTAAAATAAAGCATAGCATTGTAAAAAATGAGTGTAGTCCACAATGGCTAAGCGTACAATGCTTCTGAGTTACAGGAGTAAGCTAGACTTTTTTGGTTTCTGTGGCCGCTTGGGTTGCCCTGTGCTGTATGCGCATTTGTAGGGTTGTTACTTTCCTTTAGCTCATCAAACTTTGCTACAAAACCCAGAATCAAGCCTGAATTACAGCCTTTTCCTAGTGTTTCACAAAAGACCCCAGGCAGTTAGTTCTAGCTCTTCAGAAGTTGTTCTGCCTTGTGGAAATTTTCAGCAAGTTATTTTGAAAAATATTTCCTAGTTGTGGTAGTTCTACTGCCTCTTTTTGCAGAAAAAGAGAAAGTCTTGTCTTGGGACGGGGCTGTAGTCTGAGGTTCAGCTTTGCGTGAACTTTCAGCTCCCTCCTGGCGATATGTGTTCTCGGTGCAGGCTTAAACACTGCATGGCCGTGGGTGAATGCGAGTGTGGAAACAACTTTAAATGACCCCTTCCTTCCAGCTGCCCACCTTGGATGATATCTGGTATATGTGTCTGTATATATTTGTGCAGACAGTTTTGTTTTTCTTTTATTTTCCTCTTTCTCCTTCTCTATCTCTTCCCTTTAGTTAGTTCTAGCTGTGGCGGAGATGTTTGGCAGTCAGTGCCTTGCTGGTTGGGTGTATTTTGTTTACCAGACTTCTAATTCTTTCCTTGCTTGCTCTCTTTTTTTTTTTTTTAGTTTAGGCCTTTGATTTTCTCTGTGTATGTGCACACACGTGTTTAAATCTTTAAATAAAAGTTTATTGTTACCTTATGTGAAAAATGCTTGACCTTGTGAGGAGTTTCTACCAATTGGAACCGAAATACATGATTCCATTTTGGGAGAGGCTGTGAAATTCCACTGTTTTTCCGTCCTTGTGGAGAAGGAGGGGAAGGTGGCTATGGGGAGCCAGATGAGATTAGTTTTGGGGTATTTTTTTGGTCCTCACTTAGACCTTCCTTTGCATGTTTGGAGTGTGATTTTTTTTTTCTACTCTGCCAGAACTAATCTAGCTAAAGCTTTCAAAAAAAAAACAGACATAAAAAAGGGCATAATTTGTGTTAGAGTATATGTTTGTTATTAACTGTAGACCTAGAATAGTATTAAAGCCTGAAATTAGTCTCTCAATAGCAGCTTACATTTGGGAACTTTAAGACATGGAAGCCTTCTTTTTCTATGTTTACTGTTTCCTGGCTGTATGATCTTGAAGATGTGTTATTGCTGGCTGAACTTTTTAGATCTAAAATGGGTTACTTTAAAAGCATTAAGTCAAATCTGTGAAGGTGCAAGATTTGTAGTGTCTAGTTGTATATGCTGTGTTTCCTTTCTGGTATGACCAGGCAATAGAGCAGTGGATGGTAATGCCAACGGGTATCATTGGGAGTGCTGTTGGGTTAAAAATATAACATTTACATTAATTCTGAGATTTTAAAATTCACCCAAAAAATACACCTTGGGTGTACAGAGCAGAATCTGGTAGTGCTTCAGTGGGTGCTTCCTGTCCTTATTGTTTGGAGAGTGTTTGTGTGGAGCTGGAAGAAAACTCCCACTGCGTCAGTGTGGGATGTGATGAGCTGCTATCTCCAGGGGGAAGAGAAGGATGAACGTTTGCAGTAGGCCTCTGCTGCTGTCTCTGTTAAACCTGCTTTGAAAATGCTCTTTCCTAAGCATAACACTTAGGAAATACCCCAGGTGCACACTGCGCCATGTGTCCACACGAGCTCAAGCTGCCTTACACTGATCAGGCTTCGCCAGAGAAGAGAGAAGAAAACATAATTTCTTGTGGAGTAGAAGGAACAAGATTTTGGTTTCAAGCATCTTAGTTCAGGTGCTGTCAGATACTGAAGTGAGCATGTGTCCTTAATACTTCCTGAGTCTTGTGCATTTGATCACCTTGGAGATAAGCTAAATTGATAGGTTTTAGAAAGTGTATTGTTGGACTTCTAAGAATGTGATCAGTCTTTATATTAACTGCTTTAACAAGAAAATGCGTTTTCTGTTTGCCTCCTTTTGGCTAAGGCGTAGTTGGCCATAGTGAGCAGTGAAATGAAAAGGAAGGCGTTGATTGTGTGTACACCCAAATCTGCCCCAGGTTCCTAACAGAAACATTATACTTTGCTAGTGTCGGGTCTGTTTCATTCAGTCTCAGCTTACAAGCAAAGCTTTAAAGTAAGGTTTAGCTATGGTGCTACAGGCTGGGACTTTGTTGCGTTTCCATTTGGAAGCAAATCCCCTGACTGCATGCAGCAAAGCCACCCTGCAAAACTAACAGGGTGCCTCACGGAGTATGTGAGGATGGAAACTGCTCCAGATGCTCTCCAGTGCTGAAGAGAGATGTGCAGCCCACCACCTGATTCAGAGCAACCACCGTGGGCTCCTCCAACATGCACCCAGCATGTGTCTGAGTAGAGAGCTCTCCACGACCCCCCAGACCCTGGGGCACCCTGAAGTGGTTGTGGTGATATATAGCTGACCTGGTGCCTTACACATCACCACAGCCTTCCCTTCCAGCAACATCTGCCAGCTTCAGCTCCTCCCCCTGAATCTGCCACTACTTTGTTTTCCACAGAGACTTTGCCTGGCCTTCCCCTTTACCTCTTTCACAAAATATCCCTTTCCTGGCTGCTTTGTCCTTTTTTCCACATTGACTGCTTGTCCTTCTGCCTTTCTGAATCCTTTAATAGGACATTGCTGCTCGTGTGTTTGCTCCATAGGACCCCTGAAGGCTTGCATGGTGGTAGGGCGTGGTGGGAGGCTGCTTTATCCCATGACTCTTGCTGATGGCAGCTCTGATAGTAAGCAGCATGGCAAATACCAGCACAGGAAGGCGGTGGCCTGGCTCTGCCTGCCCCAAAGAGAGTATCTGCCTGCTGGTAGCAAGGGGAAATTATAATGCTTTGTAGAACAGGGGCTACATTCCCACACTGGTGTGAGGTTCCACAGCTCCAGATGAGGGCAACAGAGCTGTGGTGCCAGCGCAGCAGGAGGGCCCCTCCATGTCCAATGGCTGCACTCACATCGCCACGTTCCACTCCTCAGAGGTTTTTCCTGGACCTGCAGTCACCAGTCAACCATGAGCAAGGAACTGCTGCATCAAGGGCTCCTGCAAAGTCTTTCTGCTGGCCTTGCTCCTTGGAGAAAGGAGGTTGAGGGAGGTGGCTCTCAGTTTGTGCAAGCTGCGTCTCTCAAGTAGCTGGTGTAGCATCAGGTTCCGTGTTTCCCCTGTCAGTACCTTGTGTTGAATGCTGTCCATGCGCAGCCCAGGCAGAGGGCTTGGCTGTCATTGGGAAATAGTGTGTGCAGGAACAGAAACGGCATGTCAGTGTTTGAGGCTGTCGGGTGATGGTGGCTGGGGTGTGGGTGTGCACTGGCATGCTCCTGTCATGGGTGGGTAAGTGAGAGGACAGCATGGCGTGGTACTTTCAGAGGGGGAGAGCTTTCCTTGGGAAAGCATTAAACCATGCGGGCAAAGCAGGGAGTCTTGCAGGCCAGGAGGCCAAACTCGAGCTAGCCAGATGTTACCCCCGGGCTGGATGCCATGGAGAGCAGAGGGTGGGCTGTTTCGTCTGCTGACGCACTTCAGTTGTGCAGTTTGCTTGGGATGACAGCCCCAGAGGAGTGGGGTGGCAGAGGGGAGTGGGGTGGGAGACTGTTTGGCCTGGCTGACTTGTCAAAATTGTTCTGTGGTGAAACATTAAAACATGTGTTCTGATCGTATGCTTTTTGCTGCTCACTTAAAAATAATTGGAAAAAATTCCCCCAACGTACATCAAAGTGACCCTGTTTTGGAGGTTCTGGTAAGACTGAAGCAGGTGATGCTGCATCTGGCAATTCATGCTGTGTAGCTTGTGAAAGCTGTGCTCCCAGTTTCCCTTTGAAGGGCTCTAGAGAAATCACGGGGTAGGATGTAACCATCCGTGTGGAAAGGGAGTTTTTCCTTCCTCAGTGACCAGCTACAGTAGCAGCCACTCAAAATCAAAGCTCATGCGCCCCTGCACTGCTCAGTTATCACTTTGCCTGATCCTTAAGGATGGAAACCTCTTTTGCCTATCTCCAAGGGGAGAGCTGAGCAAGGTGAAGTGGAGAACTGAACCTCCATCCTTGTAAAGACCCTTTGACCCTAGAGTTTGGCTCTTGCTTCCCATTGCCCCCATTTTCCTTGGGAATGGAAAGCTGTATGGCACACGTCTGTGTGGCTGCCTGCTGCAGGGATGCGCAGATGCTGCTACTGGGCAGTTGCGAAGGCTGCCACGTTTTCAAGGAAAATCATGGGAAATATCAGAGAGATTTTCTTCTTAAAGAGAGCCACAAGATGGAGCAAAATGATTCCAGGAGCTCCTGGTTTTGACATCTCTGTATTTCTGTCTAAAAACATCAACAAGAAAAGCTGTTAGAGACCCACTATCAAGCTGGAAAAACCTGCTCCTTAACGACAGGACCTCGTGGGAAACCATAGCTCTGAGTTTCAATCCGCTGCTGTGCTTTTGAACTTCAATCAAAGAGGTCTGTGCCAAAGTTAATGGTAATCTGAGTGAACAAGAGAGTTTCGCTATCTTTCCTGTCAGTGTATCTCAGCACATTTTTGAGGCCAACAGTAACTTAGTTGTTTTAAGACCAATATCTGTGCACTGTTTTGTGCAGCACTACCCACAGTTTTCTTGTACAGCACAACAGAAATTAGGTCAAGCGTCTCCTTTATTGGTTTGTGACTTCCAATATTCCCTGGGTCCATGTTCCTGCTTGTCTTCCTGTGTGGGAATGTACGTGGCGTTTCCTATGGCTGCGTTTTGTTGTGATGGGCCACTAGTAGTCCAGAGGCCATTGGTTAGGAAACACTGTTCTAGATAAGCAACTTGAAGCCCTTACTTAAGTTGGCCTAATTAGTCACCTCCTCTGGTCTGACACCCTTGGAGTGTCGCCTCCTGCCTGTTGGTCCCACCAGGTGCCCCGTGTCTCGCTCAGAGCTGGGAGGCTGTTGTTCATCCCCCCAGGGACTACAGGTCCACTGGTTGCCTGTGCATGGCTGAACTTTGCTTTGCCAGCTGCTACCACCCCACAGACTTAGGAAATTGGAAGTTGATGGCCATTGTACTAGATAGTAGAAAACCAGGTTATTAGTTCATCGAGACACAGAGTGCTGGGCTGCTGCAGGCTTGAAGCAAGGTGCTGATGCTGAAGGTTGTTGTACAAATTGAGAATTGTACCAGTTCCCTCCAGAAAGTGAGAGCTGATGGATTCAAACTTGCCATGTGCAGGCATGGCTGCTTTATTGTTGCTGCTTTTTTTACTCACGTTTTACATGCCATGCAGGGGAAGTCAGGTTGAATCAAGGAACAGAGCCGCTTGTCAAGTCTCTCTTGCTTCTGCTTCTCCAAATTCTTGCATCATTTTGTATTTTGTATTGATATGCTGTCAAGTCTGAATTGGTAGATAAAGGTTACAGGAATACAACCTGTCTTCTCTTCAGGCTGTTGAGTTTGTACCTGCAGATACTACAGTGATCTGAGAAGAGTGTTTCCCATGCTCTGTGGAAAAAGTTTTTTTCCTCCTCAGTTTTAAATTATTGCCCCTGGGAAGGCTAGGTTGGGGACCTGAAAAAGCACAAAATACCAAATAATTTTGCCTAGAAAAGTAGCTTGCACAGAGAAGTTAAATTGTCATCAGTGAGATACTGGGCCTTCTGCATGTGCAGTTTTGCCCAGTAAAGCATGGCTGGAAGATTCTTCCCATGGTGTCCTCAAGCTTTTCTCCATAGGTGTTCACTGGTGGGGCCTCTGTGCTAAGCCATGTCCACCCAAATGGTACCCAAATTGGTTGGGCCTGCAGGTCATGTTAACCATCCTTGTGTTTTTGTTTTTACAGAGCTGACCCTGAATCCACCAGAAGGGATCGTAGCAGGTGAGGAGCTGAGCAGGGCTTGTGCACTGTGAAGTTGTAGCCTTGCATTCAGGTGGTACTAAGCATTGTTTTGTTTTTTCTTCATAGGTCCCATGAATGAAGAGAACTTCTTTGAATGGGAAGCTCTGATTATGTAAGTTAATACTGGTTTGTATCTGAAATCAGTATTTGCACACTGTGATTAGCTTCTAGGAGAACAAGAATGTTAAAGAGAATAGTGTCAGTTCTGCCTAGCATCAACCTTGGCCTACCTTTGGCTGGGAACTTCTTTTCTGACCCAAACAGGGGATTGTATTTGGAATTTAAACAGCAAGACAGAGGCAGGGTTGGAACTTAAGTGATCATCTGTTTTACAGGAGTCATTATAATAAGCATCACTCAGCACAAGTAACTTGCAGCTTTGACAGGAATCATTATTTGGGCTCCCTTAGATATATGTTGCATAAACAAACACTTAGGAAACAGTGAATTGCTTGTAGATCTCACAAACCTGTTGGGAGTATTACTCAACTGCAAATACAGGATGGGTTCTCATGTTTTAAGTGGAGCAAAATACACAGATTATCAGTGATAGGAGGGAAAAAAAATCAGTTTAAAATTAGTTTTCTTACTATTCAATTTTTCTCTAGAAAAATGGAAGGGGATTGATCTGAGGAAGTATTCAAGCTAAAAAAAAAATGGTTTGAAGTTCTCTACACTTCATGAATCAGCTGGTGGTGTAAAGATGTTTGGTGCAGTGGTTCCGTGTAGAAAGCTCTTCTGTGGTGATTAGCTCTGATCACTACTTGTTGTGTTTCGGGGAGTGACAAAGACTTATTTACAAAGCTGTGTCCTCCCCCTTCCAAACTGATGGATATGATTGTTTGTAGCAAAACTTGCCATGAAAAGAAAAAATCTTCTTGCCCAGCATCTTAGAAGTTGTCCTTTCTTGCGTGTACTCTCTTACTCATGCTCTACCCTTCTCTGGGAACTTTGAGTACGTGGAATAGCTGGTGATTTTTACAAAATAAAGTTCAGAAACTGTAGGGGAGAGGGAAAGAGACCTTTGTCACTCGGGTCTGACAATTTATGCAAATGCTACAGCATAAAAAAATGACGAAGCTTCAAACTGCTAAGTCTGTCTTGAAGTTGATGGTCTGTTGTTAGGGTAGATCCAGGCTCTGCATTTCAAGATTCCTTTAGCAAGAGCTGGTGTTCTCCTTTCCTTCAGTCAGGGCCAGGAGGCCCTGGAGAGCACTGCAGGCAGTGGCCGTGGCCCTGCTTGCAGCATGCCTGCTGTGCTCTTGGCAGGTTTTCACACTGCAACCACTGGTGCTGACTTACGAGATTCTCAGCTAGTGTGGGTGGCAGAATTTTCCTAGCTTGGTTTGCTTGGAGTATGTTGTCTAGGGATGAAAAACAGGGTTTCTGTCTCTTGGAATCGGGCACACAACCAATACAAAAGCATCCTGAGCTGTAGCATATCACCTGTTCCACACAAACTGGCTGCATGGGTGAGCCTGCTTTATGGCAAGCATGATTCTCCGAGTTATTTTAGACCTCAGTAAATGGAAGTTTGGATTACCACTGCTTACTTGCCGATTGATATGAAGTGTGGCAGATGTCTTCGTTTATGTGCAGCAGTTTATCCTGTGAGACACAGATCATACTTCCTGGTAGCTCAGTCCCCTGAAAATAAACACTTAGCATAGAAATAGGTAATTTCTTGCCTGACAGCAAAGATTTAGGTTGTGGTGTCTTGCGCTTTCTCTTTCTGTTACAAGTGGGATAGTTAACACTTTTCTGAAACAGGCACTTTGGAATGTACCAGTTCTCAGTTCAAACAGCTGTGCATTGCTTACAGTGTAGAAGTCCCAGAGGATTTAATGCACTTCTTGGAGTATGGAAGGAAATTCCTGCCTGTTGGTACTTTCTCATAGCAAAGATTGTGTGGTTGAGTAGAGTTTTCACGGGGGACACAGCAAAGAAGTGACTTTTGGATTTGATTCATTACCTAGAAAATACTTTTCCTGATGTTTTCCATAACAAATTCTTAAACAACAGAGGAGCTGCCTGCAGACTTGAAAGCCCTTTAAAGTGCTGAGTGTTGAGCTTCGGGTCTTTGTCAGCACAAAATGAGAGGCGGAGGTGCTTTAATTTTGGTTTCTCTATTGTGTGTGTGTCATAATAAAATTATATTTTAAGATCTGCTAAATTCTGGAGCTGTGGTACAATAGAAACATGTTTACCCTAAACATGTTTGGTTACTTTAATCTCTTTACAAAACTCTGTTAGTAGAAGTGTTTGCGTACATTTGGAAAGCGAGCCTAAATGACTTGTTTATATTTGTCTGTGGTGATCTTCTCAAATGTTTTGTAGTCTCAAATGTGCTGTGTGAGATTCTGGGAATGAAAGAAGTGCAGATAAGGAAATTAAAGTGAAGTTGGCTTCAAATTTTTAGATAGATGAAGTGCAAAAGGTAAGTGGCATAGTAGTGAAGAGAACAGAATACTTTTTGTCCTTTACCCAATTTATATGAAGCTAGAGCACATGTGGTGGCAAATAAATTAAAAAAAAAAAAAAAAAAAAAAAAAGACCCTTGAGAAAAGACATTGCCCATTTATCAGTTCAGAGGTGGGATGGGTAATATTACATGAATTGAGGTAAGAGCTTGTCTTGGAGATAAAATAAAGCCTTTTTAAATAATGGTAGTAACAATTTGTATTTCTGGTGTCCTTGCCTGCAGCAGCAGTGCTGGATAAATATTAAGACACGTAAATATTAAGGCCGTATTGACATGTCTGAATGATAGAACAGTTCTTATGCTCCCAAAGTGAGTGTAATAGATCCAGAATCGAAAACACAATGTGGTAATCTTTCTGAACAGTGGAGGTTTGGAGCCTGGCATAAAATGCACCCTTTTGATAAGACATCAAACAGTAGCTGAATTAGAGTATTTGTGAAAGCCGAATCTCTGCAACAGGGTGACTTACTCATGATGATAAATAGCCCCAGCCTGTCAAGAGAGTTTATCATAATGCTGCTCAATTCCTTAGCGCTGTGTGAGGTCCTGCAGACTGCATTGTGTTGTACAAGTTCATAAATTTAATGTTTCAAGACCCAAGTTTGGCCCTCTTTGGTTGGCATATACAGGTGTGCGTTGCTTTTAAAGTTTATCCCCAAAAGACACAAACCCACGTAATTGTTAAGAACTTTATTAGCCTAAAGATTACTTGAAAACTAAACAGTATCAATTGAAGTCAACTTATCAAAAACCTGTCTAGAAAGGTAATTAGATCTATAATTAGGCTTCTGACTTTTGTTTAGCACGGAATTCCCCTTTTTGGCATCTGATGACTGTGGGTTTTGGTCTTTTTCCAGCATCTTTTTACAAATAAGCCATTTACAAATGTATGTGAAGCTATGATTATAGAATTAACTGTCCTTGTCAATGCGCTTTTCCCTAGTAAGTTGGCAGATAACCTGCCATCCTTTTCTTCCGCTTGCCTAACTAATAGCCAGCTCATGGAGTTCAGAGTCTTATTTTTGCATGATGTCTTATGTCAGTGGAGTTGTTCATAACATCTCTTGCACAACTGAACAGTCTGGTTGTCTAGCAAGTCATTTAATGCCATATAATGGCCAGAGGAGAACGGAGGGCTGCTGCTCAGTGCTTTAGGGGAGTCTGTAGAGTAGCATCATGCATGGAAAAAGATGCAGAGACTGCCTGCTTTGCAGGGTGCGGAGTCTTAAACGGAGCAGGTTTAGGGCAAGCTTTTTCTTAAGAGTTCTGTGCCTCAAGCCTGTGCAGAATGGGAGCCTTTCATATGCATGTGGTTGGTAGTAGCAAGTGCCTGGTCTCCTGGGGTTCGGGAGCTGCGTAATGCAGCTGGCCTCTTGGCTCAGGGCTCTGTGCTCAGTGGGACGGGTGTTTCTTGCAGGAACCCTAATCAAGTACTGGGTAGTCTGGACTTCAGCTAGCGTAGCAGCTCAGATGAGATCATAGCATGAGGCACGGAGGCTTTGAATGCGGTGTACTTTGAAATCTTTGCAGGTGGTGTGGTTGCAAAAGGTGCTATGCTCTTTACCTCTCTGGCTCTGCCGGTGTGCTTTTTGAACTGCAAGTGATCTGTCAAGTTTAAATGTTGCGTCCCTCTGAGTGTTTTGTAGTTGCAAATGCTGTCTTGGATTAACTCTAATTTCTTTGTAGCTGATTCTGGCAGCGCTGAATCACTAAAACAAAAGCATTTTGCTCACATAATGCAGGGCCTAAAATGGAGTGTGTTGGGTTAACACATTTGACAGAAGAACCCTTAAGGCTGTGTGTTTGCTCTCAAAACAGAACATAAGACACCCACCAGCTTTTCAATGCATGTATGTACATACTCTTAGAAGTTCAACAATAAGCTTTTAAAATGCAGCTGGAATTAAAATGTTCATGAAAAAAAGCATTCAGTTTACTCTCGGATACGAATTGAATCCTGACTAAATTTAGATAAAAGGCCAGAAAGCCAACAAAATGGTTGCGATGGTTTCATTCGTTGCAGTATGTTGATGCATTTCCCTGTTACCTGCCAGTGTCAATATTCAGGTTTAAACCACGTAGTTCTTGTGTTTATCTACCAGCCAAGTCTTTTGAATCCCAAAGTTTAATAAGAGAGTGATCCTTCTAGGGCTTTAGGTTTTGCTGGTCTCCGTTTTCTTTTTCCACAGGTTACCAATTGCAGTCTTAACTGTTAAGACTCCTTGAACTTTTTATGTACTTTCTGGCATGGAGAATGTGGATTGGGAGGAGGAGGCATGAATATATTCCTAAACCTTATTTCGCAGACAGTATAACCCTTGTTTGAAGAGCTTTTTAGTAAATACATGAGGTTTCCTTGGCTAAGATTTTCAATGATGAAGCTTGTTTCCTGATCTTTGCAATCGAGGGAGATCATGTTTGTGTTATAACTTCCAGATGGTTCATCAAGTCTGAATAGATCATGTCTAATAAACTTTTTTGCTCACTTTCCAAAGATGTGTTATGTAGGGAGGGTGAAGTAGTTGTCTTTATATTCTCAACTTGATTGCACTTTGAACTAGAAGATGAACACAATAAGGAAATGTTTCTACAAGAACCCTGATGAAGCCATTTGTTCTCCGTGCACTTGAGGGAGTGCAAACTAAGTACCTTAAGTCTGCAAAGAAACATTGTCCTGCATCTAGCAATTATGGTCCCGGAGCTGTGTTTTTATTTTTACAAACCGTCGCTGTGTTTTTTGCATCAGATAATGATAAGTGTTTGTGTGGTTATTCTTGATACTGGCAGCTTGAAATCTCCATAGGTTTTATGAGTTATTTTGGAGCTACAGCACTTGACATCTCTGTCTTGTGCAGCATAACAGTATCTTCAAAGGCACAGGAGTCCCACACCTGCCTCTGATTTTTCTTTACGTTCAGACGCTCAAATCCCAGAACATGCCTTGGAGCCAGATATTCCAATATATCCAGACACACCCTGCTAATTAAGCAGTGTTATGACCTTCCTAGTAATTTAGTGTGCAAGCTTTGATTTCCCCCTTCCCTCCCAAACCCCATATTTGGATTTAAGTTTGTGGGGTGTGGGATAAGAGTGCGTTAACTCCTTGTTTCATGGAGAAGATGATATAACCCAAACCTCATGTCTCATTAGACAAGAAAATGAATGAAAGAACTATTTAAAATTCTGGTGAGTAGCTTTTTTTCTGTTTCTAGGGGTCCTGAAGACACCTGTTTCGAGTATGGGGTTTTCCCTGCCATTCTGAGTTTTCCACTTGACTACCCATTAAGCCCTCCGAAGATGAGATTCACGTGCGAGATGTTTCATCCAAACAGTGAGTCTGATACAGCAGGACGTACAGGGGAGTGGGTTGCTAATGCACCTTAAAACCAAACTTTTGCAGTAGGATAGCTGGCATCCTTACCAAAGGTGGTTCTCTCCCTTCCCAACCTTGAGTATGCAGTAGGAGTGTTCAGCTGTCCAGCAGTTTTGCTCTGTCTTAGGGTCACTTTCTCTTTATTAAATTTTTCCTCACATACCTTTTGGTCATAAACAGTCCAATAAAGATTCCAACCATTTTGCTGCTTTTCAGATCATCCCAGGAGTACTTGTAACTATTGTATAAATAGTTTTAAAGATAAATCTCCTGTACGTGATTTGAGACTTAATGAATTAGTACAGACTATTTCCAGTTTTGCTTTGTGGCTTGTGTTTAAATAGTTTGGTGTTATTTTAACAAGTGAGAATTTGTTCATATGCACCGGTGTGGATGCAGCTTTATTAGGCAGTGTGGCTTTTTCCGTTTAAGTCACAGGTTTAGTAACATTTCTGATGTTGCCTTTCTGAAATACAGAGTGCTCTGTCCAAGCAGATAACACGTTTGCAGGCATTTACCATTAAGATTTTGCTGGCCTTTTCTCTGCAGTTCTGATGGTGACAGTAAGACTTTGCAGTAGAAGTCATTGAAGTAACAAGTACAGCTAACAGGTTTGAGCCTTGGACAGGTAAAAACCTTAAAGCCCCCTTCTGCAGCTGGGAACACTACTTTCTGGAGTCAGCCTTGGCATTCTTTGTAGAATTGTTGCTTAGGACATTTTTATGACATTATGAAATTTAGCTGTGGCCTTGGCTTGAAGTTTGCTGCTTCGTGTGCAGCATAGCCAGGAGTGGTGGGGTGCAGAGAAGCACAAACTGCCTGACTCTCCTGTGTTACAGAGTGGCTCTGCATGTGGGCACTTCCTCCGTGGAGTTAACCGGGACATACTGATGGTCAGCTCAGCTCTTTAAAGTTCCATGACTCTGGATCATGTTAATATAAAGTTGAGATGACCTAAAGTAGATGCTTGAATCTTCTTTCTCAAGTGGTATTGTGATGGTCGTACCCAGAAAGGCTGTAGAAATGCGTGACTCTGCAGTGCTTTTTCTGTTCCTCAAGTGCTTACTCCTCCACCTGTGAGGAATTGCAAGGAAGATGTTTGAAGTTTGCTGTGTTCCCTTACCTTGCAGTTTGTGTTACATGCAGGGAGAACCGAGACACCACAGGGCTATCTCCTCTTAAAATAAAATGACATTCATGGATGCTGTAGTGAAGATAACTTCAAAGTGGTGATCAATGGCAAGTCTTGCATTAGCACTTAGTGACAGCGTGGGAAGATGCGTATGCCTTCCTGGAATCAGCCTTTGCTGTCTTGACTGTGTGCTTGTGGTCCAGCTGTTTTAAATGAGGCACTGCGTAAAAACAGTAGAATAACTTACAAGTGAAATACCGTCTACCAGTATGTTCCTAACTTGCAAGAAGTGGTGCTGATTCAACGTGTGCTGTTTTCATCTCTTCCAGCTATGTCTGGACCAGCTCCATCCCCAGCCTGGGGCTGCAGGAGGGGATGTAAATAAAAGTCTTCCAAAACACTTAACATGCAGGCTTGGGCAGACATTAGCTGGGTGAATGGGAGGAACTGGAAATGAGCTGGAAATTCCAGTGGTCATTCCCTCTTTTTGTTTTGTCTTGTTTTCCTGGCAGTGGCACAGGTTTGGCCACCCGAGGAATAGAAGCACTGAAAGTACTGCATTGTCATTCCTTGGGAAGCTGCAGAATTAGGCCATCTTGCTAAAGCTGTGTTTCAGTTTGAGCTCCATTTTCTTTGTCTTGCCTCTTCAACATTTCCTTGGCCTCGTTATCAAGTCAGTGGAGCCCAGTGTCTGTGAAGATGACTTGTACTGTTGCAGATGCTTTGCTTCTGCTAAAGGTGGGACAGGAAGACGTCTATATCCCTAATTGATAGGTTACCTTGTTTCCGTGCTCTTTAACGCAGCTGAGCTTTAAGCAAAATTTAAAATAGTGTGAACTCTTTCAGTTGCAACTCAGTAATGTTCAAAATAAGATCAGTTGTATTGTTTATAACATAACACTTTTCCCTCCTTGCTGCAGCAGAGTAAGTTTGCTTAATTCTTTTTATGGTCATGGTCCAGTGGAGAGCTCCCCACATGCATTCAGTGCTGTGTGACGGTTACCCTTTGATTTAAGTAGGACTGCTTACCGACTTGGGGCTGTGTCTGTGCATAAATACTTGCCTTGTTCCACCAGGCTGCATCGCTTATTTTTTCCATGGAGTCTACCACTGGTTATTGAATGACAGGAGTGCTCCCAGAAGGCTTTTCTGTTGGGGAAGGATGACCCAAGTTTGTTAAGATTTGCTTAGAGGAGATTGTTGCTGGATTTTCTTCCTTAAAATTTTGTGCCCTCTTGCCTTTGGAATAGGAAATTTGAAACTGGGTTTAGCTTCAGTCACGTGAAGGCCAAGTCCAAACATTCATCTGTGCTAAAGATCTGGGGAGGCCAAGTGTTTCTACTGAGTAACAATCAATGCCCTGTACTTCTTGTGCAGTTTACCCAGATGGGAGAGTTTGCATCTCTATTCTTCATGCTCCTGGGGATGATCCCATGGGATATGAGAGCAGCGCTGAGCGGTGGAGTCCCGTCCAGAGTGTGGAAAAGATCCTCTTGTCAGTTGTTAGCATGCTGGCAGGTAAGGACTGCTGTTTTATTAGCAGTAGATCAGATAGCAGTTACTGAGTTAGCTAGAGCTGCTTCTTGCTGTTTGAATTGCTAAGCAAGCAGAGGATATTTAAAGCTGCTCAGCAGCAACCGCAGTTTGTAAAGCGCTAGTATTTATTCATTAATAAACCAGTTCTCTGAAAATAATTGGAAAAAATAAGACTGAATTAGTAAACAGGCATTTCTAGCTTTGTGAGCGACCACTGCTTTCCTTCTAGCAGCAGCAACTGAGCAGATGGTGATAGTCGGGTGGGTCTGGAGGCTCAGCTGGTTCCCTGCTCCTGCACAAAACCTGTACTCCAGCTTTATATTTGCTATGACACCTGTTCAGCTCTTGCGGGTCTTAAAGCTATTGATTACAGCCTGTCTCAGTTTTAGCAGCTGGAGGGTTACTGGCCAGATCTAACCAGTATGATAAATGGGAGCCCATGCCCTCTGTGATTCACAAGCCAGCACCGTCCATTTCTGTTTGCTAGCTGCCAGCCTGGGAATGTTTCGAATTCTGCTACCTCTGGTTTGGAGGAAGGCTCCCTGAGAAGAGGGGTGGGGTGAAAAGCTTTTCATACAGCCTTTTAAATGGTTTTCCCTAAATCCAGCAAGGGCTGTGGATCACCTCTGTGAGGTACAACTCCCTGAAAGATGGGTCCTCTTCCGCATAGTGAACCAAGCCACTGAACTGCCTGAAAAGGGCAGAAATGTGTCCTTTAGAATTGGTTTTGAATGATAAAAGGTTTCAGACAGTTTAGAGGGTTTAGAAGCACCAAAGCTGATCAAAGAGCAAGCAATGTTTTTTTACATGGGACCGTTTTAGCTTCAGAATAGTAACATACTGTTGGGAAGTACCTTGCTGGGCTTCCCATGGCCTCCAAGAACTTGGTTCGTGGTGCAGCCTTACCTAGACTGGTTAGCGTGGGAGTCACCTGGTCTCTCTTGTTCTCTGCCTGTGCACCCTGTTTTCCCATGGCTTTTGGAGGAGTTAGTGTAAAACATCAACGGTCCAGCTTCTTTCAGGCTGCTGACAAACTCCCAGCTCTGGTTCTGCAGATAGCGTAAGCCCAAGCTTACCAAACAGGGTGACCTGCACATCTGCTGGTTTAGGGGCGGACCATCAGCACTGTGTCGAGAAAGACATGAGCCTAGGATATCTGCAGTGAACTGGGCTGGGGTGGGTTTGGGCTAGTGTGGGAAGGAGAATGTGTAGAGTATATTCTGTCTCGTGACTTGTATAGTCCTGTGATGGTTGTCCCACTGTATGCTGACTACGCACTCGATAAATCCCGTGTTTGAGTTTACCTCTGGACAAAACGAAGTGTTGGAGTCACAGAGGCTTAATGTACTTTGTAAAGCGCTCTGAAATCCTTGGATGAAAGACGTTGCAAAATGAAAGCATTCTATGGGTGTTTTTGGTTTGTTTTGTTGTTCTTTAATAGAAAAGCCATCCCAAAGAGTGACAGAGCCTGTTTGGGTGGCCCGGTCAGGAGGGCTTTGTGTCTGTGAAGCTGCAGAACCAGAAAAAACCATTTTGCAGGGAGCAGTGTGCAGTTTTAAAAACCCTTGACAGCAGTGGTGGTGCCACATTGTGTTGTTCCATGTGCATGCTGGGGCCTAGCTGCTGAGAGCATAAACAAAAGGAAGTCTTGCTCCTCTGCCATTTGTTTCTTGCCTCAGCTGGACCTTGCTGTGATATTCTCTTGTGATCAGTTAAGTCAGAACCGTTTGGGAATCCAGCAGCTGTCACTGGGTTTTCTTTAGTGGTGTTTCTGTAGTCCAAGCAGGGGAAGTGTTCTAAAGCCACAGGGAAGTGGCAGTACAGAGGCATTATTGAAAAAGGGAGAGGGTCTTGCTCCATTGTCTGCCTGCCCACCTATCTTTCAGTCTTTTTCATTTCAGAGCCAAATGATGAAAGTGGAGCCAATGTAGATGCCTCCAAGATGTGGCGGGAAGACAGAGAACAGTTTAACAAAATTGCCAAGCAGATTGTGCAGAAGTCACTTGGACTTTAATCTCACAAAGAGACTGAAGTGTTTTGTATTTTTCTCCACCTGAAAACGAGCAGTGCTCAGTGCTGGCACCAAAAAGGAAAACTTTGCAAAACTATTGGCCTAGGTCTTCTTATCACTCGTTATTTATTTACCATCTCTTTTCTTTCACTGCTCCAGAGAAGCCTCTAGTTCACTCACTAAATTGTGTGGAAAAGGGATTTAATACTAGGGAAAATATGGAGACAATGCTGTTCCAAAGGCTGCTTGTTGCTACCTCACTTCATGGTTTGGAAAGCTTGGAGACTTTGCAATCTGCAGCCTGCCTTTGCCGATCTGCCGTTTGAGAACGGAGCTGTTTTGGATCACCTGCTGGAAAACTTAGTTGTGTGTTTTTATAGGTAGCATTGCATCTGGAGCACCAGTAGGCAGCAAATAATCTGTCAATTTTCTGATACTCACTAAGGACAGCATTTGCAATCAGAACTAATTAGGAGAGAATAGGTAGCAAGAGAGGCTATAAACTAAGGTTGTAGTCAGGATGTGTTAGCAAAGAAAGTGATTGTGCAGCATGTAACTTAAGATCTGGGGAGCTGCTGTCAGTGGCCGGGGGTCCAGAATGGGCAGGTGTTCCCATGTAACACTGTGAGTTTGTACTGAGTGTTTGAGTCAGTGTTTGCTTGGAAGAAATTCTAAGAGCTGCTTTATTACTCCTTAAAGACACTCAGTTGTAAACTTTACATCTTGCATCTCTAACTGAAGGTAAAGACTGGGTTCTTAAATACTTTGGTCAGGTTCACCATGGGCAGGTGGCACCAAGGTAGGCCATTGGCAGCCTGAAAATTTGCTGAGAATGTGTCTGCTCCTCTGGGCATGTAAAATACCTCTGTCATAATGTCAGCTCCTCTCCTGTTGGCATTTGGGTGTCGAGAGGATTAGGCATAGCTGGCCTTCGCCATTACAGCCCAGGTCACCCGTTTTTAAGGTGAACGAGCAAAGATGAACACGATGAATTTTGTAAAATTAATTGTAACACTTCTTTATGCTGACTGCTCTTGTGTGCTTAAATATCAGTCAGAGAAGACGCAATTTTCTAGAGTATGGTACGACGCATGTTTAGAGCTGCAGTGTATTGTAGCTGACTGCTGGTGTGGATGGTGCAGGAAATACCGGCTGCACCATCAGTTTGTAAAACTGCTTAAGGGCCACTGGTGACCTTTGCACTTCGCAAGCAAATCTCTTGTGTAGGTCCAAATCTTCTCCAGTTTACTACAAGCAATAACATGCCCATCGATAGCACATGCAATCAAATTCTGTTGGCAGCTTTAAACGGGCTAAATTTGAGAAGGGCTTTTTATTGGTTTTTTTCTGTGAAAAGTGTGTGACATGGAAGGAGTCGCACCATGGAGAAACCTTTACGGAGGTGATTGTGTGCATGCGCGTGTGTACAATTTGTCAGTATTTGTGTCTTGCCATCTGTGCTGCAGATTGCAGTATGCCATTGTTCTGCACCTCTGAAGAGTCTGTGTTGCTACAACTTGCTGATTTTACCTCTGTGTAGAAGTAAGTCTTCTTGCTTTGGTGTAAGGGTGGGAGGGGAACCTGACATAGTTTGGGAGCAGAAATGGTGAAATAGTATTGTACCTAACTAGTATTTCAAGGCATACAGGAAAATGTAGCACTTCTATGCAAACTGGGAGCATTGTCTGAATTGTAGTAGATGGAACGTTGCTCCTGGGAGCGCTGCAGCTGCTTTTGGAAACAACGCTGGAGAGCATGGCAAGCGATGGATTCAACAGACACGGCAAAAGTGGGCTTTTTTTTAAGTACGGAGTATTTTGTTCATGTGTGCTCACTCATTATCTTTATTTTGTGGTTGGATTTAGTCTGTATACTGAAAATAAAGTGATTATATTTTCTCCTTTCATAGATGTATGCAAATGTATTGCAGTGGGTGTTTTATATGGGTGATCAACTAGTTGGGAGAGTCCAATTCTGACTTGGTCCAAAGGAATGGAAGGGTTTATCCTAACGCAGCTAAAACACATGGGGATGTTTTACATTTTTACATGTGTTACAAAAACAAAGGGGACGCTTTAGAGGAGTGGAAGAGTTGACACAGTTGCTTGGGCTTTCCCGGGTGGCCAGTGTCTTGTCTCTAATGATGGCTATGACCTGATAATTCAAAGAGAACTAAGAAAAGTGACTGGCATGCAGCAGGCTTGCTAACTTGGGTGTTTTAAACCACCCAGTTGAACGTATATACCAGACAGCCTTGCAGGTGACAAAATAAGCAGAAGTCCTAAAACTTGCTTTGTTGAGGTGAGAACAGCTGTCCTGAGTCATGGCTCTTTTCTTAGCTGAAACCAGCAGCGAGCGTTTGTGTTCACTGAAAGGATTAAACATGGCACTGCAGTCAGCATGCTAGATACCCTGTTTGTTTTATTTGCAGGAAAAAAAGAAAACTTCATCATTATTATTCCGTAATAAACTGAATCCCCGCAAACAGCATGAGGGCTCATCTCGCATAGCTCCATGCTGGTGTGGAGGTGGGTGGGCTTCTGCTGTGCCTGGCTTGCCCAGAGACAGTTTCGCTGCACAGGCAGCTGCTTACAACTGGGGAACACCTGAGAGTCAAAGCCTGTAAAGCTGCCGTGCCAATCCTGTAATAGACTTCCCTGAAAGCCTGTTCCTCTGCGTTCATGAAAGAATATTCATGTTGACAGCATGTGTAATACTAGCCAGTAGCAATGTTTTTCTGAGCAGTTGCCTTTTTTTTTTAGTCTGCAACAGTTTCTATACAACATGTTCTTTGGGGAGTGTTGGAGCTCTACAGGTGTTACACATGCAGGTAAGGTATTAAAGATTTTTTTTTTAAAAAAATATTTATCTGGATTATATTTGCTTTAGGCTTTTATATTTAAAAAAGAAAAAAAAACCACCACCAAAAAAACCCAAAACAAAGCCCTTCAACAAAGCTGTAAAACTGTGAGCAACGTCCTCTTTAAAGCCTTTGTATATACATACATCCACACACGCACACTTTTTTTTTTTTTCCCTTGGCAAGTGGAGCTGTGTCAGAACACACACAGTGGGATGTGAGACATTCATTAATTGTGTTTTGTGTGCCTGTGTGCATGCGAGCGGTTCTTTGAAAGTGCGAGCTCCCAGGCGAGAGGCGTTTGGAGCCACATGAAACGACTGCAGCTTCGGGGCAGAGCCAGCCCCAGGCTTCTTTCCAGCTTTTCCTTGGCTGGAGCTATATCATGGATGGAAGGTGGTGTGCTGCCTTTGAGGTGAAAGCTCTGCCTCTTTGCAAGTTCCTTGCTTTCCTCCTGCAGTTGCATCTTGGTGAGGATGCTGTGTGTGTTTTGCCCCTATGGGAATCGAAACACCCTCTCTTGTCAGCACAGACCCGAAATGTCCATCCTCGGTGCCAGCCGTGCTGCTAATACTGGGCTTCTCTCGGACGTGGGATTGGTGCAGTGTTTAGGAGGTGGCTCCAGAAAGGGGCTGGAAGTGGCAGCCCCCCAGCCCTGTGGTGTGGGGCGAGGGCTGTGTGGGCTGACTGAGGGGCCTTGAGCCCGGGGCAGCGGCAGGGCATGGATGTATGAGTGTGGCAAGTCCCTGTGTTGCCTGGGCAAGAAATGGCGCTGGTTACCTGCCTCACCTTGCTTCTCTCAAATTTTCCTGACTCAGGGGAAGAAGAAAATCACTGCCTTTCAGGAAGCTTAGGGGCTGGGGGGAGCGTAAGGTGAGGGATGCTGAGGGTCTTGCTGCCAGCTAGTGGGATGGTGAGGGGTGGCAACAGGGAAGAAGAAGGGGCAGGAATCTGGAGAATTCCTCTTGCACCCGAGGGTCTGGTTGGGGTGAGCTGCCCTCCCCGTGTGCTACCTGAAGAGCAGGGTGCATGAGCCCCTGTACCAGCCCCAGCGAGGGCTCCCCGTGTCTCCTCTTGTCCAGCTGGGTCCAACCCCACGTCACACGCACCAAAAAATTGCTCAAGCCACTTAATGCTTGGTGGTCCTACGTAACGTGCTCGATGCTCTCACAGTCCCCTGGGAGCCCAGGGTGGCAGGGAGATCTGTGGCTCCAGCCTGGTGACCTTCCTGCCCCCCCTGGCCCTGATCCTTGCAGCCGCCTGCCAGATCCCGGTCCTGCCTGGGCCACCAGCCCCTCTCCCGGGGCGGGTGGTGTAAGAGCAGAGGGGAACCAGCCAGGTGGCTTTTGAAAGTGGCTCGCACCCCCACCACCACCCCGAGATGTGACTTAGCAGCAGTTAAGATTATGGGGTATGTTAATATATAATTAATGGTAATGATACGGACGGTGGGTTATTACAGGGTAGCTGCCGGTGCTAGCAGCGTGTGCGTGAGCGCTCGGGGAGCGATTTGCGAGCGGGTCTGTCTGGTCATGTTGTTCCTGAAGGGTGTGGGGGAAGATGAGCCAGGTTCTGGGCCTGGTTCTCTCCCTCCATGCGTGGGGCACCAGCTGGCCCCAGCTCGCCAGGGCAGGGCTCTCTGGGGGCGCTTTGATGCATTTAATGGGGGGAGAGGCTGTGGCTCTGTGCTGCTGTCACAGCTCTGAAAGGAGCCGGGTCACCCTGGCCAAAGGGTGGCTGGGGTGCCCTGGGGCAGGGCTCGTGGGGCTGTGGAGCAAAGACCAATGCACCCGCCGCGGCTGCCCCTCTGGGGGCTGCAGGAGATGCAGGAGGTGGGTTCAAAGCAGCAGAGATGCAGGATGCAACATGCTGGGTGGCACCCACGCACTTGGATGCTGGGCCCAGCACGGGGAGGCTCTCCGCCCACAACCGGGTTGGGAATTTTGCCCCAAAACAGTTTTTTTCCCATGCCAAAATAATTTGGCAAATTGAACCCAAATTGGGGCTGGCATGACGATGTTAGGTGAATCGGGGTTTCTTCGCTGAGTCTGCCCAGGATGGGGTTGCGCAGGCTCCTCTCCTGGCGTGCTGCTTCACCAGCACCCGTGTCTTTCTCTGCTGGTCTGGTCCATGTGTGCATCCCTCCAGGCGTTGCCAGCAGCAGCCATTGGGTGCTGGGGAGATCCTGCTCTGTGGGGCAAGTCTGTTTGAAGGGCAAGAGAGGTGCCCACATCTCCGAGCTAACAGTGAACTGCAGAGCTGATGGCCAGGGCTTTATGCCTTGCACGGCTTCTCCGTGCCATGCATCCCTCCAGGAGCCAGGAGATGGTGAGGCATGGGGCAGTGACCAAGTTGGGGGAGTTTGCTCTGAGGCAATGGTGGAAGCCTCTGGGGTTGGAGATCCTTCTGGTCGGTGTCCATGGGCTCGTTGCCAGGGTGGCTCAGGAGGGGCTTTGCTCAGCTGGAGCTCGGCTTTGCTTGAAGGAGAGATGCCAGAAGGGCAGGCTGGAGGGCAGGTGTTTTCAAAACCATTTTGCCTGGAGAGGCGATTAGAAATTGAGTTTTGTCCTCAGCCAGATCCTGCTTTGACACAAGATCTTCTACCTTGGAGCCTAGGCATGGCCTTGGTGGGAGTGCTTGTGTTTGAGGGCCTTATGGAGGTCTTAGGGCTCTACATGAGACTTGGCTTTATGAAAACATCCTTGTTTTTGTTGCTGAAGCCACTTGTCTGTACTGTCCCCATGCAGCTTCACTTTTAGCATTTGGTGCTCTTCAGCATCCATCCTTTTAACACCCAGTCAGTAACTGGGGGGCACGTGATTGCTTGTACCAATTAATTGCAATTCCCGTCAAACAAGACTTGTGTTAGGTTGAGGAACTTCCCATGTGTTAGGTACCACCTTCTGTAGATGTTCTTCTGCTCCTCCTGCAGTGCCCGTGGAGACTGGTCAGCCCAGGGTGATGCCATTATGCTGAGCACCCTGTCGGTGGGACCCCAGTTCCCCCTCCTACAGCAGCCCCTGCTGCCAGCCTCGCCTTGTCCCCTCCCAGCTCTAACCCCTCCCCACTCTTGCAAAGTGCAATTAGGAGCAGCCTCCCCGGTGGTTTCTGAAAGCCCAGACTTCAAAGGCAGTGATGGCTGGGCAGGGAGAGGATGGGCTGTAATTAGAGACCTGCTCAGGGGGCAATCAAGGGGGGATGCTTGTCCTGCTCATGCAGGGTCCTGCTGTGTGACCTCCCGCTCCCGGCTGAGGCCCCGCTGCCAGCAAAGGCTGCTGCCTCGCTGCAGGGCCAACACCGGGAGCGGGAGCCAGGCTCCCAAGGACACCCTGCTCTGCTCTTCGCCTTCCCCACCACTCGAAGCCGTGGGCTGGGCTCACCCTTTCCCCACCGCAGGCATCGTGCCTTGGCGGGTTGTGGGAAGCTGGAGCATCTCCGGGATGCCTGACGGTGCTGGGGAGTGGGGCAGGAGCTGCGGTGCATGCAGTAACCCCACCAAGGATGCTGGCTCCGTCTCTCTCCGTGCTAGCGGGGGCCGGGCTCTGAGTGTTGGGTGGCGGGCGCCTGGGAATGGGGGTCACATCCCCCCACCAGTGTCTGCACAGCTCTGAGCGCAGTGGGGCCGCGGCACCGCAGCCGGAGCGGCTGGGCAACAGCACCACGCTGGAGGAACTGGCCCAAAGAAAGTCTTGGAAAACAATAGCAATTGTTCTCTGCCTTTGTTCCCTTCCCTCCCCGGAGGAGATGGAGCTGTGCTCGGCTGCCGGCGGGTGGCCAGAGTGAGTGTGACTGCCTGTGCTCCTGCCTTGGCACCCGGGGAGCCCACCTCACGTGCTGCCTGCTCCACCGCCTGCCGCCCTCCTGGTCCCACCAGCTTCTCCAGAGCCTGAATCACGGGTAATGTAATAATAAAAGCTTTACATTGTCATACAGGCAAGGAATAAAATTGGGCCCTGATTCTTTTTGTCATGGGGCAAGAGATTTTCTTATGGCTGCAGAGCAAAGCGGTGCTAAAGCCGCTATTCTTTGCTGCAGGGCACTGGACCTGCCAGAGGGAGGACCTGGCCAGAGCCCTGAGTGCTGGGGGAGCTCTGGCTGAAGGAGGGGCTGCGACGCCCACACCTTTCCCTAACACCCTGTGCGGTCCAAGGTAGGCTTCGTCCAGAGAGAAGGTGCTGGCCGGGCCCTAACCAGGGAGTCACAGGATTGTTTCTGGTCCAAGCAGCGCCGTGCATCCCCTCTCCTAGCCTGCTGGTTCCTGACAGGCCCAGGCATGTGGGGTGAGTCCCCGGGCTTCCCTGCCGTGGCTTTTTCTGCCTTTTACCACCATCCGCCTGCTGCGAGCTGGAGCGTGTGGTCACTGCCCAGATCAAAGGACTACAAGGCAAAGGCGGAGGGTTTCCTGCAGGGCTGCCAAGGGAGATTATTCTGTGCATGGGGAGCGGCTGCGCATCCCAGAGCCAGCTCCAGGCCTGAGGCATTACCCCAAGGCAGCCTGCTGAGAGATGTGGCGCTTAGCACCGGGTTTGCTTGGCCAAGCTTACAGTTCCCCACGCAGAGTCCTCGGGTTTGCATATTCAGCCTGGTGAGCTGCCGCTGCTGCTGGAAGAAGGCTTAGACATTTGCAAAACCCTTCCCTTTCTCCCCTCTCCTCTTGCAAGCGCATGCTGTGCAAACCCCCAGGGGCTTCAGGCAAGTGCTATGGCTGAAGAAGCACAGAGCTGGGAGCAGGCTGGGGTGGGCTTGGGCGCCGAGGGGCTTTCCAACAGTAAGTGCGAAATGGGAACGTTGCCTGCCTCCTCTTGGCCCTAGGAGCTCTGTTTATCCCCTTTGCAGAGGGATCTTAGCTGAGCTCAAAGGCAAGCAGGGCTTTCATGTTGCAGGTGGAGCAGGGAGTCCAGGCAGAGCTCCTGGGTCTCCTGCACCTCTGCTGCGTGACACGTTAGCCCCCTCACTACTCTTTGCCTCCGTGTAGGCGTAAGACCTACAGAAAACACCCAGAGCAGCCTTGCCATCGTCTGCGTGCTCACAGTGGCTTGTGTTTGATGCCCTCCATCCATATGGAGCCACTTGCTGGAAAGTGGTGATTGCAGAACCAGGTTGGGGTCCTGTGGCTGCAGGGAGGTGGCACTGCCTCTTGCAAGAGGTTTGGGCACACCGGAGGGAGATGGCAAAAAGGAAAAAAAGCATTGTCACCGAGGGACAGGCAGCAGCGAAGGGCTGTTTGTCACTTGCAGGGAGGGAACAGGGGGAGCTGTGGCCACTGGGCGCTGCCGAGCCCCGTCCCGAGCAGCCCTGGTGCAGAAGTGTCCTGTCTTTTTGCTTGTACTGGCCAGAGTTCAGTGACTGCTTTTTGGAGCCCTTTCAAAGCCCGGCAGCTCGGTTGCCATGTGTCCTCCAAATGCAGGCAGGATGCTCAGCTCGCTCCTGGCTGCCTGGGAAGAGACCTGGGCTGCAGGTCACCAGCCCTGCCTGCTGCCTGCGGCCAAGGGCGAGGGAGCCTCGCCGGGACCGCCACTCCCGGCTCCTCGGTTCCCTGGGGCTGGCAGCGCTGGGAAGGTGTGTGGGTGTGTGGACACAGAGGGCTCTGGGATGTGAGCGATGCTGGTGGTTCGCCGCTGCCCGGCAGGGGTTGCTCCCGAAGGCAGCTCCGCGCCTGGGAAGCTGGCAGCAGGACATGCAGCGCTGGGGCAGCTTTGTGCTTTTTTTTTGGTGGCTTTCCTAAAAATGGTGCCTTTTGCAATCCTCCCAGTCCTTCGACAAAACTTTTCCTGGCAAAACCTCTCCAAAACTTCTGGGAATTAAGTTTGTGAAATGTGATGGGGTTAAAGACATTTACACTTCTTGTACAATGCTGACAGCTTTCCTGGTGTGGAAATTTCTTGCTGGGACTCCAGTTTATGTTGACGGGTTGGGCTCAGGGAGCTGAAATTGCTCCAGGAGACACGGGGAAGATTTTCAGCCTAGGAGAAAGGGCTGAGGCGACAAGAGGGAGCCTTGGAAATGGCTGAGGATAGAGACCCCATCTGTCCCTGTCCCACCATCGGGGTGAAGGTGGTGTTCTGGTGTCCAGCCTGAACTGGCATCTGGAGAACTGCAATCTGGGGTGATCCTGAGAACAAGTTTCCCCCATTCCTTTCAAAACCGACCCCAAAGAGCTGATCCTGGCCCTGCTGCTCATGCAGGCAAGCCTGGCTGTGTGTGCTCATTGCTGACCTCCAGCTCTGTCCCTGAGGATATGTGTGGTCACACCTGTGTGGTGGCCAGCCAGCCTCAGCTGGCTCCCCTGGCCCTGCCGGCGTGGGCAGGAGGGTGGGCACAACACTGCCTGCTGCCAGCCAGAGCCCACGCTGGGGACACCCATGAGATGGGCAGTTCTGCATGTTACGTATAGGGTCCCTCCAAGCTTTGCCACAGCCGGTGCCTGTATGCATGCTGCATTTCAAGGGGGGAAGCTCTTGCAGATGTCAGGAATAAAGCCTGAAATGAATAGGACTAACAAGCCCTGAAACATGACTTTGTGTCTGCAAATAATAAGGAATGAGTTACAGTCTTGGAAGAGCAGAACATTACCCTGTGTGCAGGGTCCAGCCTGTCCCTGGCCTTCATTAGGTGCCCTCCTTGCACTGTCCTCTGCATGGAAGCTCTGCTTGAGATGTATTGTCTACAGATGGGTTTCTCAACCTTTTCTAACCCAATGATGGCCAACCTTTTTGGTGGAAATCCAAGGATCATTTTGTTCAGAGCCGCCACATGGTTTTATTTACGACCCATGCGAATTAGGCAAACGTCGCGCTGTTTGTCTCTTTTATTTCATCTTCTCGCGCTTGCTTGTGCACATAGGAATGTGCGCGTGTGTGCTTAGGAACAATTTTGCAGACCACTTCCTACTGCCGTTGGGACACAGAGCAGGTCCCGGACCCAACGCAACAGCAGGCAGCGATGGGCCCCTGTCCTTATTTCACATCACAGCTCGGTTCCCTGGGGAGGGAGAAAAGTGCCAGGCACTGCCCAAGCCACTCCACCATCTTCTGTCATGCCAAGGTCCCCAGCCCAGGGATGGGGAAGATCCTTGAGGACCATCAACATCCCTGTTCTCACCAGGAGACCGTTCATTAATGGCACGTGGCTGAAAGGCAGCCTGAGCCCACGGTGCTGGGCTGAGGACTGCCTGGCATGTCCTCCATGCTCATCAACAGGGGCTTTGGTTCCTCCACCTCCTGCCAGGAGCTCCCTGGATCCCCCTGCTTCTGGAGGGGACACCCGCAGCTGTGTCCTCAGGTCTGGAGATGTCCCCACCAACTGGCTTTTTGGCCGAGGAAGTGCTGAAAGGCAGCTGCATCCCCTCGGAAGAAACCAGTCGTCCTGGCATCCCCGGCAGGACTTTTCCTCCCTCCCCAGGAGGAGTCGCATGGGCTGCCCAGACCCTCGCAGAGCTGGCGCTGGCCTTGGCGGGAGAATTCCCAAAATCCATCCACTTGTGCGAGTCCCCTACTCGGGGCAGTGCTGCCAGCTCCCAAAGCCACGCTTAACTTGACACATGTGTGCGGCCTTGGGAAATGCAGCAGTTCTGATTCTTATTTGTGCTGCCTTCTTCAGTGCCAACCTGCCGGGAGGCAGGGCCCTGGCAGCAGCTCTGCTCCGCTCCGTGCTAGCCGCCCTTCCAACGCACCGACCTCTCTGCCGGCTGGGCCCCGGATGCCGGTCCCCGCTCCTCCTGCCAGCAGACGTGGCGTGGGGTCCCGGTGAGACGGCTGGTCCCAGCCCTGGTGCTGGTGGGCATTGCCAAGGCCACAGGGAGCATCACCAGTGGCTGAGCCTGTTGGGGGTGGGGTGGTTTGCACCTCCCGCATCCCTTGCAGTCGCCACCAGCAGCTGCCTTTCAGGACCCCTGGGTTTGGGTAGTGGCTGTGCCACTGGGTGCTGTCCCCAACTCAGGGGTGAGGATGGATGGGGAGCCAGCGGTGCCTCACCTCTGCAGCTCGCTCTTGAGAGAGGTTAAGCTCTGCTTAGGTTCCACTTAAGCGTGATTCCAGTAGAGGCCCGATTTGGAGGATGCCCAGAGAGAAGCTTTGTGGGGAGGGGACTCTGTGCAGCCCTACTCAGTGCAGAGCATCCCCGGACATGCGTGTGGCTGCTCTCTGGGTTTCAGGGACTGTCTGACTCCGATACGGAGGTACCAACCCCATTTGGCTGTCTCCAGGGTCCAAGTAGCTGCTCTTAGGATTTGGGACGGAGGTGCCGGGTGCTCTGCTCCACCACGTGCCCGCGCCCCATGGGCTGCACCCTCCTGGCCGCGGCACGGAGGGTTTCGGGCTAGCAAGGGCTGGCGACAGACCGGCACGAGGCATGGCTGTGAGTCCAGCTCCGGCTGTTCCTCGCTGACGAAACCCCCAGTTTGCAACACAATTTTTTGGCGTATCATCCTGGCCATCCGCTTTCTATTCTAGTGCTCGCCTTGCGGGAAGGATTTGGGGATGGGGGCGGGGGGAGCACATTTCAATTGTTCAGGGAATGGAAGTAAGTTGTTTTGCGGCTGGAGAAACCCAGTGGAGCTTGCTGCGTGCAGGGAGTTTTTCCACTGCTGTCTCTCCCATTTGAACAGCATAACCTCGAGGGTTTCCGAACTGACGCTCAGCACGTTGCCACCAGCCTCATGGCAGGGCCGGGTCTGGTGGCCGGCTTTGGGCTGGAGCCTTGCCCCGGGCACTGGCTGTGTATCACCTGCCTGAGGCCATTCTGGGGGAGAAATATGCACCTTGTGGGGTCTGACTTGTTTTTTGAGCAGGGTGGAGAGAACCGGAGAGGACAGAGGATTGCCCCCCAGTACAGGCTGGGATTGTGCTGCTGGAAGCTCAAGGCTTTTGGGGTAGAAGGTTCCCACCTTGGTCTCTCCAGGCAGGAGTGAATCTCCCACCTAATCCCATGGGATCCTGGAAAAATGAATCACCAAAAATTAAAGGAAGCAAAGAAAAAAAAAAATTAAAAAATCCCTCCCCAAAGCCGCCTTCCAGAGGGTTGGGCAAAAGATAAAAGCTCTCCAAGGAGCTGGGACTCCTCCTCTCCCACCACTGACTTCTCATTTAAATGTCTGCGTGCAGGCTGCAGCCAGCACTGCCTCCACGGCCGCCCCAGGGGAGCCCCCGCCAGCCCCCCGACTCCCACTCCTGCCTTGCCCCCGGGGACGATGCCCACACAAGGGGACAGCAGAGCTGGGGCTTAGCACCCCAGAAGCAGCTCGACGTGGCGTGTCCCCGAGGCAGATGAGCCAGTGGCGGGGTGCTTCAGGTGGTCCTGCCAGCAGACTATGTGAGAGCTCCTGGGGGGGCTGAGCCGAGCGGCGCCTGCCTGGGCACGGAGGAGTAGACGGCAGTGAGGTCCCTGTGCATGGACCCCCTGAGGCCAGCCCCCCGATGTCGGCTCCGCTGCTGCTCTGGGTCATTCTCCTCCACTGGGCCACCAGCGGGGGCTTCATCCGGGGAGGCAGGACGTGGCAGCACTGCACAGGTAGGAGCGAAGGGTGGGCTGCGCCGGGAGGGAGGCGTCAAGACAGGCTGTGTCGGGAAACGTGCTGGGACCCGTGTGCTCCCATGGGATGTCCCCTGCGCTGCCAGGGGAGACCCCAGAAAGTGTGCTCTGTTTTGGGGGGCATGTGGCTGCTGCGGGGTGCCCCGTGTGGGGCAGCCTCTCCCTGGCAGCCTGTCCCTGGGGTTTCAGTGCCTGGGTGCCAGTGGACTGAGCCTTAGGGTGACAGCATGGTGCGATGCCTCAGGTGCTGCAGCTGCCTGCACCCGTGGGCAGCAGGTAGTAGGGTCATCCCTGCACCTGCGGCCCCACAGTGTGGCAACCAGGGAGCGACCAGCAGTTCTCGGTGCCGTGGGGAGAGCCAGGCGCCCGTCCCTGTGGCACAAGCATTGTACCAAGGTCTGCTGACCCCAGCGACCAACATGCTGGGACTGGGGGAGAGGAAGGAGAAGTAGAGGAGAGCCATGAAGTCCCCCTGGAAATTCCCTCAGGCCACAGACTCTCTGGAGCTCCCTGTGCTCTCTGCCAGGCACAATCCTGGCAGCAAAAGCTCCCAGAATGTTTCCGTCCTGCCGCCCCCTCCGAGGCGCTGGCAGCTCCTCTGGCATTTCCCGCAGGGAAGTACCAAGAACAGCCTGAGCCGAAGAGGGTCCTCATCCCCTGGTTCTGCCTTCCCATCCCCATGCCGCACGGTCCCGGTGTGGGCAGCAAAGCTTCAGCCCACTTTTTAGGGCTGCTGGGGCCCAGGCTCCGTGTGCTTGGGGCTTGTCTCAGTTTGATGGCGCCTGTATTTACATTGTATTACAGCCCAGCTGGTGGTGAAAAGGAAAGCTGGGAGAGATCGGAGAGTTTCTGCCCACCACCTCTCCCCCTAGGTGCTCTGGTCAATCCGGGGGTGTCCCTGCTGTCTCCAGGCAGCCTCAGCTAGAAGGATCCCAGGGTTGTGAGGCACCAGCATCAGCACATTTAAGCGTCCCCACGTCCCTCCTGCCGGCGCCTGGTGCAGCCCTGATGCTCCCAGCCTGGGCTGAAACACCCCGGCCACTGTCCGAGCCCTGCTCTGATGGGTAGCAGCGACTGATGCAGGAGGCAGGCTGGAGCACACATCTTTGGGTTTCAGGATTTGGGTTTGGTTCTAGGAGTCGGTCCCCTCCTGGCCAACAGCGTCGGGCACAGCCACCGGCTCCAGCTGAGCTGTCCTCCGGCTCATCCCCACCGCCCCCAGTGCAGTCAGGGGGTCCTGAACCACCCCACAAATCCAAGCCTGAATTCAGCTTGTGCATTTTGCTGAGAAAACAGAAACTGGTCATTCCCCAAGTCGTGCCTTTCTGAAATAAGTTGTTTCCGTTAAGCCTCCCCCACCGAGGCTTTGCTTTGGGAGCAGCATTGAGCAGCGGAGGGGCGGACAGGGGGAACGCCGAGGTGGCAGGGTGGGAAGGACCTTGCCATTCTCCCTGCTCTGGGCTATTCAAAATATTCAAAAAGTCACACAGTGGACACAGTTACCACTAAGGGATGTCACACAAGCAGATTCCTCCTTGCTCTGCCCATCTGGGTTTGGGTTGCAGGGGGTTCCCGGGCAGAAACACTTCCCCTCTCCAGCTGGTTTGGATTCAGACACACACGGGTCCAGCCTTGCTCACAGCTCCCTCCCTCCCAGCTCTCCTGCTGTGCCCCAGCAGCCAAGACTTATTAGTACAAATAGGAGCTAAAAGCCTGGTCTCACTGGAGATGGGACAGAATCAGGATTTTTTTAAGTCTAGCCAAGTGCTGCTTCATCCTGTAAGCATCATCACCAAGCTCTGGTGCCCTTTGCTATGGCCACCACAATCCTGCCAGAGAAACATTCAAAAATAAAAGCTGCGAGAGTGCCAAGGTGAGGATGGTCAGAGAAGCATCCGCTGTGGGTACTGGCATGGGGCTTGCTGAAACATCGGACCGATGCCAACCCCAGCACTGGTACGTGGGGACAGCTTTGCAGTGCTGGTGCATGGTGCTGTTCTTCACCTGGGTGATGCTCTGGGGCTGGGCACCTTGTTTTCTCCTCTGGGGAGAGGATAATTATTTAATGAGTGGTTTTGGTGCCTGCCAGGGGAGTATGTGCATGTGTGCAATGAGGGCTGGGTTGGGAGAGCCTGGACCGGGATGGAGAGAGGAGCACCGTGCCCCACTGCCCCCGGGAGGATGGGGATGGGCGGCTGTCCTGCAAATGAGCCTGTGAGTGCTGGATCCCTGCCTGCTCTTCTGGCTCTGGCTGTTGTTGCTGGTGCCAGTGGGTCCCGAGGAAGCTGGTGGCAGCCTGGGGCTGCCTGGCCAGCAGGTCCCGGCCCTGGGGTCAGTGTTCAGAGCTGTATCGCTGGGGCGATTCACGCAGGTGAGCCTGCACACTTGGCATTGCTCCCAAGTGGTCAGGCTGCCATTGTTCACGACGTGCTCCGCTGTCTCTCGGCACAGACCTGCGCCCACTGGACATCCTTTCGGAGATGGTCCCCGCTGGTGGGCTGGCCCATGGCATGAGGGTGTTTCAAGTGCAGGGAGTGCGCGGCTTCCAGCTTGCTGCCTCGCGACCCCGCGTCCTGGGCTTTCCTGCCTCCCGGCTCTTCATCCACTGCGACCGCTTCCCCGAGGAGTTCTCCATCATTGTCACGCTGAGGGTCCTCAGCGTCCCTGCCAAGGTAAGGGCTGCCAGCCGAGCACAGAGCGGGCACAGCCCAGCCCTGCAGCTTGTGGCATGCAGATCTGAGTCCGTGCCCTCCCGCAGAGAAATGAGTATGTCTTCACGCTGATGGCGGAGGAGAGCCCCAGCGTGCTGGTGGGGCTGCGCTATGCCCCCAACAAGCTCCACTTCCTCTTCTGGAGCCAGGAGCGTGCCGGCGGCTGGCAGATCCGCGTCACCTTCCCCAACGTCTCCCTCTCCGACAACCAGTGGCACACACTCGTCCTGGCCGTCTCTGGCCAGTCCTTCTCCCTGACAGTGGACTGCAGTGTCCCCAAGGACGTGTAGGTCGGGGACAGTGGCGGGGGGCTCAGGAGGGCTGGTAGGGTGATGTGCCTCCACCAGCATCTCCTCCAGGCACCAGCAGATGCTATGAAATTGTCCCTTGACTCTTCTCTGCCCATCCGCAGGGTGGTGGAGACCCCATTTCCAGCCTCTCTGTCAGTGAAGCGAGCCAGCTTCTACCTGGGCAACAGGAGAAGAAGGAAAGGCGTGTTCACGGTAGGTGCCCCACAGTGCAGGGCTGCCCGGGGGTGCTTGTGGCTGGCCACGGGGTGAGCTGCAGCCCCCCCTCAGATCCCTATGCTGGCAGGGCTTGGGCCATGGCACAGGCAGCGTAAGTGGCCATGGGTCCCACCACCAGCCTCAGTCCCAGTCTGGCTGTGGGCGTGCAAGGGGCAGTGCTGGCCACTGGTGCTTTGTGGGACAAATGTGTTTTTAAGAGGACGTTGCCAGTGGTGCGGTAGCAGAAGGACAGTTGTTGGCAGAGTCTTGTTGATATAAAAGTTAGGGCAGTGCCCGATCCTGACCAGTAGTGAAAAGCAAAGGCGGTGAAAGCTGCCTGCAGCTAATGAGCCCCTTGCCAACGCTCCCCTTGCGCCAGCTGTTAAATTGCCCAGGATGGAGATTTTGGCAGGCTGGGCATGTAACGAGGGGCTGATAAATGCATGTGAATCCCAGGGAGGCTTCCACGGCCCAGGAGGGAGGGGAATGAGCAAGAGTCAGGGGGGAAATCCAGGGCATGAATCATCTGCAGTTTCCATTTCTTGGTCTTGCTGGACTTGTTCTCCATCCTGCTGCTCCTGCTTTCCCAGGGCTTGCTGAGACAGCTTGTCCTGCTGCCAGGAGCCGATGCCACCCCTCGGATATGCACTGCCATGAACTTCAAAGTAGCAACGCTCTCTGTCCCCACCATCCTCCAGGATCTCCCTGCAAAACCAGCGAGCAACGAGGTGCTAAAATACCCCTACGGTCAGTAACTGCCCACGACATGTGCTCGGTTGGTTGCCTGCTGTGTTCATTGAGGAAGGCTCCTTGTGTGGGGCTGGGCACGGAGCAGAAGCAGAGGGGAAGAACATGTCCCCAGCACCCTCTGTTTCTCAAAGTGTGCATGGGGTGGGATCCCTGTCCGAAGCTCCCCTTCCTTGGTAGTGCTGGGCACATGCCAGTAACCCCCCGGGTGTCAGCCCCTAGGGTTTGCTCAGCCGGTGGCTGGCTGGCTCGGTGCTAGGATGCCATTTCCCCCATTCCCTGGTGCCCATCATCAGGATGGAACCGGGACAGCCAGCCCTCCCTATGTGCACAGGGATGAGCCTCGCTGCTCCTCTGTCATGTGCGCTAAGAGGAACCTGCCTTGCTCCTCTCCGTGCCCAGAGACCGACACAAAGGTGACCCTGGGGTCCCGTCCACCCTGCACCAGGCAGGAGAAGACACAGTTCTGGTTCAACGCCTCCCGGCGAGGCCTGTACCTCTGCAATGGCAGCACCTGGATTTCCTTGCTGGAAGGTACTGGTGTGCAACGCGCTCTCGGGGATGGAGGGAGGTTCTTGCAGCAGAGGTGGAGCAGAGATTTGCCCTTGACAGCACTTTGGGGTGGGAACCAAGTCAGGCAACAGCAGAACGAGGGGTCTGGGGTGTCCCCCTTCCTCTCTGCTGTTTGGCCCGGCTCTGCTTTGCTCTTGGTGCCCGCATCAACACTTCCAGTGCAGCTCTGGAATCGGGTGTCCCTGTGAGCCAGCTCCCCTACCACTCACAGAGTGCCCATGTTGTCCCTCCACCTTCATGTCATCCCAGCTCTGGTAGCCTTCGTGCAGAAAATAGTGGGGCGACAGTGGAGTAACAAGGTGGCAAAGCAACCAGAGCCTGGAGGGATGGTTGTTACTCGCTAACAACATGGATTTTGCCTACTGGTGTGCTCCCGCTCACTGTAGACAGTCTGGCCAGGATCTCTGGTGAGGACGTGGAGGATGGGGCATGCCCACAACTGAATTGTCCTTCCCCCCTCTCCTGGGGTTTTTCTTATGCTGGTACCCACATGGAGACCTCATGCTGGGATCTTGCTGACCTGTGCCCTTTGATGCCACCAACACTGGCCCATCTTATAGCCCTTCTCCTGCCATTTGTCCCTTCCAGTGCCCACCCATTTGCCGTTGGGACCACACTTAGGGTTTCTGTTCTAATTCCTGGCATTAATTCTGTCTAAGTCTTCTCTGACTTCTTCCAGAGCTCATGCTGACTCCAGCCAGAGAAAACATCTGGTGCAGGGCTGCTGCAGGTGGGTACGGGTTAACCCAGCTGGTCTCAGCAGCCCAGGCCCTTTCGCTGTAGGTCTGTTCCTCTCCTCATTCTCTTTAGGATAAATATATCAACCCACTTGGTAAGAAGCGATCAAAACATGCGGCATCTCATCCTTCCCCCCTCCCAGGGAAGACTGCTCAGCAGAGCTCTTGGCAGCCCTGCTCTCCGCTGGAGAACAGGCAGGGCTGGATGGGCCTGGATGTGCTGCCCAGCGAGACGGAGTCAGGCCATTTATCACCCCCTCGGGTTTTGGCCCCTCACCACCGGCGCCACCAGGACCTTCATTTTCCCCCACAAAGCTCCGTACAGCAGCAAGTGCTGGCAAGCCAGCTCTGCTCTGTCACGTGGGGCACCCCTCCAGGCCAGGTCATCTGGTTTTAACCTCACCCCTCTTTTTTTTTGTGGCCTCCTAGTCAAACATCGGCTGGACTACGTGGAGGAGTACCAGAACCTCGTGACCAACTCTGAGACGATGGGTGTTGAGCTCTTCACCATCCCAAAGGTGGGACTGTTTGCAGCCACTGCCAACCGGTACAGCCCCCCAGGATCGGCCATCTACAAGTGGACTGACGGGAAGTTTGTGCCCTACCAGAACATCCCCACATACCAGGCTCAGTCCTGGAAGTATTTCACCATAGGAAAGAAGGTCAGTCTGCCAGGGAGGTTATTTCAGTGCCTTCACATTTTAGTATATTAAACTGCAATTGCCCCTCACTGGCTTCTCCTCTGAAGCCCTGAGCCTCGAGCATGGTTTAGCAGGAGAATCTTTCTCCCTTCTGTCTTTGATGGGGTCACACTGATACACATATTCATCTGGTAAGGGTCTGTCCTAGGGACTGGTGGCTGCTTGGTGGGCTGCCCTCTGTTTTACTAGTTTTGCTGAGACACAGCTACATCCACACAGGCCATTTCCAGCAACTGATGCTGGCAGCAGAGGTAATTGTGCGTCCAGAGTGCTCACATCTCTTCCCTGGGGATCTCCGGGATGTCTGCAAGGTCAGCCTCCAAAGCCAGCTGTTGGAGCTGGATCGTGCCATGGGCTGGGGTTCTAGCAGGCTCTGCCTGTGCCCGCCTCAGGTGTAGCGAGTGCCAGTGCCAAAATGTCCATCCCGCAGAGGCGCAGTCCAGCCTGGTCTGGGGGGGCTCACAGCACGGCTCTGCCCTGGCGTGAAGGCTGAGCCCCGGCGGGGCAGGGTTTGCTGCAGTTCCCACCTGGCACGGCAAAGCGAGGCAGGGGTCACCCCGGGCAGTGGCTGCGGCATTGCTTTTGGGGACACGCAGCTCCTGACATGGGAGCACAGAGAGCAAAGCCCTCCCTGAGCGCTGCCTGTGGTGGGTGTCCAGCCACACGTAAGGTCTGCTCTGGTCTCAGAGATCTGCCTGTGGTCTTAGAGAACCCGCAGCTCCCTCCCGAGACCCACTGAGCCCAACCTCCTGCATTTTTAAGCCCGCTTGCTTTTGAATCAGTCCAGGACTTTGGAACCATGTCTCCTCCCTGGGCATTCTGCCACAGGACTTCTGCAGAGTATCTGCCTGGTTCCTCTCCCTGGGGAGCTACTTACCACTTTGCAAGGAGGCCTGGGCAAGCCAAAAAAACATCTGCTGAGAGCCAGCTCTGTGCCGAGCTCTCAGAGAAGTTGGGACTGCTCCCCCTCCGGCATGGCCTGTTGTGGCTTTGTCACCAGACACAGCGCAGGGTGGCTGCAGGGCTTCCCTGTGCAGAGCCACATGCTCCAGGGTACAGAGGGATGGGGCAGAAGTCCTGCCCCCAGGCTTGGTGGTACCCACAGCCCTGCTGTTTTGGATACACATGAGCCACATCCCTCATTACCTGCCTGACGGTGGGGTCCTGCAGAAAACCTGGTCAAGCCCTGAAAATGCAGCTGTGTTGCAAAGCTGGCCTTGGGCTGGGAGCCATGCCTGCCGTCCCCAGCACTGCGCTGGCTCTGCAGAGCTCCAGCTGCACTCTCACGGGCAGGAGATGGCAACATCCTCAACTGGGGTTTTATCTGCTGATGGGAACCACCTTGAGACTCCCCAGTGTTAGTCTGGAGCCACAACATCCCCTTGCAGCAATGGCTGCAGGCGCAGGGAAGACCACCAGGCTGGAGGGTCCCAAATCTCCATGGTGTCCCACACCCGTGTTGGTGCTCACCAAGGCTCATATGCTCTGGGTTTGCCTTCAGGTCTTCCCTGAGAAAAACTTACTCAGACTTACTAGGCAGGATGGCCTCTCTCCTGCACAACTTGGGGCAGGTTTTCCAGTTGGTGCTAGCCTTGGTGCTCCAGAGTGGCTGGGGACAAAGACAGGTGCTCTGGGTGCAGCTGCCCCTGCTCAGCATGGAGCTGGTGCCCAGACAGATGTTGCACCAGCAGTGGTGCAGATCTCTCCAGTTAGCCCAGGTTCCTTGCACATGTTGGAGGTGGGTGCTCTGTAGTGTGGGGACATCTCTGTAGGTGTCAGCACCTTGTTACTGCACCAGGACTCGCTGATGCTCTGCCAGGATGGGGTGAAGAGCCCCAGAAGGCAGCATCAGGGTCTCCTGGTGGCTCCTGCCAATGGAGAGCAAGGGACCACAGGCTCCTGAGTTGTGGGGCTGTATCCAGGCCTTTCTCTTCCCTCTGAAGCTGTGCTTCTGGAGATGCCCTGAAGGGACTCCCTGGACCGGGACCAGCAGGGAGAGCTGCCCAGCACTGGGGATGCACCTTCCTTGGTGTGATGTGTGCACCCAGCACAGACCTCCACTGAGGGTGGAAGGTCTCTGTCCTTGGGGACGGCTGAGCCTCGGCTGGACAAAGCCCCAGGCTGGTGCTGGCAAGGTCCTGCACTGGGCAGGAGGCAGGAGACCACCCCCACTGGCTGGTGTCTGCTTGTGGACTGTGGCCTTGTGCTTCCTTGTGGCCCAAACAGGGGCATAACCTCTGGCACGCCATAGGAAACCCGCTGGGCTGGCGGGGCCGGCGTGCCACACCGCACGCCCCCAAGAGCTCGCATGTGCTCCCCGCCTTGCGCAAGGCCATCTCCGCTGCTGTGCACTTGTCCCTGACACTTGCAGTGGGGTTTTCTTGGTCTGGCAAATGCTTTGTCTCGGAATCATCATGATATCTGTGATTTTTCTTCTGAACAACCTTTCCTTACATGGAAGGTTTGGTAGCTCAGGCCCCTGTCCCTGCCCAGCCTGTTTCACCCACATGGCTGTGCTCTCTGTCCCCGGGGCCGGTGGGGTGCGAGCGGCTGCGGCACGGCTCTCCCTCCGCTTGGCTCCAAGGCTGTGGTGGTGGGTTTTGTCCCTGCGCGGGCTCTGCAGGCAGCAGGCACTGCTGCTGCCATGAACAAAGGCCCCCGCAGGCCAGCAGGTCCGGGTCCCCGCGTTGGGTGCACTGTACTGCTTGGGGGCTGCTTGGGGACCCCTGCCAGCCAGGGCTGCCTTGTCCCACACCAGCCACCTCAGTCCCTGGCCCTGCATCCCGTGAGTCATTCTGCCTGTGCTTGTCCACGCTGCTTCGAGAAGAGAAAACCAAGATGTCCTGGCTTGTTATTTTTCAGATCTTCCTAGCAGTGGCTAATTTTGAGCAGAATGACAGGGGTCAGGAGTTCTCTGTAATATACAAGTGGAGCCACAGGAAAGAGAAATTCATCACGTACCAGAGGATCACCACGCACAGCGCTAGGGACTGGGAGGCATTTGTCATTGAGGGAGAGGCTTTCCTCGCAGTGGTCAACCACAGAGAAGGTACCCAGCCCTTAAATTCCCTACCGGCCCGGCTCAGATGGGGCAGGTGGCCCTGGGGTGACACCAGGGACCACGGTGCCCCGCGGCAGGCACCCTGCTCGAGAGCATCCTCCTGTTGCCGTGGAAACACTGCAGCTTCCTGCGCATCCTCTGCCAGAGCGCAGGGCATCCTCATAGGCATGCAGCTGGAAGCACGGTGTCCCTCAGGAAGCCTGAACCTTGGCAGACCATCTCATTTTAGGGGAGAAAAGCACTTGGGGAGGTGGCTGACACGGTCCCCCCCGGGTTTCTGACAGCGGGGGACAAGGACAGGAGTAGGGGCAGTGTCTTTGCTGAATCTCTCTGCTTTTAATTTGTTTCCCCCAAAGCTACATAACACAGTGGGGTAGTGAGGGCAGCTGCGTAGGTTTGCAGGGGCTGAACCTTTTGAGATGCCAAAGCCTTGGGCTCGTGAGCACACAGGAAAGTGAGGGAAGCCGAGTGAGAGCCTGCTGATGTCCCTCCGTGGGCACCCTCCAGATGTGATCCAGCCTCCTTCCCCTCCCAGGCCATGAGTTGTTCTGGGTTGGAGCATGCACCTCTCAGCACAGGGTATGAATGGGTCAATACCACGTCCCTGGGTCCCCAGGATGCTCCCAGCCGGGTTCAGACGCTGGGCTGGTGAGCTCCTTCACTACCATCAGGGCTGGCTCCTGGGGCATCAGCTCCTCTGGCACCAGGCTCAAAGCTGGTGGCAGGTTGCTTGGGCACCAGCTGCCTGTGAGCTGGGCTAGAAACTCCCTGTGTCACCTGTTGGACCCCACCACAGCCAGTTTTGACGAGACCTACTCCCATGGCAGCTGCAGCAAAAAGGTCCCTTCGGTGGCCATGTACATCATGCAGGGGTTAAGACCACCATGGCCAAGCCAAACCAGAGGTGTTCCCCTTAGGGGTGGGCGAGGGTCAGTCCCTGAGGAGCTGCCACTTATCCGCATGGCCATTCCCCACACACCCTCTTCTGCCTGCAGCCCTTCTTGCCAGTCTCTTTCATTGCAATGAGGATTGGCCATAAACCCATTAACGTGTGGTCCTGCTGCTGCTCAGTCACCAGAAACACCAGCAGGGCCAAGACGAGTACAGCAGTGCTCAGTGACTGTGGGGTGGAAAGGGGCTGGGGGTGCCCCCCTCCTGTCCCAATGAAGCCAGCTCTTTGTTAGAAGAATGTCTCTGGCTGGAGGGGCTGTGCCAGGGTGAAAGTGCAGAAACTTTTTAAGCTTTAAAGCCGGCCGGGTCCTACACAGACATGAGGTCAAGATGCTTGAACAGAGCCCAGGAACTGGACGGGGCATGTGTTTGGGTGCTGGTGGGCTCAGCCTGAGTGCTCAGCACGGGGCAGGCTGCGGGCTGTGGCATCCCCTCCCTCTTTCTGGAGTTCAAGCCATCAGCCAGGACTGGCACAAGGAAGTCCCTGGCCAGCTCTAGCACTCGGGAGCTGAGCACAGGGACTTGGCTGAAAAACATCAGCATGGTGCCGTTCCAGCTGTGGCCCCCTCCCAGATGTGCAAGCTTGTGTGCGAAGGGCGATGGCAGCCCGTGGTGTCGGTAGCTTAGGGACTCAGCTGGGACTGGCCCCGCTTTACGTGGCTGCTGTGCCTCTGGTGTGCTGCTGGGGTGGGGGGACAGCACCCTCCCATCCCTCCTCTGCCAGGGGCTGTGGGAAGCTGCCACCACAGGTTTGGGAACAAGCTGTCAGCATGTTTGATAGGGATGGAGGCTCTAGAGGCTCTTTGACTACTTCTTGGGGAGCAATCGGTCACTAGCAATCAGCCTTGCAACCTGCTGGCAAATATTGGCATGGCTGAACCTGTTCCTGGGTCTGGTTTCTAACACGAGCCAGGCGTTCCTTTTCCTCATGGTGCACGTCTGTCTGTCTGTCTGTCTGTCTGTCTGTCTGCCTGCCTGCCTGCCTGTCTGTCTGTCTGTCTGTCTCCCACAGGGAATAACCACAACATAGACAGTGTGATATACAGGTGGAACCCTAGGACAGCGTTGTTTGAAACCAACCAGACCATCCCTACCTCTGGAGCCTATGACTGGGAATTTTTCACCATTGGGCCGTATTCCTTCCTGGCTGTGGCTAACACGTTCAATGGCACATCCACAAAGATCTACTCGAACATCTACATCTGGCTCAGTGGCTCTTTCCAGCTCTTCCAGTCTATCCTGGTAAGGCTTGGCCACTGATCAAACACTACACCTTGGTCTCCCCTCTGGGTTTAGACAAGCCAGGGAATAATTACAGAGAGAGATGTTCTTCGGTCCTCTGGAAAGGCAGTGAGATTTTCTCACTGATTCTCCCATAAGGATTGACACCGTGAGGTTTATTTTTTTCCTTGGAGGATTTTAGGAGTGGGTAACTTCCCTGCTGCACCTCTGGCAGGTCCCCACACACCTCACAGCATCCTTGGCTTGCAAAGGCTCGTCCATATGCACCTTCTCATGTGCCTTCCTTCCCCACAGACTTTTGGTGCTGCTGACTGGGAGGTTTTTCATGTCGGGGACAGAGTCTTCCTGGCTGTTGCAAACAGCCACAGCTATGACAGCAAGACGCCAGCACCCTCTAACTTCTATGCCATCAACTCCTCCATCTATGAGCTGAACATCACTGCCCAGATGTTTGTCAAATTCCAGGACCTCCTCACCTACAGGTACCTCTGCAAAGAGTCAGGGTGCTCCTCAGTCCACGTCCTTCCCCTGAGCAGCCTGGAGGTCTCCTGGAGGGTTCGTGCAGGCTTGCACACTGCTAGGGACCGAGACTTCGTGGGGAGGGCGATGGGTGGCAGGTCTTTGGCACCAAATCCCAGTGGGAGCTAGGAAAAGGCCCTGGATTTGGGAACAAGGGTGGATTTCCTCTCAGAAACAGCCTGGGAAGAGCAAGGTTTTCTGTGTACCATCAGGGTGGCAGCGATTGGGGTGGGGCATGGACATACAGCCCCTTGGGGCCACCTCACCTGCCCCTCTGCTTGCTTCATCCTCAGTGCCCTGGACTGGGAATTCTTCTCGGTGGGAGACGACTCTTTTCTGGTGGTAGCAAACTCCTTCGATGGCTTCACCTTCTCCGTTAACAGTATTATCTACAGGTACTGCTGTGGGGGGAGGGCAGGGTTGGCTGGTTGTTCCCAGCGGGAAAGAACCTGCCGGGAGCCCAGCATGGGGGCAGCCTGTGTGGATGCTGGCACAGCTTCCCAGGGAGGACAGATAGGACTGCTCCCTGTTTCTGGAGAGGTTTCTGAGCAGGAATGAGAAGCTCCAGTAAGGGTCATCCCACCCTGAACCGCAGCAGGGAGGTGGGGGATGACAGCCCCACGGCTCTTCTGCCCCATTCCAGGTGCCTAGCTTGTGCCCCAGGAGCTAACTGCCCTTCATGTGCAGGTGGCAAGGCTATGAAGGCTTCGTAGCAGCTCACCACCTCCCCACTGTCGGCTGTAGAGACTGGGAGGCATTTCACACCGCCGAGGGTTCCTACCTCCTCTACTCCAGTGCCAAGGAGCCGCTTTCCAAGGTGCTCAAGCTGAAAACCACCTGAGGTGGCTGAGACACGCTCAGCTCATCGCCAGGATTGGGGCAAGCTGGGCATCGAGGTGAAGACGGACCACAGAGCCCGGGAATGGCTGCAGCATCAGCCCTGCAGCTGGCTGGTTGTGCACTCCGCTGGAGGGGGAGGAGGAGGAGGGGAGCCCCAGGCTCCCTGCAGCCTTGCCCCGGGGGCTGGCAAGGGGGCTGTGACCCTGCTTTGGTGCTGTTTCTCCTGGGCGAGCTGTCCTACCATGCTCCAGAACCATGTTCTACCAAGGGTGCCTGGTGCCCAGGCACTTCCCTGGACTCACCGGGACCCTGATGCTTGGTGGTCTCCAGCCAGGAGGGACCCAGAGCCGCTGTTGATTGTGGCCAGAGCCTGCACAAAGCCGGGGAAGAAAGACCGAACAGTGTGTGTTCTGCTGGGAGGGATGTATGGCCAGGGGGAGGAAATGGCATGTAAGAAATTGGGGAAAAAGGTGGCTTTGGGCTTGGCTCTGGCTGCCCAGTGCCTGGGGCTGCAATGCTGCTGAGGACCCACCTGGTTCGATACTGCACGCCACGCTTTGTATCCATCTCCAGTGGCCTTGCCACCCCATCCCGCTGCCGCAGGTGCCTGCCCACGCTCCCACTCTGCCGTGGCCAGTTTTGGTTGTCCTCACTGAGTGACGTGTGTATGTATTGTACAAATCGACAGATGTGTACAAGGAGCAATGCTGGTCCTTGCACGCCTTTGCATGAGGTTAGCAACTCCTGAGCAAACCTGCATTGGGACAAATCCAGCTACCATGGGCATGGGAAAGACCCAAACCTGCTCCAGGTGAAACTATGGCCTCTTTTCCTTTCCTTGCCTTTGCTGGGGGATTCTTTTGCTTAACCAGGGCTCTAATAAACTGTGTGTACCCAGCCTTCGTCCCACGCGCAAGCTGCAGGTACCAGAGCTGCTCTGCCTGTGGCAGAGGCTTCCCTCCACTCAACAAGCCACTCCTACGTGAGACAGGGCCATGTCTGTGATCACAGGTGGCCGGTGGGGATAAGGTGGCCCTGAGCACAGCAACGTGCTGGGGTGAGGGTGCCCCTCTGCCTCCCCCTGCCCGGTAGCCTCTGCCTCTCCTGACCAGCCCAGAACATCGCTCAGCCTTCCCCAGCCCCAGGTTTCCTGCTGGGGCTGGGCCACCCACCCTGGCCCTGGGGAGCCTGTAGGAGATGCCAGCACACCAGGAAGGGGCTGGGGGGGTCACGGCCTGAGCTGCCCTGGGGTCCAGGAGGGCTCCCAGGCAGCCCCTGCAGACCTCCCTCCTCCTCCAGCCCAGCCACAGCCACATCTGGCTTTGCTGGGAAGGACCATTTCTTGCTTGTGAAACAAGCCAGAACTTGATTCGCTTCCATTACACTCAGCCACGAGCAACATCTCTAATTTGGCCTCGAGGAAGGGCAAGATAAGGTGAGACATACCAGATGAGATGCAGAGGCACCATTTGACCAGCTGGCCCCTGCTCAAGCAGGCTGGGGTGAGGGTAGAGGAAATGTGACCTAACAGGAGTCACACTGGTACACTGAATTTAGGCTTGTCTGCTGTGGGAGGGTTTGAATTAGGACAAGCGCGAACCCCTCAAGCACCACTGCCCTCCCCCAAAGCCCAGCTCCCAGTGCAGCGCAAACCCGGAGGGCTTTTCCTATGTGCGGGGCTTTATTGAGGAATCCAAAGTTTGGGAGATCAGCCCCGGATTGCTGGCTGCAAGCAGAGGGTGCTGAGATGCTGTGCGGGGGCTGGGGCTGATGTCCTGCTCCCTGCGAGGCTGGTCCCTCACTGGAGCTAGGATGGGGTGACCCTGCTGCACAGAGAGACCCATCCCTCTGCACCCCAGGGTCCAGGGACCTTCTGGCCCCACAAAAGCCTCCACCCTCATCTGTCTCCCCCCAGGAGCTTGCTCTTTCCAAACCACATAGACCACGACCATGTGGCTGGGGCTGCTTCCCCTGCAAGCCCAGCTCTAGAAGGGGAGAAGGGGTCTCAGCAGGGGGTTCCTCCCCAGGAACCTGGGTTCCATTGACAGGTCTGCGTGGGGTGTCCCCGGCATCCCTCCCCCACGTGGTTTGCTCACGCTCAGTCCAGCATCACTAGGGAGGGGCAAAGTCGGTGGCACTCATTTGCAGGACTGGAACAAGCACTGGAAAATCCCATAGAGCAGCTTTGAAGGCCACCAGGTTGCCACTGGCTCCCTGCAAAGAAGCTGGGAACAAGGCGCCCCAATCCTGCACTACAGGGCAGTGCTGGTGGTCTCTGCATGGCTCGGGGCACTCGGCAGTGACTTCAGGTAATCCACGTGCTTGCAGGTGTCCTCTCGATTGTGCCGGACATAGCAGATCACATAGACAATGACCATGGCAAACCAGCCAAACATGGTGATGAACATGGCCACATCCGTGGTCCTCTGACGCACACTGCAGAAGTTGACACCGGCATCCAGGACCTGGAGCAGCGGCTTGCCCACGTACTCCTCCCGTGGGGCCGTGTGGCAGGTGATGTCCTGGACAGAGTCGGGGTCCAGCCGTGCCTCCCACAACACCTCCTGCAAGGCACACTCGCAGTGCCAGGGGTTGTTGGCCAGCCGGAGCTTGGCATTGAGCGCCAGCAAGGCCTCCTTGGGGATGCTGCGGATGCGGTTGCTGGAGAGGTCGAGGGTACGCAGCCCGGCAGCCACCCCTTTGAAAGCCGCCCTGTCAATCTTCTCAATGGCATTCCTGGAGAGATCGAGTTCCTCCAGGTGGGAGAGGTGCCTGAAAGCATTGCTGGGGATCCTGGTGATGCTGTTGGCATCCAGCTTGAGGAACACCGCGTCTTTGGGGATGTCCTTGGGGATCTCCTCTAAGTGCCGGGAGCTGCAGAGGACGGCCTTTGCCCCTGCCCGCTCCGTGCACTGGCAGCTCGGAGGGCAGGAGCTGCCCCAGGGGACGCAGAGCAGGAGGCAAAAGAAAGCCTGGGCGACGCTGGCTGCCGGCATTGTCGTCAGGGTCATCTTGCACCCAGCCAGCTCGGCATGGCTGCTGGCAACTCCCTGGTGGCTGCAGCAGCTCCCGGGCAGCAGGGCAGCTCCTCTGCGCTCCTGCAAAGCCTCTCCCATTGCTGGAGGAAAGCGGTGGGTGGAGGGGATATGACACGGCGTTATTTCCTGGAACACCGCTTACGTCTCTTGTAACGTGCCCTGGCAAAGCAGTGACAGGCTGGGCTCAGGGGCCCAGAAAACAAGGGCAGAATGATACTGGCCACTGTCTTTTCCGGGACCACTTAATTTGGCTTAAGATTAATGATACCTGGACACAGAGCTGCAGAGATGAAAAACTCTCCCCCCCACCCCACCCCCATCTGAGCAAGAGACCACCCAGGCAGGCAAAGGGGCTGCAGGACGTGGGGTGTCGAGACCCAGTGTTGCCTCTGCCCCTGCCTGCTGCCAGTTCCCTCATGGGATGTGGTGATTTGCTTCTGGAGAACAGCAGCAGTAAATTCCTATCTCACCAGCCCCGAGTGTTAAAAAAAAATGATGAGTCAGACTCCCCAGATCATCAGACTGGCTTAATCACCACTGTGTTTTTAAATAACAAGATGTGGAGTTCTTTTGCTTTCCCCATCTGGTCCATGACCTGGTACAAGTCACGTTTCCAAGGGTTTTGCCAAAGCAGAGGTTTGGAAGTGACTTCGTTTTTTAAAGTAAAGAGTACGGTTTAACAGCCCAGCTCCGGGAGCTGGAGCTTAAGAGAGGAGCCACTGACTATCCAAGTAAAGGGGGCAATCTGGGAACCTCAAGGGCCACCCCAGCCCAGCTGGGGAAGAGTCAGGAGGTAAAGCAGGTAGGCCTTCTTTCCTCTGCCCTTTGGTGTCGCTCACACCTCTCCTGCTGCCTTGGTCAGGCTGGGGGGAAGAGATCCCCAGGTGGGGGTGGGGTGGGGGGAGGCACAGACCCTGGCAGACCCTTTCACCTGGGAACGAAATTGAAATTGTCCACAGTGATCTCATTAGGAGACCAGCTGGGCCCCAAGTCATTATCCCCCTGGCACCAGCATCCTTCTGATAATGGCATCCTCCTGGTAACAGCATCCTTTAAGCACTGGCATCCCTCAGGTATGAGCATCCCCAGGGTACCACTCGGGGGATGCTCGTACCTGAGGGATGCTGCCGGCAGACCTGCCGGTGGACCTGCCCAGGGCCGTGGGACTGCGCAGTGGGCTCTTCCAGGGGAGACGAAGTTGCGCTGCCTGGGAACCCTCCTGGCCCTGCAAACGCTCCCGGGGTCCGGCCCAGCCCCGGGGGGGAAGCGAGTACCACGCTGCGACGCCGGCTCCCACCGCCCGCCCGCGCCCGCCCCGTACCACCACCCGGCCGGGCACCGGCGGCCGGGGGCGATGCCCAGCCGCGACCCGCGCCCACGCCCTGCCCGGGGCCGGGGACCCGCCGGGCTCCGCGCAGCACGGCCGCCGCCACGGGGCCCCGGGGGTCCCTTACCCGCTCGGCCGGGGGCGGCTCCGCTCCGGCTCGGCTGCGGCTCCGACTGCGGCTCCGGCTCCGGCTGCGGCTGCGGCTGCGGCTGCGGTGCGCGGCGGCTCGGCCGCGATCAGCCCCGGCCCCACCTGTTGCTGCGGCTGCCGCCGGGGTCCCGCTCCCCGCCGCGGTGGCACCGGGCCGGGCGGGGCGGGGGGGGCCGGGCGAGGAGCTGGGCGGTGGGACAGCCGGGCAGCACAGCCACGGTGCCAGCGTCCGCCCGGAGCCCTTTCGTGCTGTAATTGAGTGATGCTAATTAGGTTTCAGCTATCGTTCTGAGGCTGGGGGCGCCGCTCGCTGGTCTGGGAGCTTTGTCCGCGGGCGGTGCGAGGCACGACCGGCTCTTCCCCCCGCGCGGTGCCCCCGGCCCGGCCCGCGCCTGCGCCCCCGGCGGGACGGCGGGGGAGACCGGCAGCGGCCGTCGAGCGGGCGGAGGGCGATGGCAGGAGGTGCTGTGCCACCGCCCAGGGCCGCGGCAGAAGGTGCTGTGCCACCACCGTGGCGCGCAGCTTGCTCCCCAGCAGCCCCTCATACTGACTCCTGCCGCGCCACATTGCCTCTGCAGCCGGCACCGGGGGGTGCATCTGCAGGCAAAGGGAGTTTGTGCAACAAGGCTGGGGATGGGAACACTCAGACTGGGCTCGTCACGGATGTGCGCTCCCAGCTTAAACAGCTGCAACAGACCACCAGCCTTTAATTATTTAATATATGGTTTATTGAATTGGGTTGACTAAATTGCCAGTCTGGCATCCCACCCCCACACCAAGCCCCAGTGCATCACCGGTGAAATTGCAGTTGCGCTGTGGTGGCCACCAGTGTGGGAAGAGCAGTCCCAGCTGTCCAGTGCCTGATCCATCAGGAGAGGTGGGGGGCACTGAAATTCACCCCCAAACCCCCCACACCCCCCCATCCCCCCCAAGCAGTCCTGGGCACAACATGCCATGACATGTGGGGCTGTTCTGGGCTATTGTCAAGAAATGCCTCCACTCCGCCTTGTTCTCCCTGTAGCAGGCAACAGCCAAGGTGAGCAAAGGACCCCATAAGAGCAGAGATGCCTGGGATGGACACACTGATGTCATCGCTCCTGTCCCTACCAAGGGACCGCAGCACATGGATCACCTGGGTCCCAGCAAGCTGCCCCTTTCCATCCATGTGCACAAGGGGACAGGGGCAGGCAGGTGACATTTAGCTGGTGCCTTGGCTCAGACAGAGGGAAGGAGTTCAGTTACAAGGTGGTGCTCAGCATGCACGCGCAGGATCACGTAACAGTATGGGACACAGCAAGTGGACCTGTGCAGAGCTATGAAACCATAGGTATATAAGCCAAGAGCTGCTCACACCTTCAGAATTGCTGGGTCACAGCTCAGGACCATGTTGTTGGGTCTGAGGCAACCAGAGTTATGGGGACAGCTGCCACGGGAGCGACTTGCAGGGCAGTCAGGGCCTCTAGGTGCAAAAGACCCCAAGCCTTCTCCAGAGCAGTCCTCCCAGAGCTGTGGCAGTGGGGCTGCCGGGGCTCAGAGCAGGAGCAGGGGAGCAGAGCTGCCTGATGGATATCCCAGGTGGAAGAGGAGCTGGGGCTGGCAGGTCCTCAGTGCCCACAGCGAAGTAAAGAGCAGGGTGGAGCTGAGAGAAGGAACACCTTGCAGGAACAGCCCTGTGGCTCTGCGTGGCCCCAGCCCTGGGCTAGTGCTGCGGCTGATGCGGACACACCAAGACATAAGCTGGGGCTGAGCCCTGTGGCTCAGGTGACTGGGATGCTGTGTAGGCTCTGTCCAGGCAGCCCCTGCTCCTGGCTGCTGGGAAGGGAATGGTTTTCCTCCCAGAGACCTGAAACATATATTCATGGAGGCAACCAAAGTACCTAGTCTCCAGTAGCTGCCCATGGTCTCACAGGTGAGCTGGGGTAGAGCTGCAGGTCCCAACCAGAACCTGCTCTGCGGTAGCAGGAGCCCTGGCCTGTGCTTGAGGACTCAGTAGTAGGCGCCAAGGAGGGTCGAGACCTTGTGCAGGAGCATCTTGTGGTTGGCGTGCAGGGGGATCCTCTTGTCCAGCACCTGCCAGCGGATGCACAGCTCCGGGTCGCAGCCCTGAAGGAACTGGAAGGGGACCAGAGACATCAGTATGTGCTGCTGGCAAGGGCCCATGCCAGCCATGCTCAACAGCACCTCTAGTCCCCATCGTCCCACCCTTTCTTTTTGGGATCCCCGTTGCAGTGCCACCCCATGTTCAACCCCATGTTCTTCCTCCACTGCATGCAGCTGGAGCAGCCCACTCTTGATGAGGGTGAGGTCTGGGTCTGGAGATCCGCCTCCCCTGCCCCATGCTGAGAGCCAGGGCAGGAAGCCACGGGGGCGAGATAACCATACCGAATTCAGCCGCTTCATCTCCACGTCGTTCTGGCTGTCGAAGTGCACACTGACAGCAACCGTCTCGACCCAGGCATTATCTGTGTTGCGGGGATCGTCAAAGTACCCCTTGTGTATCTGTGTGTGGTGAAGAAATGCCACGTTAGCAGAGCCCTCATCACCTCTCTGAGGGCACTGAGAGGCCCCGGGGGTGGTGGGGCATCGCCCCACATCTCCTCGGCCCTGCTGGAGTCCAGTGCCCTGTGCCCACTGCAGCTGGGGCCACGGAGAGCAATGGCAGCAGGCGCAGAAACCAGTATGTGCAGCCCATCCCCAGGGTCCCTGGGCTGCCTCGCAGACCTTTGCGCAGTGCGAAGCCATTATGGTGTGTCTCCTCCTCCCCCCGCCATTCCTCCCCGATGGGAGCAGTGGCCCAGGGATGGTACACCCTGGCCCTGGACCCTGGGGACACCCACATGCCCCTGTGCTACCATGATATCCACATGTCCCGTACAATGGTGGTGTCCCCATGTGCCTGTTCCGCCGTGACGCCTGTGTGCCCCTGTGCCAGGGTGATGCCTGCATGCCCCTGTACCGCTGTAACACTCGCATGCCCCTGTACTGCCGGGACACCTGCATGTCCCCCACCTCAGTGCCTTGTTTCAGCAAGTTCTGGAACTGGGGCCAGAACTCCCGGCGCAGGATCCACTTGAGCTTCAGTGGGAGCGTCTCGCCCGGCTCCAGCGACCCCTGCACCAAAGCAGATGTCAACAGGGGAGGCCTGCCACCAGGCCAGCCCAGCCTCCCTCACTGCCACCAGCTTGGCCACCGGGCAGTTTCCACCACTACAGAAGATGCCACAAGATCTGATGGGGGAAGCAAGCAGCGGCGGTGCCTCCCTCCCTCCCTCTCCTGCCAGAAGTCCTCAGCTGTGCCCAAGCAGATGCCTGAGTTTGTCTGATTCAGTCTCTGCACCTCTCTGTCAAAGGACGGTATGCCTTAAGGCTTAACACACCTACATGAAGGACACGTGAGAAGTGAAGCCATGGAGGATGAGGAGAAGGGAGAAGCAGGAGACAGAGGGTCAGGGTGGGTGGGGGTGTGTAATGGGACCACTGCTCGCCCAGCACTCCGGGCAGCACAGTCCTGCGCGCAGATGCAATGCAGGAGGTGCAGAGGTACCTCCTCGGACGAGGCTGTGACTTGTTGCTGTTTCTCCCTTGCTGCAGGGCATCCACCCAGCAGCTGGTCCCTGCCTCCCCAGATCCTTCTGCACCAGGTTTCCACCAGCTCTTACCCCAGGCAGAGCCCAGACTTCTGACAGCGGGTACTGAGCTACTAGGACTTCCAGCATCTTCTTCAGGCTCTTCCTTATAATGGATCCATCCAAATTCCTCCTCCAGCTGTGGGAGAGGCCCTCGTTACACTGCAGCTGGAGGCAGTCTCCCCCTGCCCAGCAGTGGCTGAACAGGCAGCGGTGGGTTTGGCAGGTGCCAGTCTCTCTGAGCTGGCTTTGTGCTGCCTTTCCCACTCCACCTCCGCGGCCCCATCCTGGAGCAGGACACTTCTGTCCCCATGCACTCACCGTGTCACAACAGGGTGCAGAGCGTGGTTGGGCCCAAAGCAGTGCAGCCGCCCACGGCCTCGCAGTCCCGTCCTGCCCATGGGGTTCCTGGCAGGGTGAGAGCGAGCAGGCTGCGACAAAGCCAGGGTCCATCTGCACCCCCCATCACACCGATCAAAGCCCTGTACCACTTCCCCAAATTTCCCACCACTGCACTGCACCTCTTCTAGGGTGCTGGGTAATTTTTTTTTTTGGGGGGGGAGGGCAGCCCTGAGGACAATGCATGCCATTATCGCTGCCCCACCATTAGCCACAGGAAAGCAGAAAGGGGAAGGATGCAGCCCCCCCTGGATTCTCTGTCTCCCCGTTGCTTTGCCTCCAGCTGGGCACCGCAGCTCCCCCCGGGCCTGCCTCCCCCCAACGGATGCGCTCACAGCGGCAGCCCGTCCTGCACGGTGTAGAGGCCGTGGAAGCTCTGCCGGTCGATCAGCCCGTCCATGGTGTTGTAGTTGATCTTCAGGAGAGACTCCAAGGACCTGGGGGGCAAGAGGCAGCCCGGCAGGGAGGGCTGGCTCTGCCACCCCGGGGAAGGGGCAGAGGAGCAGGGAGCCAGCAGGGACACTCACAGGCTGAACGGGTCCTGCACAGCCATGTCCTTGTGGTCTGCTGAGTAGGCAGGAGGGTCGTAGAGTGGGAAATCCACCTGCAGGGCACATGGCCATGTCAAGTCCCTCCTTGGGTCCCTGCTCTGGCAGCAGGACCCCTGGGGACACTTTCTGACCCAGTCCCTTCCTCTGCCCAGCTTGTGGCAGCACTCCCCAAGGCACGCAGGGCTCTGGGCTCTGCTCAGGGGCTGAGATGAGGGTTTTGGCTGGAGGACTGGTGCCTCTCACTCATGGCCCCCTGGAAGCCAGCACCAAGATCCTGTCCCTGACCCTGAGCCAGCCCCGCTTCAGGAAATGCAGACCCAGGTGGCTGTACCCTCTGTCTCCCAACCGAGCATCCTCAGACACCCCTAGCACTGCAGATCCCAGCAAGAACAATGCCCATTCGCCTCTCCTTGTCCCTGGGAGGTCCTCAGAGCAGCTGCTCCAGGAAGCCACTTCTTCCAGGGCTGGGAAGAACAGGTGTTCCCAAGTGTGACACAGGTGCGACGACAGGTCTGTTCCTATTCCCATCGCTACTGGGATCTGCCCCATCGCCCTCTTCCCAGCCCCACTGCCCAGGGTCACAGCTCCTACCTCCCAGGGAACCTTCTCATCCGGCACAGGGAAACGGTGTGTGTGAGACCCTGGGTACAGGAGGTTTCGGGCAAGCACGTGGTGCAGGGGCTGGGTCTCCTCAAGTTTCCTCTCCAGGTCAAAGGCTTTTGTCTCCAGGGCTTTGCTGGAGCCTGTGAGGCAGACACAGACAGCAAGGCCCCACAAAGCAGCGTGCTGAGTCTGGTGCCGCGGACTGTGGCTCTGCTGAGGGGCCCAGCTGGGTCTCTTCTGGGGATGCTGATGTCCCCAGGTGACCTGGCCCCTGAAATCCCTTCTGGCAGGCCCTGGAGGAACTCCTCCAGGGATGCTGCAGTGGAGAGCCTCAGCCATGGGCTGCAGGGAGGGCTCTGGAGTGGAGGGTGGGAATGGCCGCAGGAGGGGCTGGGTGGCCTCACAGAGCCCTCAGACCTCCCTGGGCCAAAGGAACCTCTCCTCTGCCTTGCTGCTTAACAGAGGGGTGCGAGGGGCTGCTTAGCCCTGGCCCGTAGCCCATGGGTGGTGTCCTGGGGTTCCTTGGTGCTGCTGGGGTGGAGACAGGTTCTGCTTACCCACGGGCGGCATGTCCTCGCCTGAGCCAAAGCCATTGCCCTGCAGCGCCTGCATTATCCACCTCAGGGCCTGGGCGCTCTGATGCACCTGCATGGGACGCAGTGGGGTCAGCCCTCTCGGACCCCCGCTGCCCCCCGGGCTCCCTTGCTTGAGTACTGCAGGATACGGCCCTGGCAGGAGGCACTGCTGCCCTCGGCTGCTGGCCGCTCACCCCCCAGGGCAGCAGAAGTCCTTGCTGTGGCCCAATGCTCGGCTCGGAAAACTGCCTCCAGGGAAATATTTTTTTCACGGCACGTGGAAATGGAAGTGGAAACAGCAGCCATGCTGCGGCTGTCTCAGAGAGGAGACGCTGGGGCCTGGTCCGGCTCCCCGGGCAACCCACTGCTGGTGCGGGGTGTGGAACAGCTTCACGGGGAAGGAGCAGGGAGTCCCCTGTCTCCAGGAGGTCTGGAGGGTCCCCTGAGACCAAGGAGAAGAGCTGGGTCTGGTCTAACTGCTTGGGTGACCAGCGGAGGCAGGGGCACATCCCACCACATCCCACCTTCATCCTGCTCACTTCGGAGTCAAATCAAACAGAACATTTCCCATAGACCTTTTCCTCTTGGATGCTACTGTTTGGCAAGGAAACTCAAACTTGTTTGCAGGGGGATTGATTCAGAGGGGCTTTCCCTTGTGCTTCTGTTGACTCAGTCCCTGGAAAACCCCATCTTTCTTAGGTAGTTGCTCAACTTCTGCCTCACCTGGTCTTCCAGAGAGACCAGCCTCTGCTCCACCAGCCCTGTCCTCTTCACCCGGTCCAAGTCCAGCAGCTCTGCCAGGACATCAACCCTGGAGGGACAGTGCAGAGAGAAGCCCCCTCAGCAGCCACCTCTGCGTTGATCCCAACTCTTCCCTGCCCAGGACACTGAAGGACAGAAGGATGCCTCTGCCTCAGGAGCGCTGGTACCTCTGTGCGATGTCTTGGATCTTCTGCTCTGTGTTCTGCTTCTCCTGGCACTGCTGGTGCTGCAGATAGTTCTCCTTCAGGTACATCTCCCAGGAGAGGAGGGCAGCTTCCTCGTTCTTCTCCAGCTTCTCTTCTGCCAGAGGAAGGGGACAGCAGTGCTGTCAGATCCCCAGGCGTCCCCAACCCCAGTACCACAGCCTGGGCGCCAAGCTTTGTGCCTCGGTGCACAGTGCCATGCCCCGGGGAGGGGGCGAAGGGCAGGAGGGGAGATGCTGGTCCTCACTGAGCTGTTTGTGGCGCGTGGCCGGCCTGCGGAGCAAGCCTCGCCGGACCAGGATCTGCAGGTGGTTGAGGAGAATGAAGGGTGGAGGCGCAGGTGGGCGGCCGTGGTACTCCTCGATCAGGTCGTGCCGCTGGAACTTCCAGATCTGGTCTGTGTGAGCCTGGACCTGCTGGAAGGTGTAGCTGGGGAAGATCCCAGGCGTCAGCCGTGCCGTGGGAACGAGAGGTCACATCATGTCTGTATGGTGCCCCAGCTCCTACCTGTCTCTGACCAGCCCTGGCCTGCACCAGCCACTTCCACCATATCTATGGCCCCCCGCAAGTGCCCTGTGCTCTGTCAGCATGTGCCCCAGCACCCTCCTTGCACTTTCTCAGTGTGCGGTGCCCTGGCCGTGGCCAAGCCTGCAAGCAAAGCCAGCTCGATTCGCTGTCAGGACCATGGGGACAGGTCAGACTCACTTGAACATGGCAATGAGGAGGTTGAGAAGAAGGATGTTGGTGAAGAGCAGGTACAGGCACAGTAAGATGACCGTCAGCCACTCTGGGAAGATGGGTTTCTTGTTGTCCTCATTTGTCTCTGGGCACTTGGGCTTGTAGGGGTCGGTCCCATTGGGGCTGCACTGGTCAATGTTGAAGTTGACCCCTGCCAGAGAGCACAGCGTGACGCTGCCGCAGCCAAACCTCATGTCTCAGGGAGCACGCTGCGCTCTCTGAAAGTGCCCAGCACCAAGGGACTTTAGCACTGGGCAGGGATTTGACCTCGACCTGCATCATCCCAGGTGCTCTGCTCACTGCCACCAGCTTTGTGGCACCGAGCTGGATCGACCCATGCTCCTGCGCCTTTGCTAGGGTGCTCCCTTGCCTGTGTGGGCAGATACCACTCCTGGGTTTGCATCCACGGCAGTGCTCCCAACATGCCGGAGCAGAGCTCCATCCCCACACCCTGCCATTGCTCCCTTCTGGCCTCACGTTGTGCTTGGAGAGGAGCCCCTTGCAGGACTTCCACGCAGGAGCTAGGCAGACTGTGGCATGAGCTTGGAAGCCCTCAACCTTGCCACAGCCACCCTGCTCATGCCATGTGCTGTCACAGGCTGGTGTCCTGTACCATCAATGTAGGAGGGAATCTGCCCGAAGATGGTCAGGTAAGAGTGGTAGACCACGCCACGGAAAAGCCACTCCACACGTTCCTCATTGTGGATCAGGATGGCCTGCTTGGCGACGCCGAAGGACACCACCCACACTGCTAGCAGGAAGAGGAAGAAGAAGACGTCCTTCATCTGCAAAGACAGAGGGGAAGCAAAATTGTGTCCTGGAGCAAACCTCACTCCAGGGTAGGATAACACAGGTGGCACATCCATCCCGTGCTCTAGCTGATCACCCTGGCAGGAGGGAGGGCAGCTCTCACCATGCGCTTCACAATGATGATCTTGGGCCCCAGCGTTTTACTGACTGTGAAAATGTGCATCAGACGCAGGCAGAAAATTATAAAAGCCAGTGACAGTATGATGCGCCCGGGGTATAACGTTGATGGAATCAGCCTGGGCACAGAAAAAAAGGAAAGGAAACACCTCAGTGTCGCCAGTGTGGGTTTTTTTCTGATCTCGCAGGATTGTTTCTGCAATATAAGCGCGCTTCCCCAGATTGCTGGGTGACAGTTGTGGCATGAAAAACTTCTTTCCTAAAAGCAGCTGAAAGCAGAAGTGGATTGATCAGAATTAATCACATGGCAACAAAAATCTTCTTTGGCCTTTGGAAGAAGAAATTGCAATTGAAAAACCTGCACAATTCTTACACTAGTTTTGTAGCCTCAGCTGTGGCTTGAGCCTGCGCGCTGCCGAGTAGCTCTGCAGCTCACCTGCAAGTCAGCCCTGTGATAAAGATGAGGATGGCGCAGATATCTAGCTTATTCCAGAAGTCCTTGAAATACAGGGAAGCCATTTTCACAACGCCAAACCCATCTGGATCATACAAGAGCTGTTTGGAAGAGAAGAGGGGTTGGTATTTCAGTGAGAGCCTTGTAGGATACTCGTGTGCCCTGTGGATGGGAGGGACCACAGAGACCTGCTGCCCTTCACGGGACCCTCCTGCTTACCTGAGGTTAACCTGAGCTTATGGGGTTTTCTACAGGGGCATGGAAGGAGCGTGGGGAGAGATACCTGAGACATGGGGCTCTTTAGTCTGGTGAAGAAAGCCCTGGGCTGTTGAAGCAAAAGCTGAAAAAATCAAACGTCAAGCAAAGCCTGGAAATGCTTCTGGGAATAAATACCCAAGGAAGGAGGTAGCCCCTCCATCTCCTGACGTTTTCAGCTCAAACCAGCATGTTTTCCTGCAAGTACCTGGCACCAGGCCAGACGTAGCCAAGGAGATTCTCTGGTCTCGGAAATGGGGGCATCTGGCAGTCCCTTCTGCAGGGACCTTTCCGAATGGGTGGTGACATGAGAAGCAGCATGGGAATATGAGCTGTGCAGGACCTCCCAGGAGCACCCAGAGGGGTGTCTCTCCCTCCTCTCGCCTCCTCCCAGCCTCTGCCCTGCCTGCCCCATACCTGGCGGGTCTCCTCGCACACCAGGGAGAAGAGCCAGAAGTAGATGAGGTACTCCCGCCAGGACGGCAGTGGCTGGAAGTCAACCATCAAGACGTAGGCAAAGAGCAGGAGAAAGGTGAAGTAAGAGAGGATGTTCATGAGGAAGATGACGATGGGTGCTGTGAAGAAGGCTCGGAGGCGCATCATGCAGCCCATGGGCTGCAGCCTCTTCTCCCTGCAGGGTGCAGGGGTAGAAGCAGGGCTCAGCTGCCTGAGGAGATGCCACGGCACCTTCTCGCAGCCAGCTGCAGAGCGAGGCTGGAGGAAATCCCTGCCTCGGTGCACACGTGCCCCAGCTGCATACCTGAAGGTGATAAGGCTGGTGCAGAGAAGTGGGAAGAACAGCATGCATGCGATCACCCGCCAAATCCCATTGTCCACGCACATCTTTCCCCACCAGACTTTGGTTAGAAAGGCCTGTAAGGAGGGAGGAAGAGGAGCGCTGGTTACAGGAGCTTCTGCCATCAGAGCGGGGTTGAGGGGCAGAGCCCCACTGCTGCTAACAGGGAGCCCTGGCTCTGGGGCAGGGAACACCTGAGTGCTTCCCCTCCAAGCACCACTGCTGGGAACCCACCTGGACACCCCCATGGGACACAAAATTCATGTTTTTGGCCTCCAGTGCCAACTGCAGACAGGTTGTCTTCCCCCAGGCCTCAGAGACACGGGTGAGAAGCTTCTGGGCTCTCTCTTCATCCTTGCGGTAGCAGTCTGTGAACACGCCTGGCCAGGCAGGTACCAGGGAGACAAGGCTGAGCTCTGGGCCAGCCTGGGGCTCAGTGCGGTGCTCTCAGGGTCACCCTTCACAGCTGGATCCGGACATGGCACCACACAGCAGCACCCTCTGCACTCCCACTACCTCCAGGGCACAGCGCTCACAGCACCACGACCCCAACGGCGGCAAGGGTGCTGGGCACCACCCATCCCACCCGTCACCCCCGGACACCTCCTGGGCAAAGCTAGCCAGCCCTGCAGGGCACTCGAGCAGCTCCGGGTTGCCGGACCCCTCCCACTCACCGATCGCCTTCTGCTCGTACTGCTCAGCCAGGGCCAGCATGGCATCGGTGCTGTCGGTGTCTTCCTCCTCCTTGGCGAGCTCCTTCAGGATTTTGCTGCAGGCCAGCGCGGCAGCCATGCAGTCCTGGCTCTGGAGCAAAGAGGGCAGAGAGAGTGGGGCTCCTGCACCCTGCCCCGCAGGTGCCAGCAGTCCTGCCAGGCCCCCCCCCCGCTCCCACCGGAGGGGAGGAGGGCGTCCCGAGCAGACCGCGCTCAGGGTGGGCAGCTTGCCATGCAAGGGCTGAGCTGTGCTCCCCTCTGGGGACAACCCTGCTGTCCCTGTGGGAAGCCTCGGGTGACAGGACAGCGTGACTCCACAGCTCTGCACGGCGTCTTCACCACACCCCCAGCCACACTGCCTCTTGTCCAGGGATGCTGTTTATGGCTAGAAGCCTTCTCCACCCCAGCTGCCATGCGCCTGTGTCCTGCCTGTACTGCGCTGAGCCCCCCCTCAGCCTTTGCAAGGCAAAGCATGCTTCTGGGCCAGCTTGCCACCTCTGGCTGCAGCGTGTGTTTTGGCTGGGAAGAGACGGACCTAGCCTCGTGGTGTGGCTGGGGATGAGCATCAAGTGTCCACAGGCTCACTAGCTGGCTCCCATTTGGCTGGGGGTCAGGCTCGGGCACTGCCATGTCCCAAATCCCAGCAGGGGCAGTCTTTCCTTTTGGGGCTGGGAGGTCTGGCTCCATCTGAGCCTCTCAGCTGTGACCAACAGCTCTGGGCTGTGATACCTGGGCCCAGATGATTTCTGCCAGCTCCTTGCGGTTCTGGACCACAGCCCAGATGAGCAGGTCTCGGACTGGGTCCATGGTGAAGGTGACTCGGCCGGCAGAGCGCTTGTAGAGGGACCGGAGACTTGACCCCTGAACCTGCAAGGTGTGCAATGGTCAGACCTCCTGCCAAGAGGCTGCAGAGAGCAGAAAGCCCCTCAGCACAAAGCCACCCCCAAACCCTGGGTGCCTGCCTCCACCACCCATGGAGGGGCCTTTGCTGCAGATAGCAGCGTGGCCAAGACTGGACTCATCCTGGAAATGCTGCTTTTTCTAGGGTGAGGATCACGTGGGGATGTGCCAAGCCTGTCCAGTGCACCCACCCCACCGGGTCCTGCCCACCGGCATTACGCAGCCACAAGGTGCTCCAGGCGTAGGAGGATGGGAGTCATGCATTGAATGTGGGGCAGATGACTTGGACAGGGCTTTAAGGGACTTGAAGTGGGATTCTTGAGCAGGCAAGAGGACAGAGACCGAGCTGCAACCTCCAAGATGGCTTCTTGAGCCAGCGTTCCCCTCTCTAATGCAACCCCACCACCGCGCAACCTGGAGATGCGTACATTCAGCTTGATGTGCGGGACAGGGATGGAGAGCCGGGGCCGCTCCACGTGCTTGGGCTTGGGGTAGAGAGGCTGTGTGGAGCAGCCCAGCAGCTCCCGCAGCACCTGGGAGACATGGTGCAGTTGGATTTTTGGCATTTTGGAGCCAGCTGCGTGCTCTCTCTCCTCCAGCAGGACCTTCTGCAGCTTGCTGTGAAACAGGCAGGATGGTGCCATGTTGTCGTAGAGGTAAACCAGGGTGTCCCAGGTGACAAACTCCTTGAGACGCACGCCCTGCTCCAGGAACAGCTTCACAAACTCTGGCTTGTTGGAGATCAGGGCAGCTGCCATCACGGGGTGGAGATCTGTGGGCTGGCAGGCCAGAGGCAGAGGTGAGAAGCTCCAGGGCCCCAGAGCAGAGCCTCACGTGTGGGGGGGAAGTTTTTATCCCTGAGCACACAAGGAGTTTTGGGGTGTGAGAGAGCAGCCGGGAGGCACCTGGACTTGCAGGACATCCCCCAGCGGCATGCTTGTGGGTTAGTGTGCCCTCTCCTCTGGCAGTGAAGCCCTCTGTGCCCTTGGCTGCCGGGTGGAGGGATAGGGTAGGGTAGAGGGTAGACCCTCTTTCCCCAGCTCACGAGGATGCACCAAGCAAATGAACGGGACCTCACAGGCTTGTCTCCTGTGCAATGCCTCAGCTGAAGGACTGTGGTGCTGCCAGCCAGATCTCAGCCATGGGGAGATCAGCTGCTCCTGGTAGTCACCCAGCGCAGCCTTTGTGGGGTTTTCCTTTCCAAGGCAACATGTCCATGTGCTTAGAAGTGAAAGCAAGGCCCGTGGGTAAGGGGGGAGGTGTTGTCCCAGCAGGAAGGTACCTGCTGACCTTCTGCCATAGCTTGGTTTCAGCCCCAGTTTTTCATGCCAGCCCCAGCGGTCCAGGGCTGCAGCACCTGCAACAGCCCTGGCCTGCATTGGCTAATCTGAGAGCCGGCCTCGTCCGCCCTTCCTGACAGAGCTGTGGATCTTTCTTGGGCTGTGCATTTTCACACCATCAAATATTTCCTCTTCAGCTTCCTGGTTCCCACCAGTCCTTCCCAGTCCCACAAAGAATATGGAGCTGGGGGAACCCAAACTGTTGAACCAAATAGGAAAATCCATTCCAAGTCCCACAGCCCCATCAGAAGGGACAGATAATCCTGCTCAGCTTTGACTTCTCAGCAGCAAGATCAGAAGTGGGACAGCAGAACTGGCTGGTGCTGCTCCCTGCCCCACTCTGTAGTAAAGTCAGAGCAGGGAAGCACCGGGCTGAGTGAGATCAGTTTAGAGACAAGTTGCCGTTTGACAACGTGGCATGAGCAGCGACCGCAAGGCAGAGTTGGCAAGAGGTATTTTGGGCTCTAGGCTGGTGAATTGTCTTTAGAAGACACTGGTTTTGAGCAAAGTAGCAGTCATCTTAGTAAACAGTGACAGGGCAAATAGGGCCTTTACAAGCGGTGAATTGCAGGGTGTGCTCACCTCTGCTTTGCGTGTTTGAGAGCACTTTTGAAAAACAGCACAGATTAAGAGCCCCTAGCAATGTGGTGGGAGTTTAGGGTCCATGAGAAATGCCTTCAAATACTCTCCCTAGGCACAGTTGAGGTGAAAAGTACCCTCAATATCCACAGTTCTCAAGTGGGACAAGATGTAAGCCTGACTGGACAAACAGCACAGGTACTGCCTTACCTTCCACTCATGGTCATCCGTGAAGATCTCACTCCGAGCAATGTCCACCCTGTTCCATGCCACAGCTAATTTCAGCTGGTGGTCCCAGTTCTCACGACCAAAGTGGTCCTGGTTTCTGGATGCTGCATGCAAAGTACACTTGTTAGAAGAGAGGTTCATTCATATGGTGAGAAGATACCACCTGGAAGCCCCCTTGGAGACCTGGCCCTTTGGGAGAAACAGCTCTTCCTGATCAAATGAGGATCACAAAGTTTAGGGACCCCTTTGGTGACCCCATAAGTCAAGGAGCTGCAGGAGGTGACTTGTGACCCCCATCCCATTCATCTTGCCCCGCCGTCCCCAGCAGCTCCCCACCCCTCACCTTTGAACAGGGCCTGGAGGATGGCCACATCCACATCCTGCTGGCCACATTTGCCCTCTCTGAAAATGGTCAGGAGCTGCCGGCTCCGCACTATGTCTTGGATCTACAAAGGAGAGCCATGGGCAAGCAATCATCATCAGCATCTCCTCCCTGCTGCTTCCCACAGCCCCCTGTCCTGCGTGGGGCAATCCCTTGCTCCTTTCAAGCTGCCTTCAGACTCCCTGTGCTGGGTCTCCCAGACTGGCTGGGGCTGCTCCCAAATGGTGCCTCTCTGCCCAAGGCGAGCAGGCAGTGGGGGAGATGGATGGTCAGCAGAAGATTAGCCTTAAACTTCATGCTGAGAGCCTTCCTTCTCATGGGCAAGGACCCCTGGGGACCCCTTTGATCTCCTCAAGCTCAGCAAGAGGAGCTGTCTGCCTGCAAGAAACTCACTTTCTTGGTCCACTCCACCAGCTTGCCCTCAGTGAAGAGCTCATAGGTGTCAGGGAAGAACATGCTCAGCTTCTTCTGGATCAAGGCAACGGTTATCTTGGGCACAGGCAAGCTGGCCACCTGTGCAATGACATCAGCCACACGCCCAGACCCTTCCACAATCACACAGGGGGTCCCGTTGGTGATGGCATTGTAGATGGTCTGCAACAGAGCGGGGAGGTTGGTCCTAACCCCACCCAGAGGCCAGATGCATTTCAGCTGGTGTGCCACCACGCTTGCACCCATGCTGGAGAGCAGCACCCCAGGCAAGGAGCTGCCCCCTCCCACCACCCACCACCCCGGTCAGGAGCGGGCAGGAGCAGTTCCTTACATCAAGTGTCCCAGGGCCTCCTTCCAGCACCACACACACAATGGGGATCTTGATAGCAACGCCTGCAGGGAAGCAGAGTCCAGGGTCACCTCCCCGTGGGGCAGCACCCTGCCATGCAGCTGGATGCGGTCCCTTCTGAGCGGTGGGGTGTGACAGACAGGGAGGGAGCACTGCCCCTGATGAGCCAGGCTCCAGGAGAGAGGAGAGACCCTCTCCTGGCAGTCATGATGCTGGAGCATGTGTTAGAATAAAAGATGATTTACACAGCAAGAAGGTCCCACCTGGAAGCCCCCTTTAGGAAAAACGGCTCTGCCTGATCAGCTCAGCATCACAAGGTTTGGGGACCCCTTTGGTGACCCCATAAGCCAAGCAGCTGGCAAAGAAAGGCTCTTTGATTTGTGTCAACCCACAATTCGATTTGTGTTTGTGAGGAGCAAGGTTCCACACTTATCCTGACAACCCTCTCAACCCGCTTGCCTGGATCCTCCAGGGAAGCCACAGCCTCCCCTCTCACCTGAGGCCAGGATGGGCACCCTTTCCCCATGGATGGCCCATCCTGCCTTGTGCCCTCCTCTGCCCCAGGCCTGGCTGCGTGTTGCCGTTACCTCCTTTCACCTTGGTCTGCTCCGAAATGAACTTCTCCAGCTTGGTCCTTAGTGGGATTTCCACCCCATACCTCCCGTGGGTCCCATCGTCCACCAGGATGAAGTGGGAGTGGTTGCTGTCCAGGCATGACAGGCTGCCTTGGTTCTCCTCATCCAGCATGTACTCGGCTGGAAAGCCACCCTGTAAGGTGCAGGAGGAGAGGCTCTGGGAGAAGCCTGGCAGGGCTGCAGAGGAGGAGTACCAGATGACCAAAGCAACCAGCATGTGGGACAGGAACAGGCCAGCACGAGCGCACAGTCTGGCCAAACTGCCGCCCCTGCAGCCTGCGTGTCAGCCTTGCCCCATGCGCTTCTGTTCCTGCTCCACCTGCCCTCACACCCACAAGGATCCTCCCAGGAGAAGCACAGCACCTACACAAGACACTGGGTAGGGCAGAGGTGCTTCTCAGCAGCTATCAGCCCAAGACCATCACTCCTTCTGGCACAGCTGGGTTTTACCAGGGCTGCCAGCCGCAGGCACATCTTGAAGCACCCGTTCCCACCGTGGTCCCTGGCAGGACTTCCCCTGAAGTCCAGGCGTAGGCAAAGCAAACACATCTCCAGCTTTGCCTGGCTCACCATGGGGCAGATGAGGCTCTCCCGGTTGTACACGGTTCCCCAGGTGGCTATGCCAATGGTGACAATGTCGCCTTCCTTGTGGCTGCAGCTCAGGATGAAGTCTCGCACTGCCTCTCCCACCTGTTTCATCACACCGGCGTGGGACCCCCCCGTGATGATCCAGGCTCCTGGGGGTCAGAGAGGGGCTTGGGAAGGGAGAGGCTCTGCTCACAGCAGTCTCCTAGCATCCCCCTATATGGCTGCAGGAACACCTGGTCCTTGGAGATGCTCCATCCCCCAGGAGATGCCTTCCCTGCCCACTACCTCAAGCCCTGACAGCACAGGAGATGTCTTCTTCAGCAACGTGTTGCAAATCTCAGTCCAGCTCCCTATGAGCCTGTTTGCAGTGATTAAGCAAGAATAGTCCATCCCTGGTGGGGCTAGTCCAGATAGGGACCTGCAAGCCGTCAGGCCAGCTCGGCATTCCTACAGCACCCCAACTCGCTGAACCTGGCGTGGCCGGGTGACAGGCCCCTCTCCCGCTGCAACCATGGGGAGAGCCTCTGCAGCTCTTACCAGTGGTCTGGGCCACTTTGACCAGCCCTTGCCGGAAGATGTTCTTCAGCCTTGGCTTCATGATGAAGTTTTTGGCTCCCCCAGTGACTGAGATGAGCAGGTTGGGTGCATCAAGGCCCCAGTGCTGTGTCATGAGGTGGTAGATGACGCGTGGAGGGGTATCTGAGGAGACACGCACGTACTGCAAAAAAGGGAGCATAACATGCATTTTGGGTGAAAACAACAGGGTGAGGGTAACAGGGCACCCCCACCACGATTTCTTCTATCCCACCAAAGAACCAGGGGCTTCCCACGCTGTTTCCCAGTGGCTGCTGCTGCCCCAGGTCTTTGTGTGTGACCCTGTTCCCATTCGCTTCCCTGGGACTGAGCATTCCCAAGACGAACCTAAGGACGAGGAGAGGGGAATAGCCACCCCTTGAAGCAGGGGCCTCACGGCATGAAGGGCAGTCTCGTGGTTCCAGAAAGGGACTTGGTACAGGGCTGGGAGAGAGAAGGGATCCTGTCCCACCCCCCTAATTCCGCTTGGGTCAGTGTTGCCTTTGGGGCATTTCCAGGCCTCCCCAACATCTTCCCATTCCGGAAGGAAATAGGCGCCTTTCATCTGCCACGCATGACCTGACCACTGGCTCCCTGTGCACCAGAGACAGGAAAACAGGTCACCTTCCCCATCTTCTGTCCCAGGCCCGTGAAGTGGATATCACCGAAGGCATCTGTTGGCATTTCCTGGATGTGCCTGCTGGCATCCCATTCCTTCCCCAGGAAGATGGGAGGTTTGGCAGCATCTTCCAGGTGCTGTTCCCTGAGATAGCCGCACTCGCACACAACCCTCCTGAAACACACACCACCAACTTTTCCAAAAACAATCTAAACCCAAAAGGCAAAGCCCAGCTGGCCCACCTGCCTCAGCCCAGCACCAGCATCTCCCACCAGCTCGTCCTCTAGCTCAGACCTTGCGCAGAAACGAAGGCACTGCTTGGGGGCAAATCTAGCAAAAATTTGATATTTCCAGCTGTAGAGGTTTAGGACAGAAATATTAACGTTGCTCTGGATTGGGATGAAGTACAATGAAAATTACTGCATGCAAAGGCGTCAGAAAGGTTCCTCACTGGGACACAGAGTCACAGCCATGTGGTGACACAGCAGGGTGAAGAGCCAGACAGAAAGGCATTTGTGAATTCCCTTGACCCCAGCTTCTTTAACAGAAAGGTGGGATTTTCTGGTGCTGTAGGTTTTTCACCAAACACCCCTTCCGCTTTCCTGGCAGGCGAGAGGAATGAGGGACTATCTGACTCACCCAGAATCTGACGTCTGCGAGCTTTCAACAAAGTAGGTGCACTCTTTCTTCCGGATGTTTTCAGGAATCCACGAGATGAGATTTTCCTGAGGGAGCAGGAAAATCAGCAAGCAGTCAGGGTTTCTGCAAAGGGCCAGAAGTTAGGGCAGGGAGAAGGCACCCTGGTACTTGGAGCATATTTGGGTGCTTCTTTTGATGTGAAGAAAGCAAGCTCCATCGCTATCTGCAGGGACAAAGCCAGGTGTACTGCAAGGAGAGGAGATACGCATGCTGGACTTGTACCTCAGATGTTTGGGGGTTTTTCTGTCTGTCCCTAAAACTAAAGTGATCTAATGCTCCCATTAATGAATCACTGGATAACTCATTAACACTCTTTGGTCGTGTGTGGCCAGCTGCTCCCCTCTTCCAGCACCACCCGAACTTGCCTTTTCATTGCTGCCGCTGGGGAAATGTGCCTTCCGTCTGCTCTTCGAGACACTGCTGCTGCTCTGCTGGAGGTTGGGGACCACCTCGAAGTCGCTCATCCTCCTGGGGTGAGTGGCAGGGTCATCTCCTCTCTCAGGGCACACCTTGTTCAGTTCAGAGGGGAGCACCCTGGTGCACCGGCCACGCGCTGCCATGGCTGCTGTGTCTTGCCCCCCTCAGCCTCCTCTCTCCTGTTCCTAGGCTGGAAGGTCCTGAACGTCTCCATCCTGGGTGCAGCAGAAAAGAAAAAGGATACCCATGAACTTAAAGCACTGGGGTGCCCTCTCCATCATTCCCTGGGTGGAGAGAGGTCTGTCAGAAACCTGCCAGACCCTCGCCACGGTCCTGACACAAGGGCTACGTGGACAGTGAGCCAGCCTCAGGGTGCACTACGCTGCCCCTGAGCGATCAGCCTCTGCCAATTGACCCCACCACGCTCTGCCCACCATCGCAGCTGCCTGGCCATCCACCAGCCTGCAGCTCTCCTCGCTTGCTCTCTGCTGCAGGCAGCTGGGATATTTCTGGCAGCAGGGAGACCAGAAACCAGGTCTCCTGTGTGAGCAGCCCGAGCCTGGCCCTGCACAGAAAATCTGCACCAACACGCTGCCTGCAGACACAGGGCACTCCTCTGTAGGGGGGCCCCGTGCCCTCTGCAAAGGTGCCCTGAGATCCCAGAACTAAAACCCAGCTGCACGCAGGCATGCTGCGTGGCAGGGGCTGCAAAACTCCCGAGCTCTCCCACAAACGCTCACAGCCCCCATTGCTGAGCTCCTGAACTGCTGAGGCTGGAGAGCTGCTGGAGCAAGGGTGGAAAAGCTCCCAGGTGTCTCTGGAGCCCAAAGGGGAATGGGTGTCCTCTCAGGGAGCTGTGCTTAGGTAACGAAGAAGCACAGCACTCTGGTGAAGCTGTGGGTCAGCAGGTCTGTGTTAGGGAGGATTTTGGCTGCCTTTCTGCAAGACAGACTCTGCATCACACCCGAGGGAGGGTAGCCCTTAGGGGGGACAAGGAGTGGTGGAGCAAAATCATGGCTACCCTTGTGTTTCCTTCAAGTTTCCTTCCCCCAGCTCAGCGCTGCCGCAGGCAGGGAGCAGCAAGGAAAAGCCTTTTTGCCAGCCTCCCTCCCGGGCTCCCTCCTGGGACCACACAGCCCCACCAGCCTTAGGAGCCTGATTTTGGCAGACTGGCTTTCTGCATCAGCACAATCCACTGGCAGAACTAATTGCTTGAGAAAGCGCCTCCTGAATAAGGTCAAACACCCCTTAATCCTTGTTCCTGACCCGCCAGGGTGGGCAGGCTGGTGGGGGTCTGGGGCATGGCCACCAGCAATACAGAAGTCCATGCTGGAGGGGCTCTCACACCAGGTCCTCCATGGCCACCATGGGGCTGAACAACTGCACTGATAGAACACCCAGAATACCTGTCCTTAAGGGCACCGGGGTCAAGGGCAGAGCCTCTCCTGCAGCACACACTGCCTGCCCCCCATCCCTCCCCAGCTTGGCAAGCGCCACAGGAGTGGGGCTGAACCTCTGAGGGGTCTGGCAGCCTGTCCCACTGCAGGCAGCACAGGGCCCCTCACCCAGGCACCAGGTCACCCCTCAGCCGCACTGGGTGGTCACAGCACCCATGGGAAAAGGAGCACCAAGCCCTGACGGCAGGCACTGGACGCTGCCTATGACCCACGGCCACCCCACTGCCCCTCCACCGGCACGACTGTCAGCAAGGCTGCCTGTACCTTCCCTGCAGCATCCTTCGGCCACATCACCAGCTCCTGTGCTCCATGAATGTCCAGGAGTCAGACCTGTGTCCCTGTCCTCCAGCGGGTCATTTTGTCACCGGAGACACAGGCGATGAGCAGAGAACGGGGCAGAGCTGCCTGCGAGCTGCCTGCAGAGAGGAGGAGATGGCAGGGCTGCTGGCAGCCTCCCAGCAAATCAGGCTGCAGAAGCGGTCCCTGCCGAGAAGCTGCGGCGTCCAGGCAAGCCCCGAGTTTGCTGGAGCGGCTGAGTCACGCTCCCCACAGCAGCGATTTCCACCCGCAGCCCCCAGTGCCCACCCTCCGCTGCTGTCAGCCCCACGCGGGGCGAGACGCTGGTGCCCTGGCCCCTCGCAGCAGATGTCGTGGGCAGGGGCTGCACAGGGGGCAGCGGGGACCCGGCACATGGGTGCTGCCAGCAAGGAGCAGCAGCTCTGATGGAGGCTTGGGTGCGTTGCTGGTTTGACAAGTGTGATGAAAAATCCCTTCCCTAACTATCAATTTCAATCAGTCTTTATAGTGCCAAAACGTATTAACTTTATTTGTATATATACATGTAATATATATATTAGTTGTACACTGTGATGTGATGAGATAGTGGAATTTTACTGGAGACTTTGGTATCGTTCGTGCTTAATTAAAACAACCGAAAGAGCGGCCCGGCCCTGGAACAAAGGGTTGTGCTGCTGGGAAGCTCAGGGCTGTCCATGAAGGAGAAACAGCTTTATCCCTGGGACAGCCACGCTAACGCCGCCCCCCAGCCCCTCTGGCACGTCTTTGAAACCCTCCCAGCATCATCCGGTGTCACAGGTCCCCACCGCCAGCAAGACCGACTGCAGGGACACTGGATCAACAGGCGAGTGGCAAGAATGCTGCAGAAACAGAGCGGCTTTGCAAAGTTCTGCTGCAATTAGCGATTGGTAGCGTGGGTGTTGGTGATTAGCCAAGCCGTGTTGTACCCGAACACTGGAAGGGTGTAAGAACCCCGTGTAAAACCACACTTGGGTGCCCTGGTTTGGCTGGGACACCTCATGCGTGTGAATAACCACTTACCCTTGTAGTTCTCTGCTTTGCATCCCAGCCTCTCGCCTCAGTCAGCACAGGCCAGGTGAGAATTTTCGTAACAGAAGCCCCAGGTGAGGAACCTCCCTGTCACACCAGAGGCACCTCATTTCTCCTGCTCCTGTTAAGTTCCATGCCCTAAGTGAGCTGGCTTCTCCACTGGATTTGCAGCCACTTAACTTGCATTTGCCATAAAATTTTCTTAACAAAACCAGCATTCAACTTCCTCAGGAAATGTGCTAAGCAGCAAAGCCAGGCCAGGAAGGCAGCCAATGCAGTAGATGCTGCAGCAGCAAGCGGTTTGGCCAGCTGTGGCTCAGCGGCAGGTACACCAGGCAGCCCAGGCCGCTGCATCTCAGAGTGAGATGAGGGTCCTGCAGCAGTGGGCCCCAGCCAGCTCTGATGGTTCTTGCTGGAGAAGACTGTAAAGCATCATGAGGCAGTGCCGGGAGACAGCTGGGAAGACAGAAGTTGCTGGTTCTCAAACTCGGGCATGTCCTGCAGGGCTGGGGCCAAAGCCCTGTGCTCCCCTTTGCATTGTGATGGGCTCAGGTGCTGGGGCAGTGCATTAAACGAAGAAGCAGGGTCCAAAGGAAAATGCAGTGGCGCGATCACATCCTTTAGCATCCTTCCATCCAAAGCATGTAAGTTAGCCTGGACCATCTATGCAATGAGTTCTTCTGGTTTCCTTGAACAAGAGCAAACAGCTGAGACATTTCACTGGGAGAACAGATGCCACTAATAAGCCAGTAAATAAAATCCATGTGCAATGCTTTACAGTTCAGTTGTAATTAACTCTGCACTGCCAAAAGAACTGAAGTCATAACTGCACATTAATTACACATTAATGTGCATATTCATCCACTCTTGGCTGGCTAGCTCTCTGGAGACCATGGCTTTTATTTCACTTTTCCATATGCCAAAACCACCACGGCCCAGTGGGACCCACATGGAGCCAGCGTGCTGGGGCAGTTCCCACTACTTCTCCTAAAAGCCCACCTAAAACCCAGTGAGGCTCAAAGCAAACCCTGGCAAGTTAACATTCATTTGTGACAGCAGGAGGAACAAGGTAAGAGGATGAAGGACTCTGGCCCCTCTCCAGGGACTGTCCCTACATGTGCATCTAATGCCCAAGGTCAAATTCAGCCAGAATTGTGAGCCAGAATGCTTTTTGGTGGCAAAGAGGAGCAAACCAGGCAGACCCTCTGCTGGGATGAGCCCCTTGCTCCACACCTCTCCCCATGGTGACCCCGGTTCTGTGGGAGCCCTTGCTCCTGCTGGGGCTCGGTCCTCCCAGAAGCCATCGTGGTACTGCCATGGAGTAGCACCTGCTGCTGTGGGTGCTGGAGGTTGAAACCCTTCCCAGTGAGGAGGAACCTCACTGCAGAGCGGGGAGGACACCTCCCTGTTGGGCGGGATAGTACATGCCCTGGTCTGCCAGGGGAAGGGGATCCCTCCTGTATCTTTCCCCCATGCCTCAAAGGCATCATTTGGGCCCATTTCTCCAAGGAGTATCCATGAAAGATGCCTCCTTCCAAGGGTCTTTCCTGACGTGATGCCTCCTGCCCAGTGGACACAGAGGTCAGCACCAGCTGGGAGGAAGGGAGCATCTGTGGGGAGGCAACATGGCCACCAGCCCCTCCCCGGGCAGGGCCACGAGTGCATCCCCCAGCGTGCAAACAGGTGTAGAAGACGCCAGGCATGGCCCCTGTCAGCATCCCCGGCGCCAGTCCTGGGAACAGTGGCTCGGCAGATTGGCTCCAAGCCTCGTCCCACTCCTCAGGCCAGCGGAGAGTGGCCAGGGCAGGCTGCAGCGCCTGCCGCCACACACGGCCAAGCCAGGGTTGGGGACAGAGGGAGGGTTATTGCACCGGCTGGCACAGAGGGCAGGTACCAGCAGTGAGGGATCTTTAGCAGAGGGACCCGTCGCACTGCTGCCCAGACATCTGTTACCGATATTCAGCCACGTTGGTGTTCCTTCACTCCATTGCCATCCATTATATATGGCCAGGATGGATCAGCGGGGCTTGCTTACACGTGAGAAGTTCCATCAAGGGGCTGGAATACAGTCAAGGAACAGTCTTTAAACACCAATTGCCTGGTGAGGATCCGTTACAGATTCAGCCTCTTTTAATGCCTCCCCAGCCCTGGTGCGGGCTGGTACCTGGCGCTCTCGGGGGGGGATGAGCTGATACCACACTGCAATACAGGCACAGTGCCAGAGCCAGTCACATGGTGCCATAAGGGGGGATTTTGCCAAAAGCCCTGTGAGGGTTGGATCTTCCTCTGGGTACCGCAAAGCTGCTTACAGATGTCCTCCCTATTGCTGTTTACTAGTTTTCATCACAAATACCTATTGCCTATGGCCAGGGAAGGACAGACAGGGCCACCTCAATGCCTGGCGTGGCCTGGGAACTCCTGCAAGAGGATGCTGCTCAGCGGGAGCCTTTGGGAAGTACTGAAGAGCCACTTTCCGCTTGCCAGCATTTTCCCATACAAATATCCCTGATTTCCACCATTGCATCCCTCCCCAGAGCCCAGGCGGCCACGGTTGCCCTGAGCAGCGTGACTGTGCTTGGCTGACCTGCCTGGGGCAGACACGGCCCCCAGAACTCTCAACACCAATGTATGGATCCTGCCCTGGGAAGTAAGGTCTGCAAGGGGGCAGGCAAGGGTGGGCAACAGCACAGTCCCAGCACTGTGACTTCACAGCCACCCAGTGTGTGGGAGGAGATGGTGAGGGGTGGCTGCTGCGGGTTTCCCTGAAGAAGAGACTCCCAAAATGTGAGGCACATCCCAGCTGGGGCTGCTTCTCCCGCAGGCAGCTACCCTTGGGCAGGCGGCTGTGCCAGGGCTGCCTCCCCCAGCCCGGAGAGCCTCCCGGCGGGACCACAACCCTCCGCAGCACGGGGGTGTGGGGGCCAGGAGAGGAGAGGAGGGTCTCCCTGAAACCTCCCTCTCAGCTGCTTTTGTCGCCCTGGCCTTCAGGAGAGCAGGCACTGGCCCCTTCGGAGATCTGCTGGCAAGAGTCCCAGGGCACTCCCCCTTCCCCTTCCCGGGATGCATCCCATCTCTGCAGGGATGAGCAAAGTGTCAGAGAAGAAGCCAGTAGTGGCCCCTCTCACCCAATTCCCACATTTGTCCCCCTCTAACAGTCCTTGACGCTTTTCCCGGCCTCTCGCCCAGCTCCCAGGGCCATCTCCTTCCCTCTCCCCCAGTTCCCAGGGCCGGACCCCTCTCACTCCCCCAGTTGTGCAGTGATGAGCAAGCAGACACGGAAGAAACCAGGCACGGACCCTCTCAGGATCCCCTGTGTTTCTATTTCAGCGGGGCCATGGGGTGCCCGGCCGCCTCGCTCGGTAGCGGGGCAAGGGGAGGTGTTGCGCGTCATCCCCCACGCCCAGCTCTTCCTCCAATAACCTGTGCACCCATTGCAGCTCTTCCATGATCTCCCGCAACTGGCGGAGAGGGCTGCGGTCTCTGTCCTGCTGGCCGGACAGTATGTGGACACGCTGGCGGGGCATGGGGGCTCTGCGCTCCCCAGGGCCGTCGGGGAGTCTCTGGCGCTGGGCACCGCTGGGGCCCTGCTGCTGCTGCCGCTGCTGCTGCTGCCGCCTCCGCTGCTGCTGCCGCCTCCGCCTCTGCTGCCGCCCCGGCTCTACTTCAGGATGGAGGTGGCCGTGATGATGGCAGGCCACCCCATCGTGTTCCTCCTGTCCCTGCAGGCGGTGGATGGCCATGATGTGCCCCCGGCAGAGCGGGCAGGTGGCAGTGACGCTGGTGTCAGCCCAGCGCTGGATGCAATCATGGCAGAATGCATGCCAGCACGGGTCCACGGCAGCGGGGCCTTTGAAGGGACCCAAGCAGATGGGGCAGGCGTCCTCCTGCAGGGAGATCTTGGTGGCTCCTGGCACTGCCAGCTCATGCCTGGATGCCTCCATTGCTGCTGCTGGCAGTTGGTGTCCCGTCAGCTGCTGGCGACACTTGCTGTCTCACTTGCCACTGGCCGAACTTGTTGGATGCCACTGGTGAGACTCGAAGGCTCAGGTGCCACCGGCAGGACTCAAAGTCTCGGGTGCTGCTGGTGGGACTCGAAGGCTCAGGTTCCTCCGGCAGGACTCGCTGGCTCCTGGGCTGCTGGCAGCTCTCAACGTCTGGCGTGCTGTGGCAGAACTCGATGGCTCGGGTGCTGCCCACAGGACTCGACGTCCCATCTGACGCTGGCAGCACACAACGCTGGCTGGCACGTGTTGCTTCCCAGCGCAAGTGATGTCATGGGGTGATTGTGACATCACAGTGTTCTGAGGGGTGCCTGTGCGGATGCACCCAGGCGCTCGCCCAGCCTCAGAGACAGGCCCTGCGGTGCAAAGCCCCTCCGGCAGCGTTGCTTCACACCTCCGTGCCTGCTCAGGCCCCTTTCAGGCATCCCTGCTGCTGTTGGTTCTTGCGCCAGCATCAGACGCTTGCGGAGCGGTTGGGGCTTGCAGGGCCCTCCGGGGGTCACCTGGTGCCAGCCCCTGCTGAAGGAGGGCCACCCTGAGCCGGATGGACGCTGGGCACCACTGGGAAGGGCCAGGCTCCATCTTTGCACCCTCCCTTCAGACAGTGACCTATATGGAGACGGTGCCCCGAGCCTTCTCTTCTGCAGGCTGAAGAGTCCCATGTCTCCCTGCCTGTCCTCACTGGAGAAATGCTCCGGTCCCTTCCCCACCTTGGTGGCTCTTCACTGGGCTCTCTCCAGTCAGTATCTGTTTCTCATGCCCTGGGGAGCCCGGTGCTGGATACGGGGCTCTGGGGGTGGCTTCACCAGTGCTGGGCAGAAGGGAAGGATCTACTCCCTATGCCTGCGGGCACTGCTCCTCCTCATGCAGCCCAGCACGCCAGTGGCCACCTTTGCTGGCTCCACTTCAACATAGTGCCCACCAGGGCCTTTTCTGCAGAGCTGCCTTCTAGCCGGGTACCGCAGCATGTCCTCCTGCCTGGGGCTGTTCCTCCCCACGGGCAGGACTTTGCATGTCCCTTGATTGAACTTCAGGAAATTTCCATTGGCCCATTTCTGCAGCTTGTCGAGGTCCCTCTGGGTGGCAGCGTGATCCTCTGGTGTCTCAGGTACTCCTCCCAGTGTTGAGTCACCAGCAGACTTGCTAAGGGTGCAGGGTGCCCCATCATCCAGATCACTAGTGATGAGGAAGAATATCAGACCCAGCGCTGGCCCCCGGGGTACACCACTCATGACTGGCCTCCGTCTGTGCATCACGCCACTGGTAACATCCTCTATTCGCAGACCTAGAGCATCAGCATTCAAAAACCACTTCTTCACAGATCAGAGACTATTTGTAAAGTTCCACCTCCCACAAGCCTCCTGCTGTCTCCAAAACCATGAGAAGTTTCTGTTCTATCGTTTACTGGCCCCAGTTCACATTTTCATCTCGAAATACAGGAGCTATGGAATATAACACTGGATTTGAATTGTTTGCCGCCTCCTCTTTTCTTAAAAATACCATTGTAGCACTACATGCTGAAACCACCTCTCTGAATCATTTTGGGCTCCCTGCCTGAAACACTGAGGACGCCACCACAAAGCTCAGAGAAGCTCCGGGAGCTGCCAGACCAGACATTCCCAAAACGATGACAGTTCATATCCCTTCGCCGAGATGGATCTTGGGCCCCTAAGGAAGTCATAAGTGCAAATGAGACTCCTTGTGCCCTCACACAAGAGTTTCAGCACAACGTTTGGCATCAGAAAGCTTGGTGAGAAAGAAATATCACAGCCCAGGCCTTCCCTAGAGCCAGAAAACCACCACAGAAAGCCTTTGGAGACAATCGAAGGAGAGACACAGCCAGAACTGTCTCTCCCACCTCTGCTGTGGGCCAGAGGCAGTGCTAGACCTTTGCCTCCCTCACCGATGAGGGCCTTGATGACAGATTTCACAAAGGTCAAAGCAGCACCATGACTCCCGTGCTAGAAAAAAAGAGCTGCCAAGGTCAATCCCACTGTTGGCCGTTTCTCTTCTGTCCGTTGGCTCACAGTTGTCACCCAAACTCTTGTGACGTTCTGCACTGAAGCTAGGCAAGGGCTGGCCCTGACCTCCAGGACTGCCCCAAGTCCTCTCAAGTCAGCTGGATGGCACCATCAGAACTGGGTCCTGCGACAGTTCTCCCAGTCCCACAGCAAGATGTAGGTGCTCCCTCCAAATATTTGAGCCGAGTTTCATTAGGCAGGAGCTGCAGTTCTCAGGGTATGTCCCTGCCATGCAAATCCGTTCCTGACCCTGCTGCTTCTTGCGGCGTTACTCAGGTGGCAGAGAAGGGTCCAGGAGGCTGGACCTACAACTCAACGCCTACTAATGAACAGGCACCAAAAAGCCCCTCTGTAACCACTGCCGGAGCAGAGGGACACACAGATCACTCTGCAATCACGCCCAAGGACACAGCCATAAAAATAAAAGCTTTTTATTGATATACCATTACAGAAACATCTGAGTAACATTCTCAACAGGACGGGAAGCTCTGCGCCCTGGGGGCAAGCGCAGGCAGTGAGCTCCAGGGTCTGCCCTGCTGTGCTCCTGAGCTGCCACTGCTCTTGGCACGATGCCCCAGGGGCTCCTCGTCCTCCGCAGGGAGTTCCGGCCCTCCTGGCGTCAGGGCGTCACCTTTTTGTAGGTGATGTGGAGGTGCTGAGTCATGGGCTGCGTAGTGGTTGCCATTGAGACAGTTTGTTCGAGTTTCCCATCAGAATTGAGCCTGAATTTTCTGGTAATCTGAAAAGGGGGTAAGAAAAGAGATAACGAAATCAAGCAAACGGCATCTGCAGACTAAGTTCTGTACCTGCACTGTCTACTTGCCCTTTGCCATCCTTACATTTGCTGTCAATGCACCACAGAGGGAAGGATATGCTCACTACAGCCATGTGAGTAAACGAGGAGAAGCTTTCCCTCCTAAAGAAGGCAGCCCTTTCAAATTAACAGCTCCAAGCCCCAAGACCATTATCCACGGAGCAGCACAGTGTCCTGGAACTACTACTGACCTCACCTCAGCACAGACAGGCCAGCATCCCTCCACCAGAAGAGCAGCTCCCGGCTAGTGGCTCAGGGAGCTGCTCTGTGCTGGATGACATCCCCAAGGCAGCTGTCAGAACCACTGAGGCTCTCTGCAAGCCACCACCCGGGGCGAGAGGAAGGCGCTGCTCATGCTACACGGGGAGATCAGAGCCTGCCAAGCCTCCGCTTGCACCTGCCGCCAGCCGCAGGGCAGGAGGGAGCCACGCTGCTGTCCATCGAGAGGGCTCGACAGGCAACGTCGTCCCCATCCCTCCAGCCGCATAGTCTCTGCGCTGCACCAAACGTCAAGAGAGGCAATTTGGGGATGCCCAGCGGAGCTGGGCCACTTGGGACCTGTGCAAGCAGGTGCTTGAACTCAGGCTTCAGCAGCTTCCACACTGGAGGTGGCAGCTAAGCGTCCGTTGCTCAGCATGCGTCGTAGGTCTGCTCCTAGCTGCTGCCAAAGTAAAGGAGAGATGCGCGACCATCCTTTTAGAACCTCAGCTCCTGCTGGAGAACAGCACTCTGGAGGGCATCCCTCCAGCTGCTTGGCCTGGCGGAACAGCCACGTAACTGTGGATGGCACCAGGGCACAGCAGCTCCCCGAGTGATCGCTGCTGCAAAGAGGCAGCTTAGCATAGACCCCACACAACTAGCACTTAGGTCCTTCTTAGGTGCAATTTTGGCAGATTGGCTCCATGTCATCCCAAAGAGCTCTTTATACCGCCTGGTGGCTGCTTGTGCTTCCCACGATGAACACAATCCCAGGGGCAAACAGAACCAAAGTCCTGGGGACAGCAGGGTAATCTGCAAGCATGATTCATTTGCAGTCACTTAAACCAGCTCCATTTCGAAATTCCTAAAATGCAAAGGCTTTTGCAAATGCTTTCATTTCCAGTGGAGGTCACCCACGGGCATGCCCATGAGCTACTGCCGGCCTGCGTGCTCCAAGACAGCCTCGGCTCCCTTACATCCATTCCTGAGGCCAGCCACGGTGTGCTCTTCGTACCAATATCCAACACGTCCTCCCAGGAGGTTATTGCCAGCTCAGAGCGAAGCTGCTCTGACATTCACTGGGGCAACAGCAGCAACAGCATCACATGCAAACGATGTTTTGATTAATATTTGCTGATCAGGTGGGGCTTTCTTTGTAATGCACAACAGCGCTCCTCAAATACCTTAAGCAGGAAAAGGCAATCAAAAGGAATACAAAAGACTTAAACAAGAAATCACCTCACAACAGGTGACCTTAGTTCAGGGTCGCTGAATGACCCATGTTTTCCTGAACTGCCCACTGTAGGTCAGGCCATTAAGTCTGAATGCCAGAAGAACATGAAATGAACCGGGCAAAAAAAGAAGAGGGGATTTTTCTCTTAAAAGCCAGCTTCAGTCAAGGCTGGCTGCTGGTACCGTGGGAGGGCAAGCTCCGTGTACACCAGAGACACGAGGGGAGAGTGCTGCTTTCCACACAGGAGAGGAATCGTGCAGCACTGCGAAACGGCCACGGGAAATTGCTGAATTCAAGGTAAGTGACATCACTGCTGTTCCCCCATCCACATATCCAGTCATGTTATCACAGAAGACAACCAGGTCAGCCAGGCACCATTCACCCATGGTAAAACCACACCAACTGGGTCCAGTCACCTTCTCCTTCATATGTGCTGAAGTCTCCAGGGGCTGAAGCTTTTAAGGCTGAGCAGCTTGTAGCTGACCTTCCGGCACTTTCTGAAGACGGGTGACCCACAGGTCTCCAGTCATCGGGAAACTCCGCTGACCTCCATCACCTTTCACCAACAGCACAGCAGCCTTGCAGGCGCATCAGCCAGCTCCCGCCATGCCTGCACCCTGCGAGGGCTGTCCTCAAGTCTAAAATTATTGGAAAACGTGCCTGTTCTCCAAGCACTGGCAGGGGAACACGAGCAGGCTGTTTAGAAAGAAATCCAGCTAGGAGCATTGCTCTGTGACCAGCATCTCCCCCCTCTTAGGTGCAGGGTGGGAGGCGAGAGCCACTCGCTCCTCAGGGAGGTGGGAAGAGTCTCACATGCTGCAGCTGCGCCTGACGTGCCATCAGCATCGCCTCTGACAGGGACAGGCCCCGGGGACTGCTCCTCTCTGCCCATGCAGAGAGCTCCCTGCACCTCAGCACAGCTGCACTGGCAAGTGCCTGTCACACAGCCCTGGCCCAGGGAACGGCTCTTCCTGCCCAAGTTACATCTCAGCCAAGCCACAGCCATCCCAAATCGCTTTTCGGCGGGAGCACAACACAATGGTGATGTGTTCTCCAAAGGAGCAACGAAAGCAGCAGCACCCACGCCCTTCTCACGACACAGTTTCTTCATTTCCGTGGGTAATTTATGCAGTCCTTGGTGGAGAAGAGGCAGTGTTGGGAGCTGGTTACCTGCCATACCCTCTCATTGCACATCCTCCTTCACCAGCCAGGCCCCCCCCAGACACTCACTGTGACCAGGACCTAGGCCTGAACTGCCCTCAGGTGCCAGGCGAGCGTGGACCTTCAGCTCGGGTGGCTCCTTCTTCCAGCCTTCAGCCAAAGCTGGGCCCAGAGCCCTCAGTCAGCGAGCCATTTCTTGGCTTTCTGTTGCCACCCCCCTCTCCTCCTGCCAGTCTAACTGCTCACATTTCAGGCGGTGACTCTGAGAGGGCGGTCCATTTTACTGACATGTTAGTAATTACAAGCCTCCACTGCTTCGGTGATACCCTTAGTATTTAGTGGGTTTATTCCTCCTGCTGTAGAAAGGAGGCAATACAGTTGCTCCTGGGAAAGGAGATAGCCAACAACTTAAAACAGGCATGGGAAGGCAAAGCAGTTTAGACTGCTTTTCCAGAGTTCAGACATTGTTTGTGCAGGGACATACACATTTTGGCACATCAGTGAATGTAGGGAGCAGGCTTATGACACCGGCTGCATCTGTACAAACTCGTGCTCTCCATTATCTATGGGTTGCTTTTATAGCTCTTAGAAACTAGGTTGCAAAATTCAGCCTTGAAGTCCAGAATGAGGCAGCACTGTATTTGCTGGAATCCAAGGAATCCAAGTGAGGTGTGTCTTCTCCCCCACTTGTCACCCTTAAAACCTTGCAGCCAGTCACTTGGCTCACGTTACCAGAGAAAACCAAACAGGTGCAAGAACATGCTGGTACCTACTCCCTGTGAGAGCTTGTTCAACCTTGCTGCCTTTCTCAGCTGCTAGTCAGCCAAGACAACTGCATCTGTGTGTGATAACTGGGATTCCAGCAGTGACCTCAGCACGCTGCACCAGCTCCAGCAGTGCCGTCTTACTGGCAGCTGGCTGCAGCCCACCCAGCTGTGTCAACAGCAAAGTGCCGCTACACAAAAAGTTCAAACCCCAAGAAGCAGTCAGCCAAGAGTGGAGCCGACAGCAAGCACCAGCCCTGCCAAGCAGCCATGGATGGGAAGAGAGCCCAGAGTGACCTGTGAATGCCCTAAAAAGTAAGCAAGCAAGATTTGCAAAAAAAAGGTGAAAGGCATGCATTGCTAAAATATCCCAGTGGGGCCTAATATTGGGCATACCTTACATGTGCACCCTCATACTGTAGTTAATCCAGAACACCAGAATCTCCCACCTGTAGAAAGGTATTCAGAGAAGAGTGACCTATTCTTTTCCCTAAAGACCGGCTACTGGCCACTGCTAGAGACAGGATTCTGGGCTGGCTGGCCAGATTCAGTGCATCAGCTCTTATCTTAATGATCCCTCTGGGTCTTGTAATGAACAAAATACATTCTGAAGGCTGTTAGAGAAAGGATAAGCCAGGATGCCATGCAGCATTTCCAAGAACTTCTAATGCCAATCTGTAATTAAAGTGTGCTAATCAACCTATCCTCTCAACTAGACACCTTCTGGGGCTAGCAATACCACGCTGATTGCTCACTGTGTGTGCACTCACCTGCTCTACATGGGGCTTCTTGGCAAAGGAGATCCTGGCTATGGAGTGAGAAGCTATAGACAGCTCTTGTCCATTCACCTCCCCTTCCTCCACCTCCACCAGACCTAGTGAGAAGCAAGGCCATAATATTTATTAAGCTACTTAGGTTACTTAACAACGTCACAATTATTAGGCTAAGTAACAGAACATCACTCTCCCTGAAGAGCAGTTTTATTTGACCTAGCACATACTGACAACTGCAAACCCACACCACCTCAGACATGTAACGCTGCTTAGAAAAATCTAGCCAGACTTACTCATATCATGTGGGATGCATATCGCATTGCAACTAGCAGTGTTCCCTTCAGCACCTGCTCTGGAATTTTAGATGCAAAATTAAGCACCAACTGGGTTTTAACACTTTAACATTTGGACGTGGTTCCCTCTCTCATTCAGTTCCTGTAAGGTGTGTAACAAGTACCAAGGCACTACATCCACACAGTGGGAAAATCTCCTAGTTTAAGAACTAAGAAATAAGGCTGCACTGAGATTACTCTCCAAGATTGTTAAAGGAACAGTAGGAGAGCAGCTCCCCTGACTATGGTGCTGCTGAGGCTCTTGGTAGTACCACAGCCCAGGCAGGTTCTCTCACAGGGAACCTGCTAAGCAGCTCACACCAAACACTCCTGGATGGAAAGGCTGCAAAGGAGGTTTCAAACCACCACATCCCCACAAGCTCTGCCGTGCACCGCAAAATCAAATATGGCAAATGTTGACATTGGTAACAACAGTTTAGTGGGATGTTAAATCTGACCCTGTTTGGAAGGAGCGGCTGCCTAAGGAAGACACCAGTGACTGGAGGAGGGCTCCAGAGAGGGGAGTTCATGAGCTCTGCCACAGACACGGTCACCTGTGGCCAGCTGACAGCAGCAGTGGTAATGAAGAACCTTCTATCTAGACATTTCCCCAGCTTCCACACAAAAACAAACAAACAAGAAAAAAAAGACTAGGATGCTACAAAGGCATCAGGAATGTCACTGGCCACTTACTACCTGCCATCATTAAGGCTCAGACTACAATTCTTCATTACAGAGGCAGAGGCTCTTTTGGTTTCAAAGCTATGTCTGCAAATACCAACATATCATTTGAGGAAAGCATACCCCTCAAAATACCTGTCACAGAAAGCTGGAAAGACATACTGTCTGGGCAAAGCCACATAGCCAGTCATAGAAACTCCGTGCTTTTGACACAAGCTCATTTATTAATTTGTTTTCACTGTGGGTCCAGTGCCAAAAAGCAGCAATGCTGCTCTTTGGCACTGAAACCACAGTGAAAATAAATGAAGCTGTGACATGTGCAATAATTTTCTGGAAAAGTGATGAAACTGGCAGAGCAGGGTAAGAACCTCTCCTCCCCGCTATGGATATCAGGTGTGTACCTGTGTTCTGGGCACTGATGAAGGCCACCTTATTAGTGTCAGGTTTGAGGCGGATGAATCCACATTCTCGGTGCATGGGCTTCCTGGTGTCTGGATGGAAGGCATTGAACCTGAGGGGAAATCAGAATACAAAAGCTGCTGTTTGTTGCACTGAAAATACAGTGTTTGGCCTGGTTTCATCTCAGAGGCAACAGTATTTTATTTAACTACATGACTACGTTCAGTATTATTTGAAGAGTAGAAGACTAACAATGCTTATGGTTGGGAGATGCAAATGTGGAAATACAGTTACTCTACAGGCAGAGCTACTTTTTAGAGCTGCAGTTAGTTAAGTTCAAACTTCGACAAAGTAGCTCAGAAAATCCCCCAGGAAGTCAGACATTTCACAGATGCTGAAGGCATACTCTGCATCAAATGCTTCCTTTTCTCAAATAAATATCTGGAATTACAGTATCATCTTTATTTAGCTTTTAAACCTGGCAAGCTGAGGGTTTTTGTGTATTACTTGCTGCAGGCAGCAACAGAGCAGACTTATTTCTCTTATTTCTTAGTTCAGCTCAGATTCTTATTTATTCTTCATGAGGCTTCAGAGTTGTATGTTTAGTCACCCGTGTTATGGGTGACTACATATAACATGCATGTTTATGTATCACATCAGTGCTACAGCATTCCTGAGTCTACACGGGTAACTGAATTAAACAGCAGCTTATACACAATAGCAAGCTAGGTATCTATATAACGCAGTGGACTATCCTCTTGGTTCCTATTTATTTTAGACTAATCTCTGTCTTTTCATACTGTTTTTCACAGAATTTCCCACTCTGCATCCTTCTACAGGAAAGGAGATGGAGGCAACCTCTGAGCTGCTGCTGCTAAATCCACGCCCGAGAACTCCCTCATGCGGCAGCAGTTTCTACATGTGCCTCTTCCATGCAACTGGGACGTGCCTGCTGCAAATGGCCAACACCAGTCACCTTGGCCACCACGACCCGTCCTGGGACTGGGGATATCTGTATCATCAGCTGTCACCCCAATGGTTACGAGGCAAGAGTGCAAGTAGAGCTTGACCAAGGGGCTTGTCCAGGCACCAGCATGTGGGAAGCTGGAGCAATTATTTATTAAAGAAGCACTGAGAGCTGAAAAATCCAAAGCATTTCCTATGTGAAGTAAAATATAATAAACAATGCGGAGTCAACACTTCCTAGAAGACCAACAGCACTAGATGCAGCACACGGCACCCCTACTGTGTCATGGTTTAACCCCAACCAGCAACTAAGTACCACACAGCCACTCGCTCACTTCCCCCCTCAGCGGGATGGGGAGGACAATGGTGAAAAAGGTAAAACTCATGGGTTGAGATAAGAATGATTTAATAATTGAACTAAAATAACCACAACAACTGTAATGAAAAGGAGAGAGAAGGGGGAGAGGAATAAAATCCAAAGGGAATGAAGGAAAAAGCCCCTCAAGTGATGCACAATATAACTGCTCAGCACCTGCTGACCGATGCCCGGCCAGTCCCTGAGCAGCAATCTGCCTGCCCTGGCCAGCCCCCTCTAGTTTATAGACTGAGCACAATGTTCTATGGTACGGAACATCCCTTTGGCTAGTTCAGGTCAGCTGCCCTGGCTGTGTCCCCTCCCAGTTTCTTGTGCCCCTCCAGAGCCTTCTCACTCGCAGGGCCTAAGAAACTGAAAAGTCCTTGACTTAGGATAAACATTACTTAGCAACAACTTAAAAACATTGTGTTATCAACATTATTCTAATTCTAAACCCAAAACATAGCACTGTACCAGCTACTAAAAAGAAAATTAACTCTATTCTATTCAAAACCAGGACACGGTATAAGAAACCTTAAAAATAAGGCTTCAAAGAACTGGAGACAAGGAAGGGGGAGCACAGCTAAGGCATGCAGTTAGGGAGCAGTTTGTATGCCTTGCAGCTGCCTCCAGCTCCCCGATGTTCTCCGAGTACAAATACACAAACTGCTCCTCCCGTTTGGCTTTGTCTCTATATAAAGGATGTCTCCTTTTAACCACATGGTTATAAGGAGAACCAGGAATGACTTCTGTCAGTAGTGCAGGGCTGCATCCCTGCTAAAGACTGTCCTAGCATCTCAGCCTCTGTGCTCTGCAGCTCATGAGGCCAGGTACTGTACTGACTCATGCCTCATAGTGGGATTATCTAGATTCAAAGGATGAACAAACTTAAATCAGGCTTCTTTCAGTGCTTGGAGCATTCAAGAGTCATCTGAACTGTCTTGTAACAGTCAAGAAGCACTGCTCCATGAGCCAGGGAGGCACAGGGTCTGCTGCCTATTCTCCTGATGCTTCCCAGAGCTCAGCAGCCCTGAGCTGTGTATCTCCTCAGCACCAAAAAACAAAAAAAAGCAACTCAAAACAGCAACTGTTCAAAAGTTGGAGAGAGAGATGTAGACCAAGCATGACTGTCAGAGCTTTGTTTCTTTTGGAAACGACTAAAAATGTCACATGCTGAGCTGGCAGCTCCGTCACAACGAATGGTGCACACCAGGAACACAGGGCATCTTTCACACAGCATTGGCATTTTTTAATTATTCTTTTATCTGTTTTTTTAAAGCAACAATCTTTCCAACCCACCCCCCCCAAATGAGTACTGCAGCAGCACTGAACAGTCAGCTAACACATCACTTCTCTTCCTCCAGATTTCTTTTTGATTTCTCTTACAACTACTTGCAGCTAAAGCAGTTAAGCTATCTGCCTCCTATTCGATACAGGTTGTCAAACTTCTAATTTTTCCTCAGATATTCATGGTGGTGAAGACTGAGGATGACAGTTTTAAATGAACAAACTTGACAGCTGTACCATACCATTTATTGGATCTGTAAGTGGGGGTTTCACAAAGCAGAGCGATAGCAGCTGTAATGCTATTACCTGAAGATTAATTTCTAATTAGACAGCTACCACCAGCAAGAAGAACAGTGGGGCTTTTCTGGCCATAAGGACAGTACATCTTCTGGCTAATATATGCACCCAGTGCACACCACATTAAAGTGGAAGAATCGCTGGTCTTTGAAAGGCAGGTACAGAATTTGCACAGACAATAGGTCATGCTGGGGCCACTCTTGGTACCCTAAGTTACTCTCACTACTCTAAGTTACAGTCACATTCGCAGCACTGCGATACCTCTCACTGTGTAAACCTCAGGACTGGCGGGCCACAAGAACTGTATCCTGTACCTTGGCCACAGTCCCGATCCTGTATACATGTGCTTCTGCACAAGTTCACAGGTGTGAACTCACTTTTGAAAAGCTCTGTAGAAGTGCACTGTACTCTTGGGCTACTGAATCTTCACTGATTGCAGGTGTGCAGCTCTGGATACGTTGCAACAGCATGCCAATTAATTACAAGTTTTAAAGGAAAATGAAAGTCATACCGTGCAGTCATGTATCATTACATTGTCTCATTCAGTAGGTGAACACTTGTTTACTTTGCCACTAGAAAAGAAATACAACCAACAAGTCTCACTGGAGCCATGCCTGATCCGACCCAAAAGCTGCTGCCGACACATATAAGCCCCTTGACTTACGAGAAGTTGAGCATGGGCTGCCCCACATGAGAGATGTGCACTTCTTCCAGGTACTGGAAGGGCTTCATTGTAGGGAAGGTGCCATCTCCTGGTGGGTCTGACAGCCAGGTGCCCAGCATCCAGGACAGGGGTTCCATCACAGGATTCAACTGGGGAGTCTCTGTGGAGGAAGAAGAAAGAACAAAGAAAGAAAATTCAGAGATCTGTGCTCTGCAGCTTGCTGTGAGCTGCTCACAGCTGGGTGGAGGGGAACACAGAACACCTCAGAAATGGTCCAATGCAGCAGCACTTTTCTCTAGAGTGGTGTCAGCTCCAAGGTGCAAGGGGAGATGGGGAACAACGAACAGTCACAAAGGTAACAAAAGTAGGTCTGTTTTCAAACCTGCTCTTGGCCTTAGAGCTCTCTTCCAAGTGGTCTGCTTCAGACTCCTCTCTGTAGCTTGATCTGAAGAGAAAGCCCCCTCCCATCTACATGCAAGGAAGGAGAAGACTGAAATCCAGCATAAAGAATTATCACTAAATGACAATTAAATCTCTAATGCTCTGGCCTGATTTTTCTCAAGCCCTAAGGACGTCCCATTCCTGTTTGTTTCTGAGACCAAGGAAACAAGTCCTCGCATCAGATGAAAATCAGATGCATGCATATTCAAGATCAAAGTTTGACTGTCATTTTCTTGAAGAGGTTAACAACACCCTGCACTTTTACAATGAGACAGGGATCATTCAGAAGTCGTTCTGCTTAAGACTGTGGACTAAGGCCAAGTGAAATGTTTTAAAAAGACTAGGGTCTCCGCAAGTTAAAGCATAAATGGAAGAGAAAACTACATCCCTTTGTCAATGCATTTATTAAGAAGCAACCAAGGTCTGTTTCACAAAGTTAAAGCTTCTTTAATGAATCATTTTAAAAGAGCTTTGAGTAACAACAGGTTTGCATTTTGCTGTGATTTCAGAGAGTGTGACCTGAAAAATACCCAATAAATCAGAGAAACAGACAATTTTAAGTCAAAGGAAAGCAAGGCAGATCCATTCCTAAGGTTTAAACAGGGAAAGTGATATGGGACCCACATAATCTCAGGAAAGACAAACACCAACAGAAGTGATGTGCCCACTACTCTAGGTTAGCTATGTTACGCAGACAAGTATGACTGAAGTATACCTAAAGCATGTCCTCCTTCCACCCATGTGATAAATGCCTCATACCACCAGGGTGGGAGCTAAAGGGGGCTGTTTTCCACACCTAGTGATATCATGTAATACAAGAACAAACTACCTGTCCAGACGGTCTAAAAGGCACAGACTCAGATGCAGGGAGAAATTGACCTAAAAAGCTGATGCTGTGAGTAAATACTAGCTTGATCAGTCAGAGTTTCACTGTGTTCAGTCCCAAACATCAGGCTAAAAAGACTGAACGAGGAAGAGGAATGGAGAGTCTGCACCTGGAATGCCAAACAAGGGGAAACACAAACTTTCCCTGGTAAGAGAGACCACTTTTGTTATTTATTATCCAGATAGCAGGTTTAGAAAGCCAGCCAACAAGTCGGCAAGGTGCTGCTATTACTATTCTTTATCCTGAAGTATTTCACAAGTAAAACAGCATGAGAAAAAATGAAAGCTCACTACAAAATAGGTGATAAAAACCTACAGCATCAGAGGCAGCCTTTGCAAAGACTGTTCTGATAGCCTGTGCATTCACCACCAGCTTACCAAAGTTTTAAGAAGGGGTTCCTACAAGCCACACATCAGTATTACTATACCGGACAGTATTTCACTGTACTTACCTTCCACCTGTGCTCTGAGCAACCAAAGCAACACAACATTATTTTCTGGTGCAGCAAAGACCTCAACATAGTGATGATCGATAACAAAAGTCCAAAGTTATTGCTACAAGAACCCCCATACTTCTACGCTGCTGCTTATGAACCAGTTTCCCTTTCTACTTCCATGCTGAGAGCACACGGTTTTGCAAGTAAGGAGACGGTCACTACCCCAGCCAACTGGTATTTGCCTTTCGCTTGCTACTGTATGCACTGTGTTTCTTGCCAAGCTTTTTGCAGGCTCAAACTCCCATCAAGAAGGGGAAGAGCAAAGTTCTGGAAAGGCTGGAAGAGACCGCAGCCTGGGCTGCTGCTGCCCTCTCCTGGGTCAGGAAGCAGCAACAAAGCCGAGAAGCAAGATACTTTCTGTCATCTGAGTGCTTATAATATGGCATTTCATTTCCTTTTGCCTGCCAACCTTGCAGCATTTCAGGAAAGAGCATCAACATGACAGACGAAAGAAATGGCTTTAGCCATTTCCACTCTCTAGACTTGGTTATGAGTGAAGAGAAGCCAACCGACTGTTTCCAGCACCCACACACAGCCTGACCTCGCCGTGCAGCGTCCAGTCTGGCTGGAGGTGCTCCACTAGGCATGCTGGTCTCACGTCCAAAGAGCCGCACTTGTAACCAGCTGAAAAGTGAAGATGTAGCTGTGCACCTTGAAGTCTACGGCACCCAGGCAAACAACATGGCCAAGCAATCATTATTACTTTCCCAAACTCTCTGGATGGCAGCAAGCCCAACATGAGGTTTTAGTTTGTTATGTCACTTGGAAAACCATAAGTGCTGGTTAGGGACAAGGACAGAGACTCAGTGGAGTGCAGAGGAGTAAACACATCCTGATCACATCCTATGCAGTGCTCTTCTTACCTTAGTATCAGTCTCTCTGACAAGTGGACTAAGTCCTTTTTCCTCCCTGGGAGCCTTCTGGGCTAGAGGGCTGAGCTGAGAGAATGGAAAAGCAGGAGAGGGGAGACAGGAAGGAGTCTGACTGAGCCCATAAAAAAAAAAAAAAAAAGTAGTGATTTTAAAAGAAATTTTCTTCTTACATCATAGTTGGGTGCGTAAATGCAAGACTATTGCAGCAACAAAAAGTAAGAGGTTTAAAGAGGAAAATACCTTTGCTGAGCTGCTTTGTTTCAAACAAACAGGTTCATAGATGCAGTCACTGTCAAGAGGAATTTCACTGACAAAGGAGCATATACTTCCCTTTTTAAAGATCTAAACTCTTGGCACATCACTTTTACAAACAACCTGCTACTATAGCTTAAAACGTAAGTGTGTGATGGTATCAAGAACACAACCACACTTGAGAATCTGCAGTGCAAGAGACACTGGGCCACTCTTCTGCATGTCTAAAGCTTCAGACTCAGATTGGGTCCTTAAGGCTGGTTCTCCTGCATCCACATGCAGAGTTTCTCTTATCTAACAGGGAAGCTCACACTATAGCTTCTTTCTTAGCAAGGAAATTCCTGGAGTCACTTCCCCCTGTCAGATGATACATTTTCTTGAAGCTGTTAGGGGCCCAGCATCTTCAAGACCCTCCACTCCTCTATGAAATCCACTTAATTTAGCCACAATGCTCACAATTGCAACAGCCTGGGAGACAAAAACCACAGGCACATAAGCAAGACTCCAGGATGGCATGCCCAGCTCCTGGGCACCACAAGTCGCTCCATTTCACCATCCGAACCCACTTCATCCCTCCAAACTCACAGACGTTTCCACACCTTCCTCATTTATGGAGGGTTTAGAAGTCAAATCCCTCCCAGCACTGTAGCAAAGGTCAGACTGTAACCGGCTCTCTACGCTTTGCAGCAGAAAGACTGCATGCTCTCCCTGCCATGAGACAAACCAGACAAAGCAGCTGAACAAGCCCCTCAGGCCAGGTCTACACAGGCTTCAGCCAGTGTGGCTCTCAAATGGGATTCCTGGCACGGGAAAGCTATGCTGGCACACATTCCTATGCCGCTTTATCAGCAAAACTGTGCATGAGCAGCCAGCTCGTTGCTAACAAGACAGCTAACCTATTCCCCTAAGCTGGGGTACACTCGCTGCAGGAAACTTAACCAACACCCCCAGCCACCAAAAAAACAACCAACCACCAAACCAAACCAAACGAAAACCCCACTCACTCATGCCACCTCTTCTCAGTCCTCAAAGTGCTACAGCAACAGCTGGGCAGCCTCCTGCAGTCCTTTCTTCAGCTGAGTTGCTTACTGGACTTAAATCATCATCAAGGTTCTGCTAATTAAGGAGCAGCCTTGTTCAGCATACCTCTTCCATGTTTAAGTGGCTTTGTACTCTGCTGCCTTTCTCTGAGTGTTGTACCCCTTTACACACTTCGCTGATGCTCCCCTCAGTAAAGCAGGAAAGAATTCCTAGCACTGACATGCTCTAGCTCCACCTCTGCTTTAAAAGTTGGGAATGTTATTACATTCACAAAATTTCATCTTACAGCCTTAGTAATTAATTTCAGGACCAAGCACTGTTATGTTATTGCCTCTAATGTCTGCAGTAAAATGCTCCAGTGCCTGCAATCACTGTCAAGAGTTCTCCTGCACTACAAAACACAGAGAAAACATTTTTAAAATTATACACTATTACAAGAAACCTGAATATCCTACCTGAGCTTACCTCAATATGTTTTACTTTCAGGTTCTCCTTAGTCAGCATTTTCATTGGTTCCTAGTTGCAAGCTGTTTTTCTGTTGTGAGTCACTGCCGACTCACTGCAGAATTAAATGCTTAATGCACAAGCTGTATAGGCTATTAGGAAAAAAAACTAAAAAAAACCAAGACCATTCCACCAGGGGGGAAAAAAAAAAAAAGCAACTGCAGAGCAAAAAGTCTGTTTTCCCCCCTTCCAACTGCCTTTCTCTCCAAGGGGGTGGTGAAAGAGCCATGTCCCTGATCCATCAAGTCCCAAACCTGCTGTGTGTCAGGTCGGTGCCCGCACACTGGTTGCAGAGCAGAAGGCAGCTTACCTTCCACCTGCTGCAGCGTAGCACGTGCTTGAGCCATACGTGCTGTGAAGTCTCACCTAGCTTCCCTTGTAGTACCTTCTGCCACAAATTCAGCCCTGCTCTTAATCTATGCACACGCTCCTACTCCTTGTCTCGCTCTTAGCTTACTTTATAGCCCCCTTGTTCTTTGTAACACCCTCTTACCATATTGACCAGCCTTCTACCCTGGCCATTTCCATCCCAGACAAGAAAAAATAAAGAAGAAAAAAAAATCAGAAGCAGCCACCTGCCACCTCAGAATAAGTGTTTTCCTTCCAAAATCTAGCTTCAAGTTAATGTGCAGCTGCCAAGTCAGCAGTGCCTGCCCTGGCAGAGGCAATTTTTCTGACAGCACATCTCTGCAATCCACTATAAATGTTCATTTTCAAGCTAAACTGGACAAGGACCCATTGCTGTTCCAAGTCCTGCTCAGACAGATGAAAGTACAGCATCTCGCATCCTCGCACAACCCCATTTCTACTGCCACTGAGAAACATGATTTTGCTATTTGTTTTCTGCAACACAAACGAAAACCTTTTGCCACCTCGATGGGAAACAGCACCTCAGGCCCCACAGACCAGGCATCAGGACTCCCACCTCAGCACAAAACCAAACATTTAATGTTTGAATCCTTCTGCTTGTCCACAAAGTTCACAAACTATGCTTTATTGGTATGTAAAAAGAATTACAAATGGCCCCATTTCTACTCTGGCTTTGTAGAAATATTTAAAGACAAAACTAAGCTGGAGGGAAATATGATTTCCTACAGATTCCTAGCAAATTTCTAACTGTTTTTCAGATGGACTCATTCTGCAAACTCTCCTGCCTTTAATATGACCTTCATGAAAATAGACATGCAGTGTGCAAGCGGCTTCACGTATGCTCAAACAGCTGAATTCTAACAGCTTTACCTCTCTGATAAACACAGACACTTCAACCCCGTTGAATCCTACCTGCGATTGCTCCATTGCCAGCCATAATTTGCAGAGTTACTTTTCTATTGCTTGGTCTAGCTCTCTAACCACCTTTGCTCACCAGAAAGTGTTTTGCGCAGGGTTGACAAGATGGCCATAAGGGAAGTGATCTCATGATTAGGCAACACAGTTATCCCAGTGCCTGCTGGGAGATGTAGTTTTATAAAAGGATCAAGCTTGAACACATTAAGACGAGGAAAGGAGGACCCTCAGATCTCCCGTCTATGCTAGTACTGGGGGAGCATGATGCAGCAGAGCTGTGAAATGTTCAAGCAGAACAAGCTGGTCAAATAGTATTTGTGCATCAGAGGACATGGCTGTTAGAATAGTCTCCCCCTCCCCAGGACACTGGATCCATAGCTGTTCATTGACTCTCCCCAATTTCTCCCAGTGCATCTTCTCCAGAAGATGCATCTGACCTCATTCTGCCTGGTGTGCTGTGCCTAACGGAACTCCTCTGCTAGAAGCTCCTCAACCTTTGGTCCATGGACCTCTGAAGCAGCTCATAAGACAGAAGGAAACACTCCCCTACCAAAGGAGAGAGCAAATTCAATGTTTAGATGGAAAAGGCCAATGTGGCAGCTGGGTAGGAAACAGTCCAGGGCTTCTCCTAAAACCAGTTAGTCAACACCCCTGTTAAGACAGGTTGGGAAACACCGCTTGAGCACAACATGACAGTTCGAGCACACTGTGAGCCAAACTCACCCAGACTGAGTCACCAATCTTCAAGTGTGGCTGGCGGAGGCTGCATGTATACCAGTTTTGCTGAAACCTGCTCTTTCCAGCTGGCTGTAGTTTGGGTACAGCCAGCAGAAATTTACTTGTCTCACTGGAGGAAAAATTGGTTGAGAACTAGTACCAAAATGAAGATCTGCTTAACGGGCGCAGGCCTAAAGCTCACTTTTCTGTTTGCAATTCTGTGGAAGCGGCTGAGCGTCAGGCAGCAGCAAAGAGAGGTCCCGCAGCATGTGGAGTTGGGATGCAGACACGTAACAACCTGCACGGTCAGTCCTGTCGGTTACTGTACTTACGCTCCCTATCCCCAAGGCACTGCCTTTAGAAGAAAAAAAACACAAGCTCAGGTTCACAGCTAACAACAGCACCTCAACTACACATCAGATGACTTGGGACAACTGCAACGTAGCTACTAAAAAAAGTCTGTAATTATTATTGAGGTAATACATTACCTGACTGTATTTTTATGAATACCAAAAAGCCTTTCTTCAATTTAGCTCAGTATTACAGTAAAACTTAGTGTCTAGGCATAAACCAGACTCTGCCCAGCAGCAATCAGCTGCACTTAATCAGGTATTTTGACTGCCATAAACTATTACTGTGAGCACACAAAAAGCAATACAAGGCAGAACAGCACCAAGATTCAGCTAAAAAAGAAGAAAAAAAAAGCTGCCAACCACCCACCCACCAACCCCTTAGAAAAAGTCACCAGCCAAAGGGCTCCGTAAGAACTTCCCATTGCACCAAGCTACAATCGCCAAAATGGTTCATTTTCACATACTGATCTCCAATTTTGCTGGTAAGAGATGGCAGAACAGGTAATGAGCTAGTCAATTCGTTAAAAAATAATAATTGTATTTTCCCTTAGAAAAAGAATATATAATTCTTATGTTCTTAAAGAAGATATTCTTAATATGCAATTCTCATGTTCTCAAAGCCATATACATATAAGAAGATCCATCTCAGGAAAATCACAGTGCTTCCTCGAATAAAGATAAACATCTTTCTTTTTGCCATTAGTATCTCATTGAAGGTATTCCAACAAAACTAGACATCCTTTTTCATATACATATTATGAATAACAATTACAAGCCCTAAAATTGTATATAGATATTTTCTGTAGTTTGACAACAAAACAATACAAAAACACAGACCAGAAGGTACAAATAGACTATGTTGATTTCCACGGAGGGGGAAAAACATTCTTTTTCCCCTCTCTACCCAAATCAAACTGTGAGTTTTCTTATACTTCGAAAAATTAAAAACACATGGTAAAACTAGCATTGGGTATTGACCTTCAAGAATTTTGTCGGGGTTTATTTTCTTGCACTTGACTGAAGAAGCAGGAAGTAGGCCATGCTATAACAGTCTGCCTACGCCAGTATCGTGTTTCTGACCATGTCTAATACTACACGGTTTTAGAAGCAGCAATGAAGATTTCTTTTTATCCTAAGGAAGAGATTCAAGAATTACTATCAGAAGATACCTAACCATCCATGTGTGATGACTTCTTCAAGAAAGCCCCAAGCCACGCATCCTTCATAAGGCAACCCAACATTTCCTCAGCAGCCACACAAATACCAAACATCATTAAATCGTAAACTACCCCTGAATTGCATCTCACAACTAGAGTCACTGTGCAGAAGTTTTATCAGCTGTATAGTAAATCACTCCTTTTCTTGCAAGAAAAAGGGTTATGGCCCGATTCGACTTCTCCACAACAACTTTTTTACATGACCTCATCCCTTGCTGAGCTCCCTTACATTTTCAAGTGTCTCAGTTTTATTTTTTAATTGATAGAGAAGTCATTCTCCATCTCTTGCCACTTTATTATCCTTTTCCCGATGACTTCTGCCTTCTAAGGGAGGAAATGTTCAAACACAGACATCCGGTCACAAAATGACCTCACTGTGTTATCATGACATTGTCATATTTGATACCTACCACCTCGCTTAGACTTCGTGTAGTGAGCGCAGCATATGAAATCTAAGATCACAAGTACTTCTTACATCACTGGAGACGACTACAACAGCTTTCCCAGATACCTGCTGCCCATGACAGCTCATTAACACACCAAAAAAATTCACAGGCACACTCCAAAGGAAGACAAATCCTAACAGGTGCTACTGAGTCACAAACAAGTTAAAATAATCCAGGCAGGAAAAAAAAAAAAAAAAAATCATCAAGAGAGTTGTCAGCAACACCATGACCAAACTTCCCATTGCATACCAGGAATCACCTCCAAAACTTTTGGGATATAAGAAATAACTCATGTGCCCAAAACTCTCATTTTTTCACCTCTGTCTGTTGGTTTAACACAAGCTACTACTTTTCCTTCCAAAGACGTACCTTTCTCATACTTTTTACCCATCACATCTCTACAACTTGTAACTTAAACAGCCTCTTATTTGTAAGAAATGGTGTATTCTGCCTCAATGCAAAGCCACTGGGAATACTGACCACAGTCCTGGGATAGCAGGCTGTTCAAGTAAGGGAAACTGATCCTCTTCAGCTCATCTAGCTTCTCCTTCAGTTTCCTGACTTGACTGTCAGAGCGACTGACCCTCTGCCTCAAAAGTTTCAACTCTCCATTCTTCTTTTCTACCTGCTCACGCAAGCAGCACACCTGACTTTTGCTCTGCCTGGAGGAGAAACAGTATGAGTGGAGGGAGTCAATGAGCTTGCAAGCTCCTGAGGCCGACATGATGACCTCGTTGATTGACATGGGGTTGGCATCTGTATCACCCTTCCGCCCCACCACAGCCTCAGCGGCAGGCTGAGGGGTAAGGTCTGCAGGGGATGCCGACAAACCCTGGGAAGGTTTCTGAGGGTTGCAGTGAGGGATGAAGTAGGGGAGCCTTCCGCTACGGCCTTATTGTGTCCCATAAGATGGCTGCTGCAGCTTGGTTCCACATCTCTCTTTGGCCTTTTCCTTTCTAGCTGCTCTTTTGGGAAAGATGGCCTCTCTCTGGCATGCTTCGAGGAAAAGCTGTAAGAATGAAGGGAGCCAATGAACTTGCAAGCACCAGAGGCAGGAGGGGTGAAATCGTCAACTGACACACCACTTCTATCTGCTATCCAGCTCCCTGTCCAGGTGGCTTTAGGACAGTCCTCCACAGAAGATCTCTCAGGCTTTTTCTGAGGTCCAGGCTTTGCAACCAATTTATCACCTAACGTCCTTCTCCGAGGTCCATCCCGCTGGCTGTGGAGGTTCTCTTCTTCCTCCTCAATCGATCCGATTTCCACTTGCAAAGTTGCCTCCTCCATCTCATTTGTCCCTTGCATCACCATGAAGTCCTGGCCAGAAGATGAGGTTCTCTGAACTACCTCACAGCCTCCTTCCCTAGGGTCTTCTCCATCCTGCAGTGTCACCTGGCTTGCTATTTTTCTTCTGCTTCTGACATAATCCAGGTTGTCGTGTTTTTTCTCTGCAAGCTGGAAGATGGTAGGGACAGCAGTGGGCTTCAGCAGCCGGTGCTGGTCTTCCAGTCGCTTAGAAAAGCTGTCTTTGGTGAAATGCTCGCTGCAAAGAAATGAATACTTGGTGGGAGTCCAGTTGTCTCTCTGAACAGCTTTCAGCCACTGAATCAGACGTTTTGAATCCTTCAGTGGGAATCTAAGAACAAACAGACAAAACCCATGCAAAATTAAGTCGTATTTTGGAAATTAGAGGCGTTGGTACTCTCAGGTCTCAGAAATTCTTGCGAAAGCTGTACTTTAACAGGTACACTCATTTGAGGATTATTTCACTTTGGGCCGAAACACTCAACATTCCTTCCCTCCACCAACAGCTCCGCTCCACAACCAGCACAAAGTAAAAAGCGTCGCTTCCCTTTTCATCAGCAACCGACCTGCCACCCAGCAGCTCACCCGCCCGCCAGCAAGGCAAGCAGCCTGCAAGGAACGAGGATGCCACAAGCACCGAAACAGCCCAGCTCGGCCAACACGCTGCCCACCCGCCGCCTCCACAAGCCCGTTGATGTTTACGGCGGGTGTATTTAGTCAGGTGTAAAAAGACCCGGACCGGAAAAAAAAAAAAACCCGGAGCGGCTGAACAAGGCACCTTTTCCACAGGGACTCGCACCGGGCGCCCCCTGGGGTCTCGGCTACGGCAGCATCGCCGGCAAGGCCGGGGCGAGGGCAGGGGGCAGGCCCGGGGGCAGGCGGGGGGGGGGCCAGGCCTCAGCCCAGCCTGGGGCCCAGGCCCCGCGGCGGCGAGGGGCAGCTCCCCGCTGCCTGGCCGGTTTCTGGAGCCCAAAGCCGGTCCCCGGCTGAGGAAAACAAAGGGCGGCCGCTACCGCTGGGGGCCCGGCGGTGCCGGGGAGGGACGGCCAGGGCAGGCAGCCGCCCCCAGCCCGGCGGCCAGGCCAGAGCGGAGCCAGGGGCTGGGGGAGGCCCAGCCGTGGCACCTGCGGAGGGCCGGGGCGGCGGGGCTGAAGCGGGCCGGGCGGCCGCCCTTACCTGTGGAAGGAGACGGCGCCCCGGTGCGCCTTCCCCTGCCGGTTGGAGCAGTTGGCGGCGGCGCAGCAGATCACCATCTCCGGCCGCCGCCGGCCGGGCCCGCCCCGGCCCCCGCCCGCCGGCCCGGGCCGCCGCCAGCCGTACGGCAAGATGGCGGAGCCAGGTCACCCCGGCCGCCCCTCCGCCGCTGGGGAAGGGGTTTCTGTACGGCACTGCCGTCAACCAAGATGGCGGCCACCACAAGGCCGCCGCCATTTTGGCCTGGGCTCCACCGTACAGCGCCGATACTCTAGGGCGGGGGGGAAGGGAGGGAATCGCTCCCGGCGCCGCTCGCTTGCCTCCTCCTTGCTGCAGGGCGTCCGGCCTCCCGACGAGCCGCTCGGACCGTGGCGGCCGAGCTGTCAAAGGCGTTTCCGAGAGGGGCGGTGTGAGGGGGGTTACCCTCCTGGGGAGAGAGGGGCGGGGCTCGGTCGGCTCCGTACAACACGATGGTCGCGCCCGTATGCGGGGACTTCCCCAAGCGTACGCCTCGCAGGCCGCCTCCACCGGCGTCGTGCTGGACCAGCGGAACCCTTACGTGCCGCCACGCCACCTCCTGCGGCCCTGGCTCCGTTGCCGACCCGGCGCCTCTCCCTTCCCCGCGCCGCCTCTCCGTACGGCAAAATGGCAGCCCCCAGCGCGGAGGAAGCCGTCCGGCGCACCGAACCGTGACGAGCGCCGCCGGCAGCCAACCGCCGCGGAGGCCGGCGGCGAGCGGATCTCCCATTGGGCGGGCGTCGCGCTCGCACCAGCAGCCGCGCAGGGCTGCGCCGGGGCTGTATGTGTCGGCGGGGACGGCAGCGGCCGCAGCCCTCGCCGGGGCCGCCGCCATGGACGCAGGTGGGTGGCGGAGGCGGCCCGTTTCCGTGCTGCGGCGGGGAGCCGGTCGCTTTCCGCCTCAGGGGCCCGTGGCCCGGTCTGGCAGCTGTTAGAGGCCTGCGGCTTCCCGGAGCGGCCCGGCCCCGGGCGGCGCGGCCTCCGCCAGCGTTCTGAGGTGCGGCCCCGACCCGGCCGGCGACGGGAGAAGCCGCTGCTCCCCGGCCTGCTCGCTGCCCCGGGGCCCCCCTGGAAGCGGCGTCCCCAGGTCATGGGGCCCTGAGTAGCCCGGCCGCCTCCCCTGCGGGGAGCGGCGGGGGCTGGGGGCGGCCCAGCGGTGCCCCCGTTAGCGCCCGGGCGCCGTCGCCGCAGGCCGGGGCCGGGGGGAGCCCTCCCGGCGGGAGGCGAGGCCTTCCCGCCCTTCCCAGCGGGGCCTTTACCGTCGTTCCTCACAAGCCTCCAGCTCTTCCGCGTTCTCTGGCGTAGGCGCCGGGCCGGGGCTGCCCGGGAAGGCGTCGGCGGGCCGCTGTCCCGGCGCCGCGCTCCCGGGCCGTCGCCTCCAGCCCCGGCCGAGTGCGGGACTGGGCCGTAACTTCGCACCGAGAGGGCTGGCAGAGCCCTTTGCGATAGAGACTTTTGTTTATCTACAGGGGGAAGGAGAAAAAAAAAAAAAAGCAACGTGTTGGCTCTTGGGTTGGGACTTCCTTCTTTCTAGCCTTCACATAGTAACAGCTTTCATCTGCCGGCCGCGGAGATAAGCGATGTTCTGTAATCACAGATATTTTCCTGTGCCGTGTGGGCTCCTCCCCTGCATTGGGCGAGTGTGTGTATGCGAAGGGAATCCAGCTCTCATCCCTGTGAGCTGCTATCTTGACTTGTTTTTGTCCTTGATGCAGGCGCTGCTGTTGTCAGTGTAGTCCTGTTGATAGTGTCCCGACTTTCTGCCTGGCGCGTCCTTGCACATCGTTCCATCCAGTCTCTGGCGCCTCGGTACAAAACACATTCCAGCAAGTGAACGTACACGACCTGAGCTGCCGGGAGATATGTTTGCTTTCCCATTGTGTTAGCATTATAGGGTTTACTGGAGGAAGGAAAACCTCGCTGTAACAGTACTGGATCACCTCTTTGTAAAGAGAGGAGGGTCTCTGGGCTTTGGAGTAATGAGGGCTCGAGCCCCTTCGTGTCTGTCCCTGCTCCTGAGATGGCCAGGGACCCGACAGGCAGACTTTGAACTGTTCGCTCTGGGCCTCCAAGAAAGCGCCGCTGTCCTGCTGGCTGACTCTCCTCCCTGGCTGTCTCTTAACTCCTTGTTGTTGCTTAGATAATCAGGATTTGTCTTGTTTGAGAGAGCTTAGGGGAGAGAAAAGACTTAATTATCTCCTTCAAAGGCCAGAAATAAGGGTTCAGGCTGTTCTTCGGTATCTGCTTTCTAGGCATTTTTCAGCAATGAGCGTTACTAACACAATAACTGTACCTTCTCTCCTTGACCCTCTCCTGAAATATTCTACATCCAGTAGCTTTTCTCCTCTCCACTGTGCCTTGGGTGATGTACCTTTATCAGCTGAGGAAGATGATCATACACCCCATTTCTCCTTCTGTGGGGGTTTAACTGGAGGCTGAAGGACTTGGGGCGGGGGGGGAGGTCTCTAAGCCATTGCAGGCGCTGCCTGAGGAGTGTTACAGTCTCGGAGAACAAGGCCTCTCTAGAGACTGGGGAAGCCCAAGCAGCAATTTGGGAAGGGAGCATTGCAAAGCCTGGTTTTTCTTCAGTGAGGTGCTCCAAATGCTTCAGTATTTTGTATAAAAAGGTTTTTGCTAAAACAGCTAAACTGTGCGGGCAAACTGTAACCAGGATGGTGGATGCTAGGGCGACCATCGGCTCTTTTGCAGTGCAAACCACAGGGAAAATTACTTGCCATGTTTCTATTTGAGTCATCAAAGGTTCGACTTGTTATTTGTTCCCCAAAGCTGGTAGAAAAACAATTTTGGATTTGGTAAAGCAGATAAAGTTAGTGGCTGTAAAGGACTCAATACCTGCCACAAGCACATATCTTGCCTTCATGTGTTTGTAAACTGACGTCACCAGTCAGGGTCTGCTCCCTGGTGCCGGGCTGCGCTTCAGTGTTCGTTTACGTGGGAGCTTGTTACAAGTTTGGATAATGTTTTTAGCTCGGCTTTTTCATTGTACAGCTTAAGAATATGAGAAGGGAGGCAATATTTCACCCTCTGCCCTAGTTCTATGTATTGACACAGCTTTTCTTGGTCAGCGTCAAGGTGGTGATAGCTTTTTCGACGACCTTGCACTTACTTGTGGTTAGTAAACTGATACTGAAAGTCGCTGGTACTGCGGGCACGTGCTGGGTGCATCAGTTGGTTCCCGGTGTCATGCAAGGCAGCTTTTATGATGTGGCCTGTTACTTTGTAACTGAGTAGATCTAACCACATGGGCAAAAAAGTGGAAGAGAACTCCAAGGTTCAAGCGAAATGTTGGTATTTAATGCGGTTTTAGTTTCAATGCCCTTACCTAGGTTGTTTAATGTAGGTGTTTTCTGTAGTGACACATACAAAGCTTTGCCTTTTCTGTCGAGGCTTTCTAGGGAGAGTGTAGGATGAGAAGGTGTTCTGGGATACTACAGCAGAACCTGTGGAAGGTGTGGCCGTGGGGCAGAGGTCCAGCCAACCTCGAATCATCACAGCATGCCCGAGGCTTCTGGAAAGCGAGGCTGCCTTTCTGAGGTGTGCTTTGCAGGGCTGAAACTCTTGGCTTTTTAACTATGTAAATCCACTGTGCACGAAAAGTAGCTAAGCTATTGTATCTGATGTGTGCTCAGGTTTCCTGCAGAGGCTGCTGCTCTGCTGTCCTGGATGCTCGGAGGTCGATGTTTAAAATAGATTGAAGGCTTCTTGAAGGTGAAGTTTTGGACTGCTGCCCAAGAAATTTGCTGATCTCACCTGAATTTTGCAGCTCTGAAAGGAGCGTCTTCAGATAGGATTTCTGCTTTGTGTATTTCCAGTTTTATTTGTTTTCAGAGCCTTTAACTGTAAGAGGTGGAGAAAGGCTCCAGTGCAAGCTGTGACACGCTTTGTCCACCTGCCTGAATTGTTTGAGTCCCACTGGCTTGTATTTAGTTCATCTGGGCAACAGCATAATGAATGTAGTTTTGAAAGAGCACCAGAGTGTGTGAAGGTAGATGCCTGTAAAGAAACACATAGCGTCTTCAACCCTTGTTGGAGAGTTTACTGTTCCCATTATAATGCCACTGATACTAACTGGGAGCAATCACTTAAATTTTCCTGCCTGTGAAGGTGAAACTTTAACTCCCGCATTTAGCAGTTTTACCTTTTCAGATGGTGGCAAGTATTTTCTTCAAAAACCAATATGCATGTTAACATCTGACCGCATCTTTGGCTGCGCAGCTGGACATACAGGACCTTTGCACAGAGCCAGATGTCAGGCATTCAGCTGAAGGACTGCAAATCTGGGACTCTCCTCTGAATGTGCAGTGTCATGGCACTTACAGTTTGCATGCACTGCATTCCCTGAATATGAAGCTGGTCCAGCAGGCAGCCTGGGA